>NC_133225.1:3406541-3741541 GCF_040436345.1 Pagrus major | reverse complement strand
CAGCAGTGGAGGGGAAATTAAAAGCAGTAATTGAGAGGTACTCGAATGGCCAACATGCTGTACTGTGTCCCCGGGGGCTTTTAGACTCTCACAGAGCCGGAGACAGATGACTTTGAAGGTAAGCATGGATCCATCCACTTCCAGCAGGGCTAAATCACTGTGTCCTGTCAGTTTGACGACACCACACGGTGGGCTCATAATGTGTCCCATATGGCTGCTCTGTGGTGGAGATGCATGCTGTACTTACAGAAACCAACTCCGTGCTTTACGTTTTAATCATCTTTACACTGCATATGCTCATATTTAAGTGTTTTACAAATATCATGCATTTCATTATGTAATACATATATTCCAATGAATTAATTTTCTTCCCTCTTCTGTTGTGTTTTACACTCTACACTGGAGATGAACTGCTTTCCTTTATTTTATCTAAACCAACATTATGTATCCATTTATCCACACTTCCGTCATTGCATGTTGCCTTTCCAGATCTGCAGCTCCAAACCTTAACTGGAAGACCTTTGATTTTAGGCTATTTCAAATTACTTTAGTCTTGCTCATAGCTCGTAAGTAGCTCACAGTCTGGACCAATTCTGTTGTAAAGAATGCAGAAAGACACCGTAGTGTTGCATGAACGGCATTAAACCCAATGCACTCTGTTGTACATTGTCTGATATGTGATGAAAAAAATGTAAAAAAGATTCTTCTTCTTCTCAGTCACACATTTACAGTGGAAGTTTGTTGCAAGCTGTCTTGTGTTATAACTGTATGGGGGGATGTTATGGAGGGTATTTTTATGCTTCTATGCTGTTTTACAAAAGAAAACAATTTTTTTTAAAGTACATTAATAAACCATTGTCTCTTGTCATCTGGCCTGTGCAGAGATACTCAAGAGCTTTTAGTCACTGTTTCACCATGTGCCTTTTTTGCCGCTTTTTCCTACTCTACACTCAAGAGTTAACGTGTGTTGAGACGACGCCGGTGTGTGGGCTCTCATACAGAAAACACAAACTTTCTTTTGACTTGACGAGCAAATCACTCGTATCACGCTCACTTTAAACAAGTTATCAGTACTGTGGCAGCTGTATCACATGCAGGTCTGCCTGTGATCCTTATGATGCCCCCCCACCGCCCATGACATCAGGTTGACTCTTTTTGTTACTGTTTTGACTGACATTGTTACATCAGAACTCCCACACATCACAATTTCCAGTTTCACCCCTGAGCATCTGTATCCAAAGATGTATGCATAATCATCCACAGATTGTTACATCAGAGCCCCAGAGCTGACAGCAGAGTTCAGCCGGTGCACATACAGTATGGCTCCACCACCACGCTACCCGTGCTGCTCATTAATCGATGGTAAAATGTCTCACTCCCTCCCACTGATTACATCTACTGAGTTAATGAGCCCCACACTGAACATCCTCCCTCCCTCACTATATATTTCACTATCTCTCTCTCCCATCCCACTCTCTCTCTCTCTCTCCAGCTCTATGTCTCATAAAGGCACTCCTCGGTTTCATCTGAAGTGGCGCTGATCCCACTTTAGGAAAATATTAGAGACTTTTTTTCCAGAAACACCATGGTTATTCATCATGTCAGTGGGAGGACAGTCTACCAATTATCAGAAACCACTCTTTCAGCGCAGTGCTGTGAGTATGCTCTGCTGATTGTTGTTCAGACTGCTAATTGATTGCACTCACTGTCGCTCTTGTCAGCTAAAAAGCCTGGTTCCTGTGAAAAGATTTGTCAAGATGTTGCACTAAGCATGATTTCTATCCAAAAATACACCTGTCCCATCAGCTTAAATGTTGATCTGCGTGCAAGAGAGAGTCGAATCCTCACACTCTTGAACTTTTACACTTTTGACCCAAATGATTAATGAATGGTTGTTGGGGCAGACGCATGCACTGTTCAAATGTTGGACCCAAAGAAAGTCAGTTGGTCATTTAACACCATGCATACAAGATGAAGCAGTCCTTGTGAAGTACTTTCTGAATAACCTTTAGTTGTTCCACAACTCAAAAGACAAAATGGTGTTTATGTAATCAGAGGAGAAATGGCTCAAATATCTGTTGTGCTGCTATGAAACCGTTTAGCTTCTCATTTTATCTCTTTTTAAATAGTTTAACGTCCCTCATATTTCTCATGCTGGTTGGACAAATATATCACTCACATGGCTGAAACCAGTCATTTCTTCTTGTTTTCTACTGAATAAAAAGCTTTTCTGGAAATATCAAATTCATCCTCAACTCTCAACATTTAAATCTGTACCTGCAGCCACTGATTAATGAGGAATTTTCGGTGCAAGCTAGCTGAGACAAAGAGAGAAAAAGACGAAACTGGACGTGTGAAATTTGTTTGATTTAGTTGACAACATGATGTTAACGTGCTGATGTCCAGGCAGTCATGAACAGCAGTTCCCAATCTGACCACCGCTGCTGAGGAGAGGAGGAGGGGGAGAGATGAGAGTGTAGAGAGGGCTGCAATTTATCTCTGACTTTATATCATTTTGCGCTATGGACACTTCATATCTTGGTCAATTAACACACCTGCGAGTAATAGAGAGTAAAACAAAGGAGCGGAGAGGAGAGGACTCCATCTCATAACTTTAGAGACTAAAATTATTTTTTCTTCTCGCTACTGACGCTTCACATCCAGACCAATTCACACACACGAGTAAAGCATTCAGCGAATAAACGATGAACTCAACGCGTACCTGATTATGTCAGCTCAACAGCATCAGGTAAATGTCAACACTTGAAGCAAGCAATGCTGAACACAGAGTCAGGATCATTCCCACAGAATAATGTTGCCTCAGACGAGCATCTCACAGTAACGTTACAGCAAATGCAGTCATTTGTTGGAAAAATGCGAGTAAACACTAATCTGTGAAGTAAACAACATTTGGTTGATCCATGTTGATATAAGGACAGTATGTATTCAACATAAACCGACTGTTTTCTTCATCCTGGCTCCAGGCCTTACTGTGTGCGAGGGGCACCGTGACGCGACCGTTGCCAATCAAAGTCATCCCTCAGTAATCCCTCAGAGATATTAACGATTATATAGACAGGATTCATAACACATCACCATGAATTGAATGAAAAGTTATTTTATCACTGATAAGAATCAATAATTGGGAGGATGAATTTATGACAGTCAGCTAGTTGCTAGCTAACACTCAGTGGAAGTTAACGGTCACCCAGTGGATGTAAACAGTCATTAGTGGATGTAAACAGTCATCAGTGGCTGTGAACGGACACCCAGTGGATGTAAATAGTCATCAGTGGCTGTGAACGGTCACCCAGTGGATGTAAACAGTCATCAGTGGCTGTGAACGTTCACCCAGTGGATGTAAACAGTCATCAGTGGATGTGAACGGTCACCCAGTGGCTGTGAACAGTCATCAGTGGATGCTAACGGTCACCCAGTGAAAGTAAATGGTCACCCAGTGGATGTAAACAGTCATCAGTGGATGTAAACGGACACCCAGTGGATGTTAACAGTCATCAGTGGATGCTAACGGTCACCCAGTTGATGTAAACGGTCACTCAGGGGGTGATAGGGGTCACAAAAAATAATAGCTTGTTTGTCAAACCACATAGGCGTAAATCCCAGGTGGGTAAGGGGGGGCACGACCCCCCATCCTGGAAAAAATATGATTTGCCTCTCCAGTACATCACTGTAAACACAACTACCAGTGTTTACAGTATTAATGTAGTTTTTCCTATATGGCAGGGTGTTGGAGTGTTTGAGTTAAACCACTACATTTGGTGTCCTCTTCAAGTCGCTCTTGAGAAAATTTCAAGTAGTCGTCCCCTCCAAAGGTGATATTTGATTTTTGCCTGTGCAGATTGAAATTTTCAGATGAGTTTAAAGGACTGGCTCATCACACCTCAGGTGTACTTCATGTACTTAGAGTCCCTCTGCTGCCAGCAGACACATAGAAACCTCCCGGATGGCGCACTTTGCAACATACAAAAAATAAATTAAATAAAATGTCAGTGTACTGTTTTTTGCCAAGAAAAAACTTGAAACTTAATGTTAACAACATAGGTTTGATAAATTGGGTTTTTTCTTACATTAAAGGCAGAACAATCTTATAGTTGAATCACCAATGGTCCCCTTACTGTACACAGTATGGTCCTCGACATTGTTTAATAGCTGCCTTCATACTCCAGTGATGATAAGGCCTGTGTGCTGAATCTAGAACATCTATTCATCTCAACTTAACTCCGTTGGACTCCATTCATTACCCCGCACAGATAACCCAGCAGCGGAAAAAGGCAGAGTCAGCGGCCGACACACTCTCTGAGATACACCGAATCAGTCTCTCTCTGTTCCTGTCTCTTTCGGACACAATAGAATAAGTCTGTGGTCTGCTTTAGTGCAGAGTTTTCACTTTCCATAGACTATTTGGGTTTGGTCATGGTCCTTTGCTTTTATATTTTCTCCATCAGATGAGTCTATGCTCCTCTAAAGCACACTGAAGAGAAGTGTGCCATCTACTGAGCAACAATAATTTCCACAACGATTTCATACACATATATGCTGCTCTTATTACTAAAATCTATATCAAGTGAAGGCTTTAATAGTACTTTTGTCCTATAAACATTTGTCAGAGACAGATCTCCTCTAGAAGCAGAAATAGCCTGAATGAGTGAGAGCAACTACCAAGAGGTGATCGTCTGATCATGGACTAAAGCAGATGAAGGCAAGCAGGACGAGAGCTGATATTCTGAAGCCTAGTGCATCTTGCAATGTAAACATAAACCGAAATCGCAATAAATGATCATAAAAAAAATAAATAATTACTGAGGTGTTAAGATTTAAAGACGTTTGCAACTGCAATTACAACTCTTGACAACTCTCAGAGTCGTAGCAAAGTGTTGGATACATGCCTAAAATACTTTTGAAATGTAAATAAATGCTTATTTGTTATATAGATAATGATGCTGGGTTCCAATAGCTAGTTCCATTCTGGATCTGGTTGGGAAAATAATCAGGTTCACTAAGCTCCCGGCTCAGACACAAACCACTTTTGTTATTAAACCTTTTAACTGTGCTGGCAAAAAGGTTTGAACAAGCATCTCAGGCAGCCAGTTATATCAGCTCTGGTAACTCACATTCAACGTTTTCTGTACTTAAGATCGTGAGATAAAGAAGGTACCACTCTTTGTCCACTTGCAGTATAGAGTGATTTAAGTGTGTGATGACCAGAAAAACAATCTTTTGTCAGAGCAATTCCAAGAAAAACTGAGAGTCCTTTTAAGTGGAGTATACAGTATTTTCTTAAGCTTATCCACTTCATAATGATGCAGTAGGATCTCCATTTAGAGATTGTACCTCAGCTAACAAAAGGTAATTACAGATCTGAAGTAATGAGTAACATTACTTGCAAATATTGAAAGATAAATCTAGTTAAGTGGATAAGTGGATTCAGATTTCATATGATGGCATCAAACTCATCAAATGTATCCTGTGTCATTGATTATACGACATTTCTCTGATCTGAATTTAAACTTCTGAAACGTGTGTGCGAATTTGTGAAACCATAGATCATAATGAATAATACATGACCATGTTGTTAAGTATCTCGTAAGCCTCTGCAAGCTGCACAGACACCATGTGGTGCAAGACACTTAAATAAATAGATCAAATCACTGCACATGTCATAATTGGACTATCTTTACTCTGGTTATGATTATTCTTGTGCCAAGGTAGTCTCTAATGCAGAGCTCATAGTTGAAGTCGCTGAATAAATAACGCATGCAGCCAAATGCAGATCTGGGAGAAAGAACATTAGGAAAAGGCAATGAGCAGAGCTGCCTGACCTGCAAAATGAGAAGCTGTAGATTTGCTGTATGTTGATCTCTCGGCCTGCTTGTGTTACCCAGCTACACACCCAGGCGTCATCTTTCCAGTGAGCCTCTCCAGTTAAGCCAGTTTGATGAGGGGGCTAAGCTGCAGGTCAGGCTGCTCAGGACAAGTCATCGCTGCCCGGCTTAAGAGAAAGCAAACTTGAGCCACTCTGCAGTACACTCTGAAAAAGTGAAACTCCTTTTTAGATCCACTAGTGATCTCACACACACACACACACACACACACACACACACACACACACACACACACACACACACACACACACACACACACACACACACACACACACACACACTCCACTGTGTGTCCAATCACATTACAGCACTAACAGCGTTACCTCAAGTATCTGATCTAAGAATAAGTCAAAAAAGTAATACCTCCAAGTCAAAATTCAATACCAGCTTTAAGCACTCATCAGTTTTGGATATTCATCTTGATCAGTACAACAACATTATTTAGCACTAGCAAGTATAATTACAAGCATTAAAATGATGCACACTGTATATATCTTGGTGTCAACTCAATGCTAATGTCACAATGATAAAACGCTCACCAAAACAAAAGTATAGGACAACCGCGATGGCGCCGAATGGAGGACATAAGCGTCAAACCCAGATTTCATGACAATCCATTAAATAGTTGATGACATTTCACTAAATGCTGCAAATGTCAACCTGATGGCTTTGTGCTAGAGGAAAAGTCCGGGGATTACCTGATTAATTGAGAGTCTGTACTGTTCAGTAGACGTCAGGGTATTTCACTGGATCGATGAAAACAAAGTAAAGTAATTAGGATCACGCTTTTGGTAACATGATCATCTATCAAACAGTTGCTGAGATATTTTAGTCTGGACCAAAGTAAAGGTCCAACTGACCAACATACTGACAAGCCATCCAAAGAGTCAAGCTGCAACTTGGAACAAGACTTTAAATATTGAATGCATTTCCCCATTTGCACCAGGGCTGTCACTCAAAAAATCAAGTTTGAACGAATCTGAAATGACTCGCAATTTGTTCTAATGAATTCGAGTAAATGCAACCCTCTGCTTTGGTGTTGTGATTGTCCACTCAGGAATGCTTTGCCTGCCAGTGTCCTCCATTTTTGTAGCAAACAAGGGTCAATAGGGCGTGCAGTGGGTCAAGCAGAGAGTAAAGTTTAAGCCGGATCACAAGAAAAACTACTTCAAACGGTCAGTTGCTTTTGAACTAATCTTCGAATTTCGAATAAAAAGTGACAGCCCTAATTTGCACCATTACAGCACAACAGATAGTTCAGTTGTTGCACAAGCTCCTCAGCCGCTATGACAGTAGCTATGCTCACATTACATCATTGCCATCGTAGACAGACGATCGACAAGATGATGGCAGAGGATTTGTTGTCAAAGTGAAATACAAAGTGCCTATTTGGCAGTATTTCGGCTTTAAACACAACACTAATAGGGAATCTGATAACATTAATGAGGGAAAAGGAGTGTGAAGCCTGTTGCCTTTTTTAAAGATTGACAGTGGTAAGTGCTAAACTCACTAAAGACATTGCAATTAAAGTCAACTCCTGTTTTGCCAGTTAAATGCTTTTTATGTGAAGCTGCAGCAGGAGGAAATGTTTGATTTGCATTAGCTCCCTGTGTACCAAATTACAATGGCAACCCTATTGCCCATCTCTCGTTGCAAAACCACAGATTTATCTTTACTATGTTTGGAAACCACTATTCATTAAAATATCAAAACATATGCTTACACTTCGCAGAAGCAAGAAGTAAAATGATATAATGAAATAATTCCTTAAAAAGTTCTCAACAAGCCCTGTCACAACTCGAATGACTGCAGATGAACAGTGAAAGCATCTTCGCTTCTTGTTTTTTTTAAGTTTGCTCATTGTTATCAATGTTTTATGGCCCAGGAAGAGGCTCAGCGTCTTAAGTCTAATTGACCATTGTTTTATGTGAAAGCACAGCTTGTGTCGCTCTGAAAGAGGGTTGATTTTATTTCCAAGCTAAGAGATACTGCTGTGTTTATTAGGCAAACAAAAGTCAGTAGAGTAGAGGTGGGAGGAGAACAGGACAACACAAGAGAAGACAGAAAAATAAGAAAATTAGAAGAGTAGACTGGGAAAGAGAATGTAGGAGAGGAAAGGAAGAGATGAGTCTTTCTACACTTCATACATACGATCATTTGCTTGGAGGCCACTCTTAGGCTATGTCGATGAAGGATATACAGTATAGGGGTGGGACCAAATATAATATGGCAATATATCGTCGTCCTTCCTCCTACGAGTATAAATACGCTGCAGCCAATTTGTTGTATTAAAAAAATACGGCACTTCAAACAGTTCCCTGTCCAATTCAACTCCCCCACTGGGAAGTTTGCAGTGGGATAATGGCAGATATCAATGTGAAGAAAGTTACATAAAGAGACGCCCCAGCCATGTTTAATAGGACAAACAAAATCGATAAAGACTATGCAAAATGCAAGGACTGTCTGGTAAAAGTAAAGTACACGTGCAACACCACGAACATGCAAAGCCACTTGCAACGCCACCACCCTGATCTCCTTGTTGAGAAAGTGGCTAATACTAACGCTGTAAGTCATCCTGCAGCAGTGAATCCAATGTTTAAAGCAAAGCTTCCTTTCTCTTCCCCGAGGGCTGCTAGTATTAGAAAGTCCATCGCTGGGTTTATTTTCAAGGACTTCAGGGTGGCCGAAAATGAATGTTTTGCCAAATGCTATAACCACTGGAACCAAGGTATGAAATACAGAGCAGAAAATATTGGACCGAAAAAGCTAATCCAGCTCTTTATGATGAGATGACAGGAAAGGTGGAGGATGCACTCCAGTCTGCAGAGAGAACTGTGCTCACCTGTGATGGATGGACTTCACGGGCCACAGAGTCCTACGTGACAATCACTGCCCATTTTACTGATAACGAGTGGGACGCACTCCCACGTGCTACAAACAAGAGGGATGCACGGGACTCATACCGGTGCTAATCACCGCTCAGAGAAGTGCACTCACCTCTGAGCATGCTGATCAGTTGCTGTTCCTGAAGAAGAATATGCATATTTGAAATATGCTCAGGTTTACATAATACAAGTTACTACAAGGCACTGAAATGTTCTCAGGTTTATGTAAAACAAGTTGATAAGCAGTTAAATGTGTCCAGATATACACAAAACAAGTTTGTCATCCTTGCAAAGCACTGGAATTTGTATTTTATATGTGCCTTTTATAAAGAAATGTGTATTTTTTTATACTTTTTACACTAATTTGTTTTCATAGTTCTGTAAATTTAATATACAGACTGAAAAACTTATTCAGCTGCAGAACTGTGCTGTTTTCTAACAGTTTGGACTTTTGCCAGTTTATGTGATGACACATGTGGACAATGACGAGTTACAGTCAGTGTGTTTGTAAAAGGGGCTCTATGCTAAGACTTTACGCACTTTTTGTTCAGTGTTTCATCTCAGTTTGTGTCATTCTGTGAAACTGACACTAAATTGCAGTGAATAAATAGAGAAATCCGTTGTGATATATTGTTTTACGATTGTCTTGCAATATACCACACACAGATAATACAGGTTTTTCACATGAAGCAGCGGAGGCAACATTCGCATTAACCAGGAATGTAATAAAGAGAGCCAATGTGAAAAGCAGCTCACTCCAGTACACTTAGCTAATGGACTAGGAATAGTGTGGATGGTATAGTATGTGTGTGTGTGTGTGTGTGTGTGTGTGCCTGCCTGTCCTGTGCCTAGCAAGTCCTTCATCTTGGCCATGGCTCTTATTGACTGTATTGGAGGCCATAAATCATTGTGGGTGTGTGTCTTTCCGTGTGTGTTTGTACACGGCCCGATGCTTCCCTGGATGTGAGCAGCAGCACACAGCAATCTCAGGTCAGGGAGGCAACAGAGCGAGCAGTGTGTGTGTGTGTGTGTGTGTGTGTGTGTGTGTGTGTGTGTGTGTGTGTGAGTGAGTGTGTGAGAGAGAGAAAGAGAAAGAGAGAGAGAGAGAGAGAGAGAGAGAGAGAGAGAGAGAGAGAGAGAGAGAGAGATAACCGTGACAACAGTAGCCAAAGTGGTAGACGGGCCATCGGACAAGATGTACCTGACTGTCTGTCTGCTTCACACCTTCTTCGCACGGTGATGCTTTACACATCAGCACACACATCAGTCACAGAGACATGAGGTGCGCGCACACAGACACACACACACACACACAAGCACACACAAACACACAAACAAATAAGTAATAGCACACAGAAATGCAATTAAGCAGACTTATCAATACAGCGGTGGGTGTTCTTTGCTTTCTTTGACTTCCTTAACCCTCCTTGGTAAATCTCTTGGCTGTTTTTTATCCATCTCTCTATTGGAGGGATGGTGGGTCGAGTGCAGATGGTGGTGAACTGTATCTGACGTTAACTGCCCTCCATTAACATTTCCCAGAGTGCCACTGGAGTGAGCAATCAAATGGAGCAGTCAAGCAGATGCACCGCGGGCAGCCATCATATGTGTATACACACACTGACACACACAGACAAAGATACAGTCATAGACAAAGCCATCTATGACACCCACTTGGAAACAACAGTGTTGACATTTCAGACTCCCAAATTGCTACGTGTCGAAGCGGGGGCGCAGAAAGGTCTGGAAATAAGCTCTATTATCAGCTACTATTACTGAGTTATAGAGATGCCAGTGTCAACAGGCCCAAATCCTGCTGCAGACATGTTATATTATTGATCCATTCAAAGGAGGGGGGACTGGTTCAGGTAGCATCTTTTTCTTTTACAGGGGCAACATATTAGATTAATGATAAATTACTTGTATTATAATTAAATGCATTTTCTCTCTGCAGTTTTTTGTATTTTAGTTTGGTATATTTGATAATCAAGTATTTGTATATGTAAGAAGATACTTTGTGATGTATTTGTGCCATCTCTGATCGTCCGTTAATGCTTTTCTAATTGGTTAAATTCTTTACGCCACTGAAACGACTGATGATAAATCATTAACCTCCCTTCATTGTATTGTGTGTGTGTGTGTGTGTGTGTGTGTGTGTGTGTGTGTGTGTGTGTGTGTGTGTGTGCCATTGATTAACAGTTGGAGCTTTAGAATTTTTCCACTGATGAGCAATAGATCATTTTGCCTGTAGAACAAAAACACTGACCAGGTTACCTATATTTAGATCATTTCATATAATCAGCATAAAGAGACCTACAGTCCTGAGACGGGGCAGAGAAGCACTGTTAATGGGATATGGTCTAAATTAGGGGTCTCGAATTAGCTCAGGGCCACTGTTGGTATTGTCATCTCATAGAGGGGCCACTACAGCATTCAAGTCCTACAAGAAAGCTCAATATTTCAGATAATGTACCAGTTTATTTTTCCATTATTAACATTCTAATATTAAAACGCATACAACAGTTTGTATACATTTTTATATGATTAGTTTTTAACAGTTAAAATCTTTTCCCCCTACTCTAAAATGACTTGATAAAACCTTGCACTGAACTAACAAAGGAAATACAGTACATACAAATACATTCAGACCCCTGTTGTCTAACATACTATGCACTAATGCCTCCTTTTTCTCTGAGTCACATTTCTGCATTATGAAATCAGTTAAATGTCAACTATACACAAACACTTCAATGAGCGGGTGGGGAAAAGGGGCAAAAACATATCCGCCTGGGTGATCAGAGCTGGAGCCAATAAACACCTGAGACGACTGCAGAGTCATTTGATGTGGGAGTTTATATTGTACCAATATACAGTACATTAAAGATAAAAGCTATGTGTAAGTGATTGTTAGTGTTTTTTTTCTTTTTGTCCAATGTGATGGGGTATAAGAGAGTGGGCGTGAACTATTTGTGCATGCTCTTTTAATACTGCAACAATTTCAAACTAGTATTAATCGTCTTATTTTGGGCATCATGAAATATCAACCCTAAATATCTTGTCAGAGATGTCAATATTGAAATCATTGCACCGAGCAAATGTGTGTGTACGAAGGATTCCTTTGCTTTTTCCTTAAAAAAATTCATAACTGGTTGTCTTTGCTCAACGAAAATATGTTTTGCTTTTGCCACTTTTAATGCCAGTCACTCTCTGAAGTGGCTTTTTTGCTGCTCCTTGCTCATATTTACTACCCTATTTTTTGGCATTTACTCCAAATCAAACCAGTTTGTACAATGCAACACTTCCTGAGTACCAGAGCATTTCACTTTTTGAAATTGAGTGTTTAGAGCATGAAATAATCACAATTCACAGATTGCCTATTAGTTGGAAGTATACTTGGTTATTTCATTCTTGAAATAAACAGGAGTGGAAACAAATGTATTATATGATAAAATGTCACATTTGTTACTCACGGCTGGTGTGCTGGAGTAGATCTGGCGTTTCAAATGGCCTGAAAAAAAGAAAAGAAAAAGAAAGTAGAGATGGAGGAACTGTGGACGACCTGCATTATTTAATAAAGTGAACATTCTTTTTTGTCCAAGCGTGTGACGTGACTTCTCCAGGAAACTGGAAAGAGTCTGAGAGAGACAGAGAGAGAGAGAGAGAGAGAGAGCTGGAGAGGAAGATGAATAGTCAGCGGCATATTTTACAAACCCTCTCCTTTGCTTCTCTCTCCTTCTCCTCCCTCGAGAAGGACGGTTTTGTATCACCTCTCACAATACTTCACTTACTGCTCTCCCTCTGAAAATAGCACAGATAAAGGGCTGAGAGAGTGTGCCAGTGAATCCTCAACATCCTGCAGATGGACAGAGCGAGCAGATGTGTTTTTCTGCCTAGTGTGTGTGCGTGTGTGTGTGTGAGCAACTCCTCAAAGATGGAAGAGAGAAACCATACATGATGGGGGAAAGATAATGAAAATAAAGTGAGGGGAGCTCAGGGTTTCAAACAGTGTTGAGCTTGTTGCTCAAAAATTGAGCATGTTGTTTTTCAGTCGTTTCAGAGGAAGCTTTTATTATTTTACCTACAGTTCAGCTACTTATTGTATCTGTATCTGTTATACTGAAAATCTTTTTTTTCTTTCTTTAAAAACGAAATATTTCCATTAGAAAGTCCCCTAAAAAGGAGGTTATTCAATTTTCTTCTACCACAGTTCTTTGATTTTGTGCCTCAATTCGTACAATGACAACATTTATAGTTTATAGAAACAATTAAACTAAGAAAATTGGCCCAGATTAAAAAAACAAGACTATGCTAGCAGCTCTGAGTACTGGTACTCTTGTACTCTGCTAGGTGCTAATGTCAGTACGACAAATCAGAATCAGGATCATTCCGATGCTTTCTAATTTCTATCGTTTGTACCTGTGTTTTAACAGGACTAAATCTAAGCCACACTATGTGAAGCAGAGGAGGGCTGATCCCTTAACATCCAGCTCACAAAGACAATCCCATGCGGAGGTTCACCCTCATGTAGCCCGCCCATTTTTTGCATTTGTTCCATTTCGTGACTTGTCTTTTCACTTGTTAAAGTTTCATGAGCTATTGGCCCAGTTGGCTCAAGTCAAGAGTTGCACTCAAAAGCCGGGAGCATGAGCAGTTCATATGACACCAACACATCCACTGCTGATTTTGGATTATAAGTGACCTACAGCAATATATAGCTTCACTTTCACTGTGTGTCGAGTTACTGTTGGATTGATGCTAAAAAAGGAGCACTGAAAACAATGATGCAGGTTATATTAGGAACCAAAGTTATTAACATTATTTGCAGTTGCAGTTACCACAAGCCCCATGTAACACATTCCCACTAACCAAATAGTTAAAGTACAGTTTAAAGTTGCTGAAAAGTACAAGCTCAATGATCTTTAGCATTGAATATATGTGTATCTATATATATATATATATATATATATGTGTGTGTATCTATATATATATATATATATATATATATATATATATATATATATATATATATATATATATATATATATATATATATATATATATATCTTTTCTTGTGTTTCAACTTTTTCAATATTAAATTATTATTATTATTATTATTATTATTATATAAATGATTCCGTAAGGCAACCAGCATTGTGGAAGACCCCACCCACCCCTCACATAGACTTTTCTCCCCCCTTCCATCTGGCAGAAGGTACCGTAGCATACGGTCCGTCACTACCAGACTAAAAAACAGTTTCTTCCCCCAGGCCATACGACTCCTCAACGCTCAGGGACTGATCTGACGACCTCTGTTACCCTGTTGTATGCTGTCCTGCATCGCTGTTTTGTATTAGCCTGATGCACTATTGCACCTCATGTAAATAATAATAATAATAATAATAATAATAATAATAATAATAATAATAATAATAATAATCATAATCATAATCATACAGTCACTTTACAAGTATTTTTGCACTACACTAGCAGTTACATGTAGCATATGGTATTGTTGTTCTATGTTGTTGTTGTTTGTTTGCACTGAAGCTTCTTGGGAAACATTATTTCATTGCACTGTGTACTGTGTATATGGCTGGAATGACAATAAACCCTCTTGTAACTTGAATCTTGAAAAACAAAACCCCAAATTTTCCTCTTACCTTGATCAAGTTCTTTGAATGAACAAAAACAAATTAAAAAATTGGGAAGAAATGAAATGTCAGTATATTGTACGTTCACTGCAAAGGTTACTGTTCTGATCAGATAATCCAGCCAATGTCAAGAAACTTCACTGCGTGAATGTAACGTTTTGTGTGTTATGACTCACTCGGGAGGCACTTTAAGAAATAGGGGCTCACCAATGTAACAAATACACTGTATGGCAATACCAATGAAAAACTGTTGAGATCATTCTTCCAAAACCAAAAAAGGCAACCTCATGGTGGCTCCAGACAAAAAGTCAAGGTATCACCAAACTCAAATGATTCCTCATCTCAGAATTATGTCATCCGTGGCAATCCATCTGATCTACATCGAGTAATTTTAATCAGAAACAAAGTGGTGGAATCGACCAACTGTGCAATCCTTTGATCATCACTAGCATGGCTGTAAAAACTAATAAAACAATTATTTGAGTGAGGCATCTTTGTCCCAAATACTGCAGGTGTCCAGTATTCCAGTCTTCCTCTCCTTTAATCCTTTCAACACTCTTTCCCCATTTACAAAAATAGCAATTATTAGAATACAGAGAGGTAAAAATGGATCTGCATTAATTATAAATGTGCGTGGGCTCTCCCTGAATTCAGCCAGGGGTCATTGTGTTCTGTTTCAGAGGTTCTGCTTCACTGCATTGGGAATTACGCAGGTTAAAAAAAGAGCAGCAGAGTGAAGGGGTTGTTATTTATTGATTTCTCAAGTGCAGTAAATGGCCGGAGTACTTCTTTAAAAACAAGGTACACTTAAAAGAAAAAAAAAAAAAGAGGCATGCAAAGAGGGAAGAAGGTGCAGATTCTGAAAAGAAAGGCAGGCTGAAAGATAGATTAGAAATGAGATCACCAGTGAACCCCCTCAGTGGATCCCTGGTTCTTCTCAGCATTGCCTCTCTCCACCATTTATTTTGCAAATGATAAAATTGGAGAGGAGCTTTCTCTGACAACCAATCATTAAAATACATCCATGTGCAATTTAAGAACACCCCGCTGGAGCTCTGCATGTATTTTGATCCTCTCTCTTCCTGCAGGGCATTTCTAAATCTAATGTAAGAAGGCTGTCACAAAAATATCGGTATTGTAATTATGAAAAGGGGGTGAGTAAAAAAAGATTCAAGAGTGGGCTTGTGGCTGAGGTGGAGATGAAAAAGAACAAAAGAGACCTGCTTTCAAGTAGGAGATGAGACGATGGGCCAAATGAAACAGTTCTCACCGTGGCCTAACCTGTGGCTGTCTTTCATCTCTAATTTTCCCCCTTTTTCTTTTCCTTCGATTGCGACGGGCACTATTATCAATTTTCACTCTTAAGCGCTGAAAAACGGCTGCCTTGGTAATAACTTTATTTCAAAGCTGCCACGATTCACCTTTTTAATGCGCCTGGCAGCACACTGGAGGTTTGTAATTGATAATTCCCTCTTCAGTCAGATGTCCTTCAGGACCGCTATTAGTCGGTGAGACTGAGTAACTTCAGCGAGAGGGAAGGACCACAGCGTTACATACATGATGACTTCAAGATACAGTTTTCAGGGGACCCCAGTAGCTCAGCTGGTAGAGTGTGCAACCCATGTACAGAGGCTGTGTCATGGCTGCAGCAGCCCAGGGTTAAAATCCAACTTACAGCCCTTTGCTGCATGTCATCCCCTCTCTCACTCGTCCAATTTCCTGCTAATGCACTCAGAAGCTGAGGGGATGCCCAACTTCTACATAATGTTGCTTTAAAGTAGGTGTTAGTGTAAATAATTGTTCTGCATTTGGCCTTAAATGCTTAAATTACTTTATTGTTTCTTCTGATTTCTCCTCCTTTTAGGATACCATATAAACAAGCGTTGGTAGATTTTTTTGTAACCCCCTCTTTATTGTTTGGGGCCCCACAGACCCAGAAAATACATACTGCTGTATAAAATATTAAGAATAACTCAATCATTAAAGTATTAAAGTGGTCACCCTTCTCATTCCTACAAACTAAGCCTGCAAATTGGATGAAAGTGACCAAATAACAAATTAATGTACACTACTCAAAAACTTAAAACAGTTTTAGACTGACGGACCTGATCTACCATCAAAAGTTTTGTGCACTGTTCTGTGATGAGGGGAAGAGTTTAACTTCAGAGACGTTCATGTCTGAATGGTCAATTCTCATAACTCGGTAAAAGTCCTGAAGTCACATATATAAGTGTGATTTGTGAGCTATAAAGGAAAATATTTAAAGTTGCCGATTTTATTAGGGACACCTTAGCTTTCAACACAACATGATGTAACACACAGTGTACCTTATAGACCGGCTGTAGAGCACGATCAACCCGTTCCTGAACTACAAACTAGATCTCATTCAGATTACAGTCCCCTGCGTCCTCAGCTGTTGACTCGCTAGTCCTCCATTAACTCATTATTACCGGGAGAAAGGGAAGTGGTGCTCTGCGGTGAACATGTAGGTGACTATTGCTACAGCCTGAATGTACCAGAAAAAAATGTTTTGCAGCAATGATTTGATGCTCAGGACATAGTGTCAAGTCAAAGTCAACTTTTACTGTCAATTCTGGCATATGTGCAGGACATACAGAGGATCAACATGCTGTTCCCTCAGACCCACGACCCTAACCCCCCAAAAATATCTAAACATAAAGTGTAACCTAGCTAGTGGGCCACATAGAAGAAAAGACGAGGAAAATACTGGAGAGCATAAAGATTCAGACCATTAAATCGTGTCCACTGTGGAGTACAACAGAACATTTTCCACAGCATATCTGGTCTTACACTTTCAAACTGTCGGACAATCATTGACTAAATTCATGCTGGAACTATATAGTTATTTATATTATGTCTGTGACCCCTTGAAATTAAGCAATATTGACATGTGACGCCCCTCAGAGGGTTGTGGCCTTACACCCAGAGACACTGCTGACATCTACCTGTGCATAACGGCTGCTTGGCTGAACTGCTGCGGTTGCTTTTGAGAATGACAACGATGATGATTTAAATATGACGCAGTAGAATTGGATAATAATGTATGTGCCTCCTTAAATAGAAATAGTTTCACCTTCATGAAAGCATAAAGCTGAAATGCCAGTACATTAAATAAATGTCACAGAAAATGAAAGAGTGACGACAAAATCAAATTACACAGACGCACACTCGCACACAGATGATCCAAAGAGTTCAAGTTTCACCTCCTTCATCTGCTTTGGGTAATTTCCATAGAGATCCCGACTGTCCGAACAATTCTGTCAATGAGACAATGACTTAATAAGTCAGTTAATGACTGAGCTCAGATATTGTCTCACGCAGGCAATCTTTATCAGCGCTGCTTTCACTGGATGAATTGACCAAATTGCTAAGCTCATACGCTTTGAGGACACGTAGGCTCAATGAAATGTTCAAAGACTACACGCAGCTTCATCCAGTCACCGATAACTCAAACGCACCAAGTTGCTCCGCGGCAACTGATTATAACAGCTCACCATGTTGAACATTCGCAGCTGTTTTCACTGTTCAATGTTGAAAGTACTCAAGCCTGCTGTAGCTGTGTGCACCTAACTGCTAAAAGATTTTATGCAAGTTAGTTAGGTAGTAAATCAGGTATGACATTTCATTCAGGCCACTCAAAACTACTGACAAAAAAAGCATTAAACAACTGAAGACAGTTCTGATTCAGTGTCCTCACTTCAGTTTGGAGCAGGCTGTAATAATTCACATTTGTGTTTTAATGAGATGGCATTCCACGTTTGAAGATCAGGGTTTAAAACAACCTCGGTCTTAAGTACTTTATGGCCATCATTTCTATTAGCTATTATAACACAGCAGCCACCTTAGTAATTCTGAGATCCTGGAACACAACAATCAAGTCAGAAACCATGAGAACCAGAGAGGTTGTAAACAAGTCATGAGTACCTTCAGATTATCTACATGTAAATCATTTTATTTGGAGGTAAGACTAAAAGGGAATACACATGAAATGCTGATAATAATCCCCCATTATAAAAAGTAAGATTCTGATGGATGTTTACAATCAAGAGTTCAGATAAAAATATATTGCTGCATGCACAGATCTCTGCAATTCACTTACTGACTGTAATGCTATGGCCATTACTAAAAAAAAACTATAACTCAAGTTGCATAAAATGGAAATTCCTTTAAATTGAAAACACTACAAATGTTCCAACTGAAACAACAAAATTAATTCTTTTCAAAATGATTCATGTCTGTTTGCTAATCTTCAAAGACTTCGATACGGTTATGAAAAGATTGCATCCAACCATCCATCGTGACCTCCGCTGTAGAGGTTCATCTGTACGATAGAAACATGTAAAAATTACTACAACTATAAAATTAATTATTTAAGTTAATTTTTTTCGAGAAAAAAAATCAGAATTCTTACTTTATTTGTACTTGCCTATATACTAAGTTTGTTACTGGAGGATACCTCTAGATGGACTACATACCCCAGAACTACTGCTGCTTAATGGTTATTGACAGCTGACCCTGTCACATCCCCATACTGACCCTACACTGTCACAGTAACATAAATATGACCCAAATGCAGACAAACAGGCAAGCAGTATAACAAAAAGTTAACTTTAATGAGCTTATTGTGCAATCCAAAAATCCAAAATGCTAATGTGGGAACAATAAAAGACAGGCACAACACAGGCTTAAATACAAACTAAACTAACAAGGGGATGAGGAACAGGTGGTACAGGCCAGTGCTAATGAGAATGATGTGAGACAGGTATGGGGGGCCAATCAGACTGAGGAGGAGCACAGGAACACAGGAGGGAAACACAACACTGAGGATATGATTACAAAATAAAACAGGAAATCAACAAACCCAAAAAACCCAAACCATGACATGCACTGCCCCTACCATTCATGTGGGTGTTGCATCTTGCAGACGCGTAGCATTAATTTCTGAGGACAACAGATTCCCCAAAAGGAGCCATAATGTGTAAGCTTTGTTAAGAGAAAGTTTATCTCCAGCCAGAGTGCAACTGAAGGACCTGGGTGATAATTCTGATTGTGTTCATTAGTACAAGCAACCCTTTCACATTAAACGTTTCACCTATTGTTAAGGTGAAAATATTGATAAGTGCTGTTCTAAAGACCTTCAGTTTGTTTTATTAAATTAGAGTTGTAACAGTAAACTGACGTGGATGCTCAGACAATGTTTAAGGTAACACGATGCCTGTCGGCTGAGGTAAGCTTTGAAGAGAAATTAATGCACTGAGCCTTAAAAATCTTAAACCTTCCCCCTTTATACCGAGAAAAATAAAGTAGAGTTACTATGTGGCTTTCTGGAACAATCATTTGAAACCCTGAACATCTCCTTTTAAAGATGCATCGATAAAAGGACAACAAATAACACTCTTACATTGTATCAGCCGTCACTACTGCGAGTGATTGTAAAATCAGCGATACAACCTTGTTGTCTTGTTTATCCAACATAATTTACCTCCACGCATCTCCTTGTTAATCAAGCCAGGAACACACAAACACAGATTGTACACATTGGTGGAAACAGCCACACATACACACCCTCCAATAAAAGACCTTGCTTCTCACTTCTGCAAAGTCAGATAAAAATATTTTGTCCATAAACGTCCGGGAACCTGAAGCACTTTGCATGTCAAATAAAATGTCATACGCTGCCCAAAATCAGTGTAACAGATAATATAAAAAGCCTCATTCAATCAGAAGGGAACACTGTGTTCCACAATAGCTCACATGGATTGATGTTGTATAAATATAAAGTATGGTAAGCAGATTAGTTGATATGCAGTAGCAGCTGAATACAAAAGGAAATGAGATATCTTTATTGTACAAATACATGTGCATTTGACTATGTGCTCTGAAGTGTCTATGGATCTTAGCTGTATCTGCCGCTGTGCGAGTTAATATAGCTCACTGGAGCCGTTTTTCTGTGAGTGGTTCCCAGTTTTGTTCGAAGATGCACATGCAAGCATCACATACACAAGGTTGACATGACACACATCCCCTTCCACTGATTTCACACTATTCCACTGATCTACAGGCAGCATGCCAAGATATGCTGCAATTTGCCAACGAAGGCAGGGAAAAGGAAGACGCAAGTAAACAAGGGCGGAAACAATGCTGGATTTAAAATACTTTTGGAAACATTGTTCATGAACATAGTTATTAGAATGACACACACAATGGCACCTTTAACGGATGTCTGCAAGAAAGGAATATATTTGGAAAATTAAGAAAATAAGATGAAAATTATGTTTTTAGTAAAAAACATTCTCAGTCAGTTTTGATAATCTTTGACATGCTGGAGGTTCATTCATGAACAGATACAGAGTTTGAAATGTGGTTGAAAGCTCTGGAAAAAGACAGTAGACCTAGAGATGTTTTAGTAATAAGTCACTAATATGACCTATGTTTATGTTTTCCTCGCTATCGACCTCTTGTGGTTCTAGGCACCGTCTTCTCCTAAAACCCAGATAATCAAAAAAACAGCTGTATACATCCTGTTTTGCACCAAAATCAACATTTGTTTCTTTCAATTATGACACCATTGTTTTCTGAACAATCATAGGAATATTTACTAATCTTATAGCTTATACAAGAGTCAGTGGTGTTAACAGCAGTACCACTGTGGTATAGGTTTGGATTTCCAGTTTCGATGTCCATTTCAACCGTTAATCGCACCACTACAACTTGACGGATGATCGAACATATTGAGTATATACGTACAAGTTGTGCCTTAAAGCTGCATTAATATGTATTTCAAATAATAATTGAAATCATGGTCAGATTTTAATAACCATTTCCCTCTGCTGATATTTAAAAAACATACCAGGAGAGGGCTCTTCTAAACCTCTGAACTAGGTTTGAAACAGAAGTCCCCCGAAATCTACACGTGTGCCAGCAATGACCCGGTTAGGGGGACAAAAGATCAGCCTGGCTTCTCTAATCACCAGCTGTCGTTGTAACTCTATTCTCACAACTAATTTACGTTAGTATTTCTAACAAGCCCAGTAAACAATGAAGTGTGTGCAAATACAGGTGATGCAGGGTTGACAGTACTCTCAGAATAACTTGGGAGCTCAAGTCAGCTTCTACATTTCTTAAAAATCACAAGCAGTAGTTCAGTTGAAAATCCCTTTCCCAGGTCAGATCAATCTAAAAGGTCAAATCAGAAAAAAAAGGAAGAAGCCTCGAACATCACCTCCCTCTCACTGTTACACCTCTCATCTCTGAGCCTCATCCATTACAAAGTCTATACAAGGTTTCCAATTAGGACAACAACCTTTTGCGTAGTTGTTTTTTCTTGTCAGACATGGTTAGTTAAACATAGGATATGTATTATCAGAATATCAGCTGAGTGTCAGTCAGGTGTGAAACCACAGTGCTCTTCAGTTTGAGTGCACAGGTCACAGGTGCTGAGCTGTAGGTCAACTGAATGTCAAACCATAATCTACAAAAATTGTAAAAAATTACAAAGGCGGAACAAAACTGTCCCCCTATTCCGCCTCTGTAATGTTTAGACAGATGCCAGGTGGAATAACGGCACCACTATACATGTAAGATAATCCTAAAATAAGATGATTCTTTTCCCTGGACTAATGTCGTAGGTAGTAACAGAGGAGAATCAGTGTTTGTGTAAAAGTGTAGGCAGGGCGAGATACGGTTGTGAAATTTGATGACGTTCACTGTCGGACAGCAAAACAGATCCTTCACTGGATATTGTTAAAAATAAAAGAGAAACTTCCCACACTTCAACCCACAAAGCAGCATTAGCAGACCAAACAACGGTAATGTGGTAGCAGGGAGTGTCTTTGGCAACTTATATGAGGATAAAAAAATGCTGAACGTGTCATCCTGTCCGTCCATTCCCAGCAACAAGAGCCAAGCAGCTCCTGCCGTTTACTGGCGGTGATTATGTGATGTGATTTTGAGCAAAAAACTAACTCACAATGTCTTTGTCGCCTTCCACTATTGTGTTGTTGCAGGTACTGTCTTTGCCAACTAACATAGAAAGTATTCACCAAGTTTAATGTGGAAAAGTCGCTGAGACCTGGTCAGTCCTCTCTACCAAGTCTTTGGTGAACTTCCCTTCATTCTGCTCAAATCAGTGATCTGGGAAATGGTCATTTGGGTCCTTTTGGAAGAAAGAAAAAAAAAAGGACAAGGGGTGTATCTAGTTGTTTTGGTATAAAGACTCTTTCTGTATCACATGTCTGACCAGGCCGTGATCTATGGTATGTATAACCTGCATGATCTCCTAAAAGCTCTTTAGGAAAATAGTCAATAGAAAGATACTATGAGAACAAAATAAGATGCTATGGTCAGCTTTAATGGCAAATGTCCACCGGTCCCCTTCTCACCTCTCTCTTTTCCCTTCCCTCATTTCCCTCTCAGGTCTTCTCCTCTCCATTTCCTCCTCTCTGTGAGCCGTGCTGTGACCTGAACCATGCGGTGCTGATTGCCTCTGCAGCTCAATGCGGGGGTCTCATTTCCGAAGCCCCATGACTATTCCTGGAGGTGCAGCTCCACTGTGATTGATGCTTTATAAAACCTTTTTTACAGTTGTGACATTTCAGGGAAAACAAGCAGGGTCTGAACTTTCCATCTGCTGGGTTCACCAGCCTGTATCTCCCTCTTCACTCACCACAATCTCTCCCTCAGTTACCTATTAGTTTGTTTACGTCCGTTCCTCACCTCTAAACTCCCCCTTTCCTTCTGTTTTCATCAAACATTTTCTGTCTTCTTCTTTTAGATGTCTCATCATCCTTTCAGTTCTCTTTTAGTCTTTAGAATTCATACACTTCTTTCACTCAGCATAGGGGGGTGATGGGAAGATTGGAACAATTTGCATTTATAGCTTTTCATCAGCTGGACATCTCTACAGTCCATGGCTTTTAAAATCTTGATAAAGAAATGAAATCCACTGTTTCCATCCTCATGCACATCTGAAGACCCATGTTGTAATAGTTGATTTTTACCTTTTAAGTTGTTTGTTGGTGCAGTATGTATGCACAGTATGCATATACAGCAGTACACTTTGAGCTATTTGCTTCTTATCTGTAAAGCGCTTTGTGTCTCTTTTGGACTGTAAAGTGCAATATAAAAGTTTTGCTTTGCATCTGTTGCTCCACTGTGGAGCATTCGAGTGTTCAGTGTTGCCTACAGTCTCCATCCCTGGTGTCTGCCTAAGTGTCTTTGGATCAAATGTAACCATTGGACTGTTTGTGCAGTCTTTTATTATTGACCACTAACAGCCAATGACAATGAATTCTGCATCCATGTCACATCAGTGTCATCCTTCAGGTCAACATCCAGGTTGTAAATACAAGTGATAAACTTAATTTTCCTGAAAGCTCACGTGACGATGTAATTACATGGTTTGGCCACTAGGAAAACTGACTTCAAAGCCTAGCGCTCATCCTGGCAGCCTGGCCTGAACCTCCGCTCACGTTACAACAACGTATCCATAGCAGAAGCGCGTTGTGCAACAGAAATAACCATGCTAAACATGATGTGCTGTATAGTTCCCCTTCAACCATAATTTAATGGATATACAATTTCACACAAGGAATGGGAATGGAGAACCAGAATCCTTGAGAACTGGTTCCAAAATGTCTGATCTACTGGAATCGTATGCCTCCGAGATTATAAATTATTTTTATTGATGCAGCTTCGTTTTTGTGACAGACAAACTCACGTGTCTGTGCTGCTAGAAAAACAAGATGGAGTCGTGGCAGAGAGGACGAAGCAGTGCAAAGCGTGGCTTAATTTTACAAAGAAAAGTGACAACAGTGCAGGTTGTAATGTTTTTCAGGTAAAGGTAGAAGCACCAGCAATATGCTTTAACATTTGTCTATGAACATACTGTTACAGCTAGCCATCAGTCTACAGCCAGTTCAACTACAACTGAATAGGAATTAATAAGTGAATCAATAGAGAACTGGACCCATACGCAGAATCAATATTGGGACTGGTATCAATAAAACTGCATCAGTTCCTGTCACCAGCTAGCTGGCGTTAGACCAGGGGTGGCCAACCAGGTACCATGCCAATCAAACACCTCACAGCTCTTAATTACATTGTTTTGCAACCTGGTTTTGAAGTAAAAAAAAAATAAAAAAATCAGTCTCGGGGAATCTGTATGTTGATGACATTTGGATGACTAATTGTTTCTGAGCTCATTAATCTCAGTGAGAGTTATCCCTTGCTGTTTTCTGATCTGGCACATGTCTCATTGAGCATTATATTGATGTTGGAGATCCTCAGCCCATAAACACAAGCACTTAGAGTCTGACATTTGAGTCACAGTGCAGCTGAACCCTCTTGTTGACATGGTTCCACCATACTCAGGTCTTTGATCAAGTCATTTATGAAAAACATTTGAATCAAAGCACAGACCTTCTTCAGTGATAAAGGCAAGTATTGTGAATGTACGGCTACATGGTCATGCACTTGTAACATGCCTGCAGTACTTCAGTGGTTTATGAGATGTGTTCTAAGTACTTCCGACGACTGAGCAGCTGACCTTCATACAAGATATTGTATAGTGATACATGGTCATAGTATGTCCAGCAGATGAGTTCACTGTTGAATATCTTTGCATGGGTGGGTTTGAAATTTGGTTTTTCTGGCCAACAGGAAGATTTGCTGAGACCATATAGCAACTTATCAAAATGATCGGTCAAGGTAAGGGGGTTATGATTGTAACTGTAAAGCAGCATTTGCAACGCCCTGTCAAGAAGTTCATTTGTTCTCTGGATAGGGTTAGCTTGTCAAACAGCTTCTGTAAGGACATGTCACCAGAAGTGGTACCTCTGGTCAGCCAGCGTTTAACTCCACACAACTGTTAGACATGCCCAGCTGCAGCAAACAAATCGTGTTGAAAGACTTTTCAGTTATTTCTCTAAAATGCTCAACTTTTACCTGACTAATGTTAAATGCTGTTATAGAGTAACCCATAATTATTTTAGGTCCTCTTTGCACTACATTGTTTGCTACTATGGCAATTCTTCATGGATAATACAAACTCTGTTCCGTCTTTTTTCTGCGTTATGATAGAACCAGTCTTCCTTGTGCCATGGTTTTGAATTTTGGCTGTGTGTTGAAGTCTGCTGCTGCTCTGCAATGTGCCCAGCTGTCCAACCTCTCCTTCAGACAAGTTAGGGTCTTTTGGGGATATCTGTGCTGTTCTCTCTAAAATACCTGGGCTTCCTTCATCATTCAGAGTAGACTGCCTTCCAGCCCACGGCCTGTTCACCTTGACCTTGGTTCAGCTCCTGTTGCAGCTTAACCATACATAATGGGTGGAAGTCGAGTCTCCTCTCTTGGGGAAAAATTTTCTTTTTGTATTTACCTTTTACATCCAAACAGTTCTAGAAACTAAGGAGCCCCAGATACTAAATTAATTTACTATATCCTACAAATTGCACAAATACTGTATGATATGGAGGAAAAGCACTGCTATACTCCCCTTGGGAAGCATTCTGGACTTTAGACTTTAGTCTTGGACTTTTAAAACAATGTAGCAGACATTATGATTGTTTTCTAAATATATAGAATTGAAAAAAAATATGATTATGCAAGATGCAAATATGTTTTTTCCCCATATTCTAATGAGTCAGTTATGACAAGTGTACTAAATCTTTCATGTGATTGTAATTGCTGCATTACAGGTCAAAGAGAGATCGTTGGTTGACATAGAAAATAATAGTATATTTTAAACATGATATATATTAATGCCAGCTTGTTTCCTCATTAATAGGAGAGGAGGAATGTACTTTACTGCACAGTAAAACTATACTTTTCCCACTCTGTAATCTTTTCAGTGTAGAAGTTAAATAAAGTAGATTTTTTTGTTTAACAGTGGGATAAGGTCTTCCTGTTGTTGTCACTTCATATTGGTGAGCTGTTAGGACTGTAAATTCAGTCTGCATTTGTGTCCAAACCCCACACAGCCCTCTGTTATACAGATGGCTTGCTTTCTGTAGCACTAGCTATGTTTCCAAGAGGGCTTATGTATTGGCAAAGCACACGTGTGGTTTTGTGTTTTGATGTGTGTGTGTGTGTGTGTGTGTGTGGGTGTGTGAACATATGTCACTGCCATGCTGCCAGTACTAGGTAGTAAATTCTCCATCATGACAATCAGTATGATTAAATAGAGGTACCTGGGCACATCCATCATGACACATAATCACTGAGAAGGTCACACAGGTCATGGACTATAGGGGAGGAAGCTAATGGAGTAGATACATTCAGTGTGGGTGCGTTACTACATAACTACATGTTGTGTAAATTGAAAAAAAGCTTGATTATCCAACTAGTTTTAATTAGTTACAATCCAGACACCAAATCCCAAGCAAGGGATTAGTTCCTGTCATGTTATTGCTCATTGTGTCAGTCCATTGATTACAATAAATTAGCAATAACTGAAGACATTTTTCTCCGTAAAGCGACTTCATCTTCTTTACGAAGAGTACTACAAAAATTAAAGTGCCTCAAACTGTCGTGCACTTCATCTAGCTCCTCTGAGGGCTGTTGTGACGACCTACATAACACATATCAAATAATGTCACAAGCAGTTTGTCCTCATTGTTAGCACTCTCTCTCTATTTACATGCATTAGTGGGGTTACAGCAAGGCAACAGAGATTACACATGTCAAACCTGTAGCCTTCGATCAGTTTGGACTCCAAATCCGTTGGCTAGCACAAACCTTACCACCGTTAACGGCTAACCTGTCTCAACCAAAAAGTGAATATGATCACAATTACAGTGGGATAAATGATAAAAACATAATAATCCCAACTTTAAATTAATTTCTACTATGGAGGCATCTATGGCAGGACCATACACCACAAAAAAAAATAATTAGAAAAAATAGGCTACATCAGCCTTTGACGATGGCTTTGATGAAGTCTTGATGGGAAAACACTGCGCGAAAACTCAAGATAAAACCTCAAGTGTTCGGAGAGGAGGGAAAATGTCTATGAGTTTATCACAATAAATCTTATTAGAGCTAAGAATAATAAATCATCCATCTTTGCCCGCTACATCTTAGCATTTTTACCCTCAGGGGTGCATAAACTACAGGTTATGAACTTATTTTTTAAAAATACATAAATGTGAAATTATTATCGGTTATCTGTATCGGCTGAAAAAAATCCATATTGTGCATCCCTAGTTTACATCATACAACATTGCATGATGTAAACATCCCCAAGCAAAAGCTTCTCATCCGTGAGTAACATCCAGGTTTCCTTCTGCATGGTGATCCGGTTGGCGGGTGTAGTTGGGCAGAAGGAAGATAGTTCCTTCACCAAACTGCTCACAACAAGGTCTGTGGATCATAACAGGTCGTGATATCTGTAAAGAGACATTGCTATTGAGGTTTTAAAATGTATTTTTTTGGCGTTGTGTCATCTAGTTCCATTATATTGTCACACCAAAAATGTCCAGATGGACACAGTACAGACAACAGGAAAAATATGTATTTTTGATTTTAGGGTCAACTATCCCTTAAATTTATTCTATTTAATGTACAAACTCGGATCTCTTCTTCTCCTGAAGTGGCTGTGAACTGGAAGCACCATCTCAGCGGTCTATTAATAGGCTTGTACAACTGCCCCATCTGGACCATCTTAAGAACAGGTGACAAGGCACATGGAGGTCAGCGCTGTGAATTCATGCATACTGTTAACACTTCTGTCCCAGAGAAGAGACACGTTTCTAAGACGTGACGGTTATGTGACCTGCAGTGGCAGTCACAATGTAAAGTCTCCCTCCATGTGCTCTCTTAAGTGCATGTGATTAAGTATGCTCCTCAGGGTGTGATTCTGTGGCGGAGGTGCAGGATGTACTCTGCGTGCCCTTTGCACATGATCACACACTTAAACAGTTCCTGAGCTGATTACTGAAAACAGTACTAAATCAGAATTAACTCTGAATCTTCTTGTTACTGGACTGTAATGTGACAAATGTCTTTAAAGGCATCACCAAAGCTAGCTGCTTCAAGAAGTGTACAAGTGGGAAAAAAATTGCAATTATAGAGCACGCGGTTACAGACGGTTCACCCTGACCCCAGTCCACTTTGCTCTATGTTGCCAACCCTTTCGATATTTGAATCTCTAAAGACAAGCAGTGGCCTCTCACATGTCCTTGTCAACGGTTGTATACATCTACGAAGAAGTAAAAAAAAAAAAGAACAAAAAAGAAACACATCTACTGATGGCATTCATTCACAGTACTGCTGTGCACTAAACCACTTTGGAAAAACACAACTAATGTAGTTAGCGAATGAGTTAAAAATAGTGTACAAAATATGCAGCTGCACATGTGAAGAGCAGGCTGTAAAACAGTGAGTGCAGACATCTGTATTCTGTAGCTACCACTGAAGACACCAAGGTCGTGTCCCAGGTATTGTCTATGGGAATGAGGGGGTTTTAGTCCTCTGAGCGCGAGTTAACATTCTACAATTACAGAGAGAAGGTTTGTGAATGCTGATGCTGTTTGCACTCAAACTTCGACTGCTTTAGCTTAGTAATTCTCCAACAGAGGTGTATTCTTTGCTGTGTGGTGAGCGCTTTGTTACGGCCTTTAAACTATGGTTGGCCAAACAACGGCGTGTGGGCTATGCACAGCCCTACACCATAATTTACTCAGTGCATGAGTTATTTAAATACCACAATCATATCTGGCGCCCAGCTGGCACATGTGATGACTACCTTGGTGAAGGTTATAAATCTCATTCAATCAAGAACGCTTTATCACCGTAAGTTCTGGGATTTCCTGACAGAAATTGAAGCACACTATGAGGACGTTATTAACCATTGGCTTACTCATGGTAAAGTTCTGTAGCGGTTTTAATCACAGATATGAAATTGACCCTACTTGGTTGCATCCATGTTGAAGTGATAGGTTGAACTCATGTTTTTAGTTGGTCTCACTGCCCATCTGAAACCTTACAAGGGAAAGTAGGCTTGTGTCACCAAAGTATGCACACATTAAATCATTGACTGATTGAAGTGAATCAGTTAAAACCCAGATCTGCAGAAAATCATCTCCAGTTTGCCAAACAGAAACATTCATGTGGAAATGGGGAGATATGTGACTGTGCTTACATCAGTGATGACACAGAATCTAACCAGTGCTTTCTCTTGAGAGGGACATTCACCTGTCCTCAAACCCTTTCTCTGTTGCTGTAGAGGGAGTACAGGATGTGCAGCTGGAGCTAATGGAAATGCAATGTGACGACACTCGTACATTTCCACCAACAGCTCCTATTGTCAGAGCTCTACAGGGGATTGGAAAAATCCAGATTTTGGCTCCACACCAATGTAGGGATGGGGGAAAAAAGGATATTATCGCAGATCGCGATGAAAACACTTAGGATAAGTTGAATGTAGTCCATTGCATTATCGGGATAATTTTGAGTCGGGATGATCGTGAATATCCTCACATGAATGACTTGAAAAGCTGTCTAATGTGTAGTCCTATATAGATTTGAATTGCAACAAGGGTAGGGGCGTTATGATTATTTTGATTAAATCAAAAATGGATCAAAATAAGCAGTTAATAAATGCAGTATCGACGACTTAAACTTGACCTGCAGCAATTTATCACTCCAGGAGCAAGCGGTGCTTTTACCATTACAAGTTATATAATTGGTGGGAAAAAAAAAAAAAAAATCTTAGTGCAGATTCAAGTTTACAGCACAACTATTTAGAAGTTACTCATTAAGATGCTCTCTTAAAAGTGTATGCCCTGGAATACTTTTTCCCATCTGGCCTGGCATGACAGTCCAGACAATTCTGAAACTTCTTTTAGTGCCCATTAAAACATTTATTATGGCCATGCTGGGAGAATTAGGACCAGTTCCTCTCTAAGTAAATTTAATACCAGCTACAGTTAGTATTTAGAGAATAACGTAACTGGCTGTATAATCCAAATGTAAGCTAGAATTATCTGTGCAAGTAGACAGCGTGTCCAAGAGGTCAAAGTCATCAACATTTCACATTTAAAATGCAAACATCTGAGGAAAATACCTTGGTTGTTCCTCTTTTGTTGCTCATCATGTTGCTCATTGTTAACTCTGCATAAATCCCTGCATTACATTGAGTTTTAGACACTGCACTGATGTCCTTCATGTCCTTTATTGTCATGGTTTTCATCAATTGCCCCCTTCAAGAAGGATTAATACAGAACGCTTATCCTTGATTCTTGTGTTACTGCTTGGTTTAGTTTGTTTCATTAAACACAGAAGCTGCTAGATTTGTTGATGGTTTAATTTCAAAACCACAGCGGTGTAAAATATTAAAATGGACAGTATCCACTTAAGAACCACAAAAGGCACTTTGTCCAGACATTTTAGAAGCCTTCAGTTAGCTTGGGGCTCTGGACAGGGAAGGCAGTACACCCAGTCCCAATTATAAAAGACAGAGACTATAAATAATGACTTAATTGTGTCACAAATCATAAGAAGAGTGAAGTTTTGTTTATCTGTTTATGAAAATCTTATTTCCTGAGCCATATTTAAATCATCAAACCAAGACATCTATATGGGAAAGTCTTGTCCCAGATTCAGAGTCCAAGCAAGCATTAAGTCCTGCAGACCTGCCTTTTGACACAGTGCCCTTCAGTAGCATGATCCAGTAGCAATAGTATAGTGTGTATATACCCAAACAATAGATAGAACATAGAGAAAGAAAAAGGTCAAGAGAAATAGACAAGAATAGGTTGTGAAAGAAACAGAGAGCGACTGTTAAAGGACGGGCAATCTCCCCTCCCCTCTTTATTATGAACTCCCTGGTGACGGACTGAATGAAATTTAGATTAGCCTTTATGCTTGACCTGTTAACTCCCAATGACATAGAAACAGACTGTAGCTGCAAGATGGGGAGGGGGCAGAGGTAGGAAGGGCAAACACAGGGAATATGAAGGATGTAGATAAACGAGGGAGGAGAGGACTGTTTTGTACCGACTGTGGGAATCAAAAAAGAAGAGATAGAGGGGAGATGAAGAGATAGTGAGGGAGAGAGATAAACAGACAGGAAAGGAGATTAGGAAAAAGGGATGATGGGAGTGTTGATGGGATTAAATATGTGGATGAGGTAGAGAGAGACAGATGCCAGAAGGTAACCTCCCCCTCCTCCCTTCCCCGAATCTGTTTCTCTCTCCTGGGAGGAATGCACTTTCACCGTGTAGTATGTCACACACGTAGACACATAAACACTAACACATTTTTCTGTTGAAAAGATATGACACATAGCGCCGTTGGCAAACAGGGATTCTAAAAACTGGTTAACACATTGGACAAGCGTCATGAGATGCCATTGCGTCACCATTTCACTAAAGATGCACTGCCTGCACTCATAATAAATGCCGTGAGGAAGTTGCAACACACACAGTAATCTCAGAGAATGCAATGAAGGATCTACGGATCAACCTTGCAATGGGGCTCTGCAAAAAAATAAAAAAATACTTCTCTTACAGTTGTAGAAAAAAGAAGGAGCTCCAGATGGTGAGCTAGGCAGGCCATGATCCACAAAAGTCCTCAAGCAGCGGAAGGACATCTCAGCCCCTTGTTGCAGGACACTGATGTACTCGAGGCCATCAATAAGCTCTCTGGTGGAGAGATATGTGTATGCGTGCCAGTACAGGCTGATGATACTGAGCATCAAAAAGAAGGTAATGGACTATCTCAATTACAAATACAACAACACAGCAACGGAAGAGCTGCTGAACATGGCCTCCACCCTGGACCCAAGGTCGAAGCTTAAATATGAGGCTCCATAGAAGACTGACAACTGAGATGGTGAGAGTGATGACTGATTCCAATTTTCCTATTTTCTTATCACACAGAGGATACTGCTATAACAAAGAAAAAGGTGGCAGCCCTTGGCTGTTTCTTTAGGTGCACAGGTGCTCGACCCGTTTGGTTACAGGGTGAGGCCATAGAGCTGCAGTCCAAGCAGCAAAGGACACTGGACCCTAAGGACAACCCATTTAAATGGTGGAGGGAATCCTGTAAACTCTTCACCCTAGCAAGGAAGTATCTGTGTACACCAGCGTCTCACGGTTAATCACAGGTGGAAATATTGTCACCTACCTGAGCTCATCTCGCACAACGCTGAATATATGTCTAGGAGATTTTAGTAGAGATTTTAGTTACAGTAACCCTCTACAACAATAGGGTAATTGTTTTTGCAATAATGGAGCAGCCCTAAAACAACTTGCTTTTTTTGTACCAGGCCACTGTTGTATGAACATAAAGAGGATATTTTAAACTAAAAAGACTAACTTTGAAGATACTTACTGGTGAAGCCTGTTTTCCAGCTAAACTTTGAGAGTCATTTCAGCCAAAACAAGGAATGTGGATTTTGTCCCCCACTCACTTTCATTGAAGTTGTTGGGGAGGAATCTCTCTACAGCCAGTACAGACAGCAGGAATGATCATAGCCATCAAAAACTGTTTGAACGTATATATTGGCATGGTAGTAAATTTTAGACTTGAAAAGTTCGATAACCTTTCTCTAAACCCAGATTTTAGGTGAACGCAAAAACTTTCTCCTTTCAACGACTATGATGAGAGTGAAAACAGCCCTCTAGTATCAAACTCTGCACATGTATTATTCTGCACAGTTAAGATCAAACATTTCGAGAGAAGTAAGAATAAGCAAAATCTCTTAGATATGCAGCACAAATGAACAATCCCAGCACAGACCTTAACATGTCGTCCCTGTCTCTCTCACCATCTATCTAAAATACCAGAAAATATAGCTATTTCATTTCACATGCAGCAAGTTTGATGAAGAACATTGATATGATGTCAAATAACATTATAAGTATCAGTAGCATCAAAACCTAAAGGCAAAATGATTTGTGATCTATGGACAGGCAGAAAAAGGGAGAATAAAACAGACAACAGTATGTATTAGAATACCAGAGAAATGAATATAGATAAGGGCACCATCTGATTATATACAGTGAGCCAAATCATAAAAATAAAAAGCGAACAGCAGGCAGTTATGCAAGCATCACATTACTCACTGATGAACAGCACAGTTGCAGTTTGAGACAAGATCAACATCACGATGACTTGTGCAGGAATAATCTGAACTAATTGTCTTGACAAGGTGTCAAATGTTGAACAATTAGATGTGTTAAATGGTCCTGTAATGACTGCTGAACATGTTGGCCATATGGATGGGCCCCACTGAGATCTAACTGTTGGCAAAGGGCCCAACACTCTCATATCAACAGACAGAGAGAGGGAGAGGGAGAGGGGATGAATGAAGGAAGAGCACTAAGCAGGGTATTCCAGGATAAACCTGATTTCGTCCCTCTTGTTTCGTACAAAGAAGGCCTTTATGGATAACATGTGAAGTGTGTGACTGACTTACTGACACACAGGGAGAGACAGACCAGTCCCAGTACCAGTGAGTGTATCGGGTAATCGTGGCAGCACTTCCTGTCCTATCTACACAGACCAGTTAAAGCTTTCACGTACTCCAAATGGGGCACTAATACAGACACCCCACTGTCTGTATTAGTGCCCCATTTGGAGTACGTGAAAGCTTTAACTGGTCTGTGTAGATAGTGTAGGAATTACATATACAGCCATAGAATAATCAGCAATACAATCCCACTACTACACATAAGCAAGTGCTAAAATCACTCCGTAACACCTACATAGCATCCTCGACATATACTGTGGAACACCAGGAACATGGACACTCGTTTATGTATATTAAAGCTAATAATGAAAGTCTATATAGCTGCTTTCAGACCCATTTCAGCATTTTTTATATTATTAATGACACGATCCAAGATCAATTAACTAGTGGACAATCTGCCCTTGCTCTTTCCCTCCCATCTACTCTCGATCGCACATTCTTTGCAAAGAAAGTGAGAGATTGACAGACGGGAAGGGAAGAGCATGGGAAGATAAAGCAAAGTCATTGTGTGGAAAACACTGTGTATCTTATATTTACGACGTGACTGAACTTGACCCAAACCGGTACCTACTCATTTTTGTCAGAACCCTGGTTCCCATGCTCTAGCGCGCACACACACACACACACACACACACACACACACACACACACACACACACACACACGTCAATATGACCAACAGGGCACTACATTTCTCCACTATCTGAGAGGGGACCTCTGTTTCTGGTAAAAAAAACAAAAAAATATTTGAAAAGCTTCTTTGAAAAAGGTATTTTACCGTGATATTTAAAATGTGTTCTTTTATTTTCTTTTAAAGAAATTGCCAAGAGGGGACTTGCATCCTTCAGCAACATCTACCTATCAAAGAGCGGGCGCACACGCGCACACGCGCACACACACACACACACACACACACGTCAATATGACCAACAGGGCACTACATTTCTCCACTATCTGAGAGGGGACCTCTGTTTCTGGTAAAAAAAAACAAAAAAATATTTGAAAAGCTTCTTTGAAAAAGGTATTTTACCGTGATATTTAAAATATGTTCTTTTATTTTCTTTTAAAGAAATTGCCAAGAGGGGACTTGCATCCTTCAGCAACATCTACCTATCAAAGAGCGGGCGCACACACACACACACACACACACACACACACACACACAGTCATGGAGTACAGAGGAAAGTCAAGCAAAATACACCTGACGAATCTGAAACTCTTCTTTTGGTTTTACATCTGAGTGTGTGAGACGGAGAGAGAGAAAGAGAGAGACCTGGCTGGCCATTCATTAGCAGTCATACGCCAGGCTGCAGCATCTGCCTGCATCTAACAAAGCAGAAAGCACTGTTCTCCATTAAGAGCCTCTTATCCCTGCCCTCCACTAATTCAGCTCTCTCCCTGCAGACTCACCAACTTTGATGACATTGCGTCAAAGCAGTTTCACTTTCACTTTAATCATTAATGAAATAATAGTGCCGTAGAAGTGATGGGCATTTATGTCACTTTTAAAGGGAGGTTTTAGCCCCACTACAAAAATTTAATAGGGATGTTGCTCTGAAATAAAACTGTTGAGCTTCTAAGCGGGAGATTGCAGCTCTTTGACATTGGACTAAAAATAAATAGTTTATTGGATTCTCTCTAATTTTCTTGTCTCTGACTTTGACGAGTGCATTAAAAAGGAGGAATCAGAGCTGTCTGAAATTCCCGCCGGGTGCAAAACAATTAGCATTGTCTGACTTTGTTTCTTCTTGTTTCAAGCTGAAAGCGATAGGACATAAATGGGACTTTTTAAAGTATTAGGGTCTCTTCAATCTATTATGCTTTGTTGCACAGAACAACATAAAAATACAGGGTGTTTTATAAGCTCAAATCCACAAAGAGTAACAACAGCTTGTTGCTTCCATTGTAAAATAACACGTACCTTCATAAACCAAAAGAAACTTGCATTTTATGTTTTCCCATTTGCTGGTTTAGATTTACCTTGTGGGCATTTACTCCACATTATCTGTACTTATAAAACACTACAACGCCAATTTTATTCAAGTGTGTTGTTAATGTTAACGAGAGCCATGCCTTGATTGCCATGACCACGGCCCTATTACTACTGCCTTATTCTAAGCCCAGTGACAGCTAATTAAAATCAACATATTCATTAAATGTTAGAGATTTAACAGGCTACCTGGGTGTCCAACCTTGTCACGCTGTGATAGACAGCTACAGTAAGACTGGAGCTAATGCTCATTTTACATACAAATAAATGTTTTTCATACTGAAGGGGAAAACAACATTAAGATGTGATATAATATCAACAACTGAATGAAAATATGGTTAATTATTTCTCCTTGATTTAATTAGTGACAGACTTGAAATGCAGATGCAAAACAGATTTTTTTATAAATAAGCTTTTCTTTTCTCCATTTTTAGTAACATGTTTTATGTTTCCCTTGTCTTATTTCCTTCACCATTTTGAATTTCGTCTTTACAATTCATGCTTTTAGTTTGAGCATTTTCCATTTAAGCTTTAACATGTTGAAAAAAGTGTAATATGTAAGAATTGGCAACCTGTTGAATTCATACTCCAACTCAAACTCTACAACTCTACAAATAGGTGGCAGCATATCATTAGAGTAACCACTAACTGCTGTAAACTGTGGCTGCCATTAGCTAATTAGCTCAGCCAGCTTTACCTGGACTGGGAGTTTGGAGCATCAGAGGAGTGTTGGTGCTGTTTACTATTGGACTTCCACCTCTTGAGGTACAAAGTGGCTAAGTACTAGCTGGTTAAAATGGTAACTTTAGCAGACACATCTGCAACACAGCACAGATATTTCTTTACATAATTTTAGTTAATTTGTTTGAATGTTTTTAAAGTTCAATTCTTACATATGGCACAATTAAATTTAACTTTTTTCCCCATTTACTCACTTTATATTTTTAAATGATCATTTGATATTTGAAATTTGCTTTTTCAATATCCTTTTCTTTTTAAGTTTACGTACGATCTGATTATTCCTCACTGTCATTAAAGTGTGTGTCTTTATCTTTTTATATGTATTTTAATTCTAATTATGACCAAAAATATCCTCCATACAGAAGATGCTCTGAGTGCTCTGAAACTCGAACTGTCAATTTCTGAACCATTTCTGAGTGAATTCGCACCCATATTTCAACACGGTAATGGTTATTTTTAGCAGTTACTCAGTAACACACATAAGGTGGATGGGGAAACAAGAGATGAACTATGAGCTTGACAGTCTGTGAGTTTCTCTGCCTGTATGTGTGTGATGCGGTCTCACAAGATGTTTAGAAAGATTGCATCAGTTCCTGCCTGTATATGAAAACGACTTGTTGCACTCATTGCAACGAGCATTGTCCGCATGGACTCTAGTAAAGCTTAACCAGACTTTTGAGTGCATTTCCTTCAGAGCAGGGTGTCTGTACATGCAGGCTGTGGGAGCTGCTCTTTGTGCAGGTCACAGGCTCATGAGAGAAACAGAGGTCTCTCTTCTGGATTGGAGGTAAGCAAAATACATCAAATACAGCCGCGCTTGATAAAAACATTGAATAGATTGTTAAAATCTAAGGTGGAATGCTGTTCTTCTTACATCTTGTAGACTGATCAATTAATTGAAAAGTGTGGATAGTATTGTGTAGTGTAGTAAAAACCTCAGTGGTGGGGACTCCACTCTTCATTCCACAGCAATGTCGTTTGTTTATAGCCTAACATTAGCGGTTTACGTGTGGCGGTTTCATTTACACTTTAATAAAACTTCATAAAGGTGCTGTTCATCTGTGAAGATTATTTTGCTGAACAAAAAGTGGAAATATTATAAACTTGAGTTTGCCACAGAGTCATCAATAATCTAAAATCCCACACACTTTTTGATGAGAAATCCAGGACGGCATCATTGGGATTGACCATGACAAACCACTGTAATAAAAAGGTCCATACCCTCACAGCCCTACTCTATGAACTGTATCTTAGACATTTTAACATGCTCTAGTTCATAAAACCATCTGTGGGAGCCAAGAATAAAAAACAGCAAAGGTATCAGAGATTCATGAATGAAGATGTGGTTGGAGAGAAAGGGCGTTCACAATCCCCAGGGCCCTCTAATCGGTTAGCCTGCAGCATCTCTTAAAGGGACACAAAAATCAGCATTGTCACCTATTTATGCAGCGATGAAGCCTTAAATGGCACTGTGGAGCAGGTACAGGTGTTTGGGGGAGATAAGACCCCCGTCTGCCTACCAGCACCCCCTATCCTGACACTTTAAAAGGGCTTTAGCCGCTAGGAAAAAAAAGGTGATAGGTATTTCCAGTTGCCGGCCTGTCAGTCATCCTCCATTTCATATATAGACACAGATGTGAGTCTGAGAGGAAGAATGATGGGGAGGAGGGAGGACTTGTCATCTCAGAGTGAAGATGACGACAGAAAGAGACAGAAGAGAGGATTGAGTTAGAATTAATAAGTCAAAAATAGAGTGATATAGAGGGAGTAACACATTAAATAAGTGGAAATAGAGGAAGCAGGGAGATATCTGTCCACTGGGCACAACTATGAGTGTCTTCAGTACTTAAGTTACATATTTAGTTTTGCTAAGTATGACTAGTTCTGTGACACTGAGCTAAAGATATAAGTGTTATGCTACATGACATTCCTTGAGACATTCACAGAGACATTCTTAAAGTTGGGTGTCTGTTCTCCAGTCGCAACATTAATAAAAAAGTTTAGAGTTGTCCACTTTTTCCTGAGCTGCGATCAAATGTCATACTTGTTCAGTTGTCTGATAACAGAAAACAATGTTTAAATACAAAATGATCCTAAATTGCAAGGATGCTGATTCCCAGGGGACTATCATTATCACATGACCTCTGTATTGGCTGAAATATGGGAAATTGAAATTGTTGCTTTACAAATTACAGACGTGGCAGCTTCACACAGGATTAAGATCACAGACGGCCTCCACAATTATTAGACATCCCCAAGGTAATACTAGTTCAGTGCAACAACAGTCTGATGTATACAACCGCTTTACTTTCCCTTCTTTCTTATATCATGCTTGTTCGTGTTTATTGCACCAGGCAAATTTCCATTGAGGATCTCAGACAGCAGTCTTTACTGATGATAAGGAGCAACATCATCCCATTGGAGTAGTGTTTCTGTCTATAAGATGAACTTCACCAGCTCGTCACTAACTTTTCACTGATCCCGTTTGGTGCTTGATGAGTAAACTATTGAGACCAGCTCAGACTCCAGACAGGAAAATTTTAATAATGAACAAAACAATAAAAAAGGTTAAATGGCTTTCGAAAAGAAGCAGAGTTGGTGAAATTTCTCTGTGACTGTGGCACTATAAGGAACCCTTTCACATTATGAAGTCATTACGAGGCACTCAAAAACATGAAGTAATGCTGATTTGATTGAAAAACTAGACATTTAAATAATGTAGGGCAACTAATGAGTAAAAATAACCATCACGGAAAAGGAAAATAAAAAAATATCTACCAACTAAAGTAAAAAAAAGAGTTAACACCATTTCAAAACCCATTAAATAATAGATTGAGATGAGTTAACAGTAAAGAGCAACACTTTCTTGTTCCTGAGGTTCGATTACTGTACTAAAATTGTACAATGTACTGTAAATGAGACAGTGAATTGGCTCATAACTGTCACTTCATTAAGACACAGTGGGCAGACTGTTCATTGATGAAACTGTGTCATCACACTATGGAGATTTTGTATTCACAAATCAGCCTCATGTTGCCCAGGGCCACATCGACGGGCACTGTAGGAAAATCTGTTGCATCACTCACTCTTCACGAATCCTGTGAATGAATCTCAATGCACCTTAATGTGCAACGATGAATGTCATTAATAATTGATTACTTGATTCATCTGATGTAAGATATCTGCTCTTTGTTGGAGTCTGTCTTGAATAGCCAACGGGGGAAAATGGCCTGGAAATGCTGCCATTGTTTATTCTACTTCTGAGAGAATAAATATTTTATCTCTGATGTAGTGAATCGTCAGGGAGCACAAAGTGAAAACAAGGCTTTGCTGGTCTCCAGCTGCGTCACTCTTTTAAAAAAAACTTGCTTTATTTCTCTGGAGTTAAGTAAAAAGTGATTTCAGTATCAAAAGTATTGGAGCTGTGCAGGAAATTTGTACTTTGAATGATTGAATGTTAAACACATTTTAATGGTTAATAATTTATTAATAACAGATGCCAAATTATTAAAAAAAAAATAGAAAACTTCTTAATGAGGTAAAAAGGTGCTTTATAGAAAGAAAAAACAGTCTAAACAAAAAAAACCCCAAAAATTTCAACACGATCATACAACATCAAAAAGCCAAATGTTAAGAGTGAAAAAAAAAAAAATCTGGCAACATATTAAATATTCATAAATGCTATTCAATCAAGAAAGTTTCTACAAAGGATTTAAAAGATCCTTGAATATAAAAGTACAACTAACTATCCTTCTCCATAATCGCTCACCAGACCTTTTAATATATACTGCATATTTAGCAGGTAATGGCAAATGACTACTTCTGTCATGTTGTTTGAAGAATTGTTGAAACTGTTAACTATATAATAGTTACAATTCAACAGCCAATGTTGTAAAGTAAGAAGGTTCCTAGGTATTTGATCAATAAAGAACTATTGTCTATAATCAGAGAAAATGACCATATATTCTAAATTCAACACAACATGTGTTTCATGAATCACACTGTATGATGCCAGAGTGACGGCAAATGTCATGTTGGAGGACACATGAATTTCTTCCTTCTGGCCATATTTGGTCTCCTTTCCGTCCAGCTTTTACACACACACACACACACACACACACACACACACACACACACACACACACTCTGAAACACGTAGAACCTCATGATGTGTCCCTCATATAGTATCACCTCTCAGAGGACACAGACATTGTTAAACTCAGGCAGGAAATGAATTTTGTGCCATAATGTATGACACACAGCAGTCGACGGGCCTCCCTGATCGCCCTGCCCTTCAAAACTGATGGATACTAATGTGTCACAACATGAAAATGCGTCATGAAAGAGGAAAAAATGGAAACGCCAAAATACAAAAAGATGAGGAAAGGAAATGGAGCAAAAGTGAGCCACCAATCTATCAGAGATGCTTTAAAGTAGGAAAAAGGGATGTTTCTAAAAATGCCCATGTTCTTCAGGTGCCTTGTACCTGTGCATCGAAAACATCCTCTACTGAGGTATTACCTCTTTGTCGAGGGCTGTGTTTTTCAGTGCATGCAAAGAAAAGAAACATAAAATCACTGCTGCTGTCTTTCTTGTCCATTTTCTTTCCCCTGCATTTGAAAGCAGCCATCTAAGGGGAAAAGGTTTTTCCTATTTCTGCCTCTGAAGACACGTCAGGGACCTGGGCGTGAGTGCATTGTTCAGTGGAGCAAGGCATTTCCTGCTGCAAATGAAGACCAAAATCCATCCTCCAGGCTGAATTATTAACAACACACATGCCTAAGAATCCTAGGGTCCACAAGAGAGAGGAGAAGAGATGGAGAGGAGGCGAGAGGAGAGGAAAGAGGAGGAGAGAGGAGTGGTGAGAGGAAATGGACGTGAAAGGAGTAAAGGGGTGTAGACAGTGTGAGTTTGGTTGGTTAAATTCCCTTCCATTAGATTTAAAGTAGCATTTAGGGCCCTACACTTACAACAGTCCTCATACCAAAATGACAAACATGCCGTCACTCAAAAATACCATTACAAAAGTCATTCATATGAGTTTTTTTGAGCCGTCACCTCTTTTATTAAGGTTTGATTAAGTGGAGCCGACTAAACTACATGCTTAAGGTTGAGGAAAAACTGTTGTCAAGAAACAAATGTTGATCATTGGGGTCAGACACATGATGCAAACAGCAACCTCTGGTGTCAAAAGTCAAATATTTTGTACACCCAACCATTCACGCTGACCTCCTCTCTGAGAGGTTGTTTGGTAGTATAACAAGTATACTCCATCCGCCTATGCTTCCGAAAGAGGAATAACATTATGTGTCTGAAAAATGTAAACAGAAGACATTTTAATATGAACATTTCTTCTGGTGAGGACAACAGCTTCGATAGCAAGATACAGATGTGCAGTTGCCATACTGTCTCAACCTGACGCATGTTGAGACAGTAGGACAATTGTGTCAGTAATGGGCCAGCTCTACATGGACGGCCCACCCAAATAAAGTGTATGTGTTGGAAACCCTGTTAGTGTTGGGTGTAGTGTCTCTGATGCAGGTGAATTATGAATAATCAGCTGACACTCTGAATAATATATAATATAATAAATCTCTGGAGAACTTGCAATAGAAAGAGGTATCCTGGCTTCCTGGCTGTTGCTCTCCATCGACTTTTTGTTGCGTTAAGCTGCCTCCTTGTTACTCCCATCTGCTAGCAAACAACAGAGAAATGCTCAAAAGCTGTGGCATTACGCCCTACCAACAGGGTAAAGAACCCAGAACTTAGTTTTGTTTTTATGTGCCGAACTGAAAAACTGAGCCTTTAAAAAGACACAAGTGGTTATGTGCACTAAGATGTTATGCATCAGCAGAAAGAATGGGATTGCTGTGAGATCTTTACATCAGTATGCCTGGGTGTGCAGCAAGCATTTTGTCAACTAACTACTTACCTAAATAAGCAAGTTGTGCAAGCGAAGCTTTGCGAGGCCTTGTTTTGATCGTTTTTCAGTTAGATGATTACCTTCCATGGTGATTTGTTCAAACAGCAAATATCAAAGTATTTCATTTCAGGCCGTGCAATGGGTTCATTTCTTCAAGAAAATCAAGGTGGAAGACAGGGACATATACTGCCGTCCTAAATTCCTAAATGGATTGTACAGAAGTGTCTGTAGTATGCACACCACCCATAATGCAGTGTGTCTTTTTATCAGACCATCCTTGACTGGAAAATGCCAACACTCACTTTGCAACACAGGCTTTCCATCATAAACTTCGAGGTCTCCAAGCCCAAGTTTGAGAAAATAACAAAAACCTGTGGAGACATGACTGGTGGTATTTTCTGGTGGTAAGTTCCTCCTGAGCCACAAAATATATCACACAACTGTTTCATAGGCTGAGTAGTGCCCGTATTTAATAGTATGAAAGTTTAAAGTACAATAAATTCAAATGTGCTTAGGTCCCGGTAAAGTCACTAAGCCCTACAGGATACTCCCTCCATTAATTCCTTCCCAATATTATAGGAGTATTATAAAGGGCTTAAAATGATAAACTAATTGAACATAGTGCTCTGGAAAAATGTTAATTCATTCAAGCTTGTTTTTAATTCTAACGTGGAATTTAATCCATTATGGGATGGAAGGATTTGCACCAAAGTCATCTCCATCTCCCATAATGCTTTACTGTGAGTTAGTATTTTAAGTTTAAATTTTAATTATGGTGGCTATCCTAATCACTTTGTTCTATGTAATACGTGCAGTCCTATTATGAGTTTTACAGGCTTGATCTCCTAGCTGCTGAATGAAACTCGCATACTATATACGCGATCAGCCAATCAGCATAAGGGGATTCTTTTCTCCAAAAGCTGACCATATAATGTGCTACTCTGACCAGCGGTGAATCTCATGACCCTTTTTATGCTTCCTCCGTCTTTATTTCCTGCAACCAGGAACTAATCTCTTGCGACTATTTTAATCATCCCAGTAAGAAGCTAATTTCAGTAAATCAACCTACATGGAGCAGATTATCATGTGAATGCAGAATATGTACATTTGATATTTGTTGTCTAGGCTCTCACTCACTTTCCAAAAGAAAACGCCAAACTTAGCACAGCACAGAGTTGGTAGCAATGATAAGTGATGATCTTCCCCCTTGGGGAAATAAGACTCAGAGCTTTCAGGCAAATGCTGGGGAGGTGGTGGGCTAATGAAATGATATATAAGGAACAGTGTCAGCATAGCTTTGAAGTGAGCATTGTGGTGGCAGGCATGGCCGTAAGAACGAGAGACTAGAGCCCTGATGACTTATCTATTATGATGCAGCGATAATGCCAAGCGAGTCTGGCAGCGGACTTGAGTTGACTGCCTTAACTAACTCACAGGGTTTGCTTCATCAGACAGCACTGAGGTCTCCCACTAGCATGCTTTGAAGAAATACAACCCTTTCAGGGACTTGATGTCATTTTGACGCTGATGTATTATTTAATTTTGGAGGGATAAACCGACATCTTCTTCCTACTAAGGTTTTCTTGCTGTTTTTCTAAGTTGCTTTAAAACAAAACAATCTAATGAATGAGTGTGATGTAGTGCCCAGCAAGTAAACCAGCACTGCTTGATTTGTGTTTCTTAAAATGGAACCTTTAAGGCAATTTTATGCAATTTTATGGCCCACTTGTTTTAAAAGTCTTTTGTCGACTTAGTTTCCACATTTATTACATCACCACCCAACATACTTGAGGCAAGAACTGCATTTGGGCTACCATTTTCATGGTTGACTTTGTACTGATTTTTTGCGATGGGTCAATTATCTGTGATGGATAATCATTCCCTTCCATTCCTACTTCAATTCCCTTTCATTAATTCCATTGTAGGAGATGTGGAGATAAGGGAGCAATAGGAAAGACACGTCTTCAGGCACAGAAACTGGTTCGAAGTCATAAAGTACACTCCATTGTGAATGTTACATATTTATACTGCTGAGTGGTTCTCCCAAGATGTATGGTAACTACTACGAGGGTTGGATACGATTCACATTGTAACCGATACCGATACATGGAATTCAGTACTGGTACCAAATGGTAACTTATTTTGGTACTTTACTCTCTCTGTAAAAATAACAATTTAGCAGCTGCAGAAACCCTTTTCACCCTGTGCACTTTGCTCAACTTGGATAACTGAACCAAAAGGCAGAGGCTGATGGAATATTATATCTAAAAAATATAAGTACCTGTCAAAAGGAGCAGTAATAACAAACACTACAGTGCAGGATCTAGTCTGCCTGATCCAAAGAAGAGGAAGGAAAACCCACATTTTTGATATGTTGTCGTGTCGTGTACATGTGATTTAACACCAAGGTTTCAGACATACTAAAAAACCTGTTTTAACGTACTGAACAGCATGTTGGAAAGGAAGTTTGTACACAGCCAGTGGCTGAGTTAGTAAAAATGTTAACACAACGTCAACCGAGCACACTGCTAACATCAGCTGCAGCAGGGGACCTGGCTTTCAGGCTAGCAAACACGGTACACTCTTTGGCATTTAGATATATTTCATGTTTGATCAGGTGTTTCCTCTGACCGATATCCCCCAAATTCAACTCTCGTCTTCATGACCTGAATGCTCCCATCTACTACTTTTGTTGGATGTAAACAATAGGCACTTACACACATAAAGGCATCTGCACTTAAGTCATTTCTTCTGTAAAAAGGGGTTATCTCCTTGCCAGGTCTCCCCATGCCATAAACAGCCTGCCTATCCTGTGTTGTTTCAGAAATACGCTCCACAACAGGAGTGGCACTAAAGAACACTTAAGGTGGCCACTTTTCCAGACAGCACAGTGGGGAGATAACAAAGGCTGCTGCAGGAGTCAATAAAGAGGCCAGGAATAGCATGAGGATATCGCTGAGAGAGGTAAACAACTCCGAAGAGTCATTTTTTTTGTTGTTTTTTTTAATCTTGTCTGCCATGGTTTTTAAAGGTTTTGTTCCGTTTGTGGGTTTTTTTTCCACACTAAGTATGCTGAATATACATACAGTCCCCTAAAGGAAAATAACATTTAAAACGTATTTACAAGCTGATTGACTCCCCTGCATCCTTTAAATCAGTCATTTTTCCAGCTCAGCTGCAACAGCAACGTAAAAAGAGTTGTGGACATCTATGTCAAACTGGGACGACGGTCTTTGAACAGAGGAGGTGGCCTACAACATCCCTTATCACCCACCTACAATGCTGTACTGAGTTCCCTCATCAGACAGCTTAACAACCATTCACACCTGGGCTCACCTAGCCCTAGCAACCCACATGAAGATCGGTTGGGTCAACGACCCACAAGTGGCCCTAACGACTCTGAAACTCAGAGCTCACACTTGTCCTTAACAACTCTGTAAGGACACTCTCACACAGGGCTGAAAAGCCTGCAACTCCCCTCCAGTTAGTTAGAATTGAAGAAGCCTCTTGGATGAGAGGAGAAACGTCTTCAAGAAACTGAAACATGTTCAGTTGCCTACAATACAATACAATACAATAATTGTGAAACTGTGGCGGCCCGCCACAGTCGAGGTCTTTGATGGGAAACACTGACCCTGACCCTCCTCACCTTACACTTTGCCTCGTCACACAAAGGACATATTATGTTGTGCTTGAAAATTGAATGTATGCATTGGATATAAATCATGAGGTGTGGAGTCATACAATATTAACTTAATAACTTGGATACTTGGCTGTTAATCTACACTATTTCCAAGTGCCAATGATCAGGCTTCATGATTGGCCACATGTTGGAGAGTAAGAGGGGCACAGCTGGTGAGACACATGGGGAGAGACTGTCATGTATATGCTTAAACCCCCCTGCTAATTCGATTATAGCACAACATGTCAAGCGTGCCATTATGATGGATGAGGAAATGTTTTCTCCGTATTTCCATAATGAACACCTCCTTAGTCAAATTTCATTTTTCTGCAACTATGTTTTTACATTTTAGAATAAATATTGAATGCATTAAAATGTTAAAAAGAAGAAAAAAGTTGCTTCATGTTATGTAACAATTTTGCACAAAATTATATATATAATTATATTATATATATAATATATATATATAATTATAGAGTTATACTTCCATTTATACCATTCAAAAATACAAAAGGGATGCAGTGGAGGTGGTTTTTCAGTTACAAAGGGCTCTGAAAAAATGTGTTCCACCTGTCCCTGGTATCCTCACTGTGTTTTTTCTTTGTTCTGTCACTCCCTGCCTCTCTGTGTCTCTCTCCTCGCTGTGGGAAATATGCGGCGGAGATGCGTCTCTTGTTGTCGTGCCGTCCTGCTCGGTAACAAAGCGTTGGTTTGAATGGGCTGACAGGTCGTGAAAATTTCATCAGCATGAGAAATGTCTGTTTTCCCCTCAACTTTCTGTTTACTGCTATCAATAATTTGTGAACAACAAACAGCAGATGTCTCACCCCCTAACAAAGGCTGTGTGTGTGTGTGTGTGTGTGTGTGTGAGAGAAAGTGTGTGAGTGCATGTGCGTGTGCATGTCTTGTGTGCCTCAATTTGTTTATGTGTACACGTTGGCATGTCTGCATGTGTTTGAGTATTAATGTGCGTCCAAGTAATGCACGTGCGCTTGTATGTGTCTGCATGCCTCTGTGTGTGTGCGCGCGCGCGGGCACGCACGCACACAGGAGAAACAGATGTTCCTGGCTGCTAGAAGCAGACAAGGATGGACTTTGAGGCTAATTGTGAATTAATCAATCTAGTACCATGGAGACTGAAGGCAGAAGGGTGAGAGTTATAGGGTCATATTGTTGTTACTGTAATAGTAGCAGCAGCAGTAGTAGTTGCCGGAGATTTCAAAGGAAACAGGGCACTGAAGTGAAACTGAACCTTCTGGCATCAACACCTCCCAATTCAAAATCACACTGACATTTGTAAGAACAGAAATCAATTTAAACCCAATCCTACCTCATAACCTTGGTCCACAGTATAATGCACAGTTCACTCATTTTGTCTACTCTGGGAAATGCAAAAAAATAAAAATAAAATGTGAATGTTAAAAAATTGTGTGCTCAAAGCATGTAGCACAAAGCAGCGTAGCTTGCTATGTGTTAGCCAGCTAAGATGTGCACAATTATGTTTAGCAAAAAATGTGCTAATTAGTAATAAACACAAAAAGCAAATATTGGACAAAAAAAGGAATTCAAGATATTCAAACTTGGCCCAATCAGCATCCTTTGAGGAACTACAACTAGATCCTTAATGATCTCTATTTTCTGCGCATGTCTACTTTATCATCATTTAAATTCCCCTTTCACTCAGAATGTCCCTCCAATAATCAGACTACAGCAGTCTGCAATATAAAAGCTGCATATTCCCAATTTGTACTCTGTACAAAAGATAATCAAACTCCCCCATTGTTACCTGCAAGTGCACCTAATCAAACCACCTGTTATGAACATTACAAAACACTTTTTTTTTTCCATCTGCAGTGCCTTACACGTTTGTCATAGTCTACAATAATATTGTTTTCACGTGGCAGATAAGGCATCTATTGACTGCTGCACACACCTCTCTCAGAGTTGGACTGCAAAGTTGACAGCACCTCCTCAGATCTTGGCTGAGTAGCTTGGCTTGCTGTAACAGTTATTATTTGTGGCTGCAGACATTAGCTACGGCTAAAAAAAGGCTAACGTGATTCGTAATTGTTGTGGGGGCAGAAGTTCAGAGCATCCCTCCGGCATACCTGCTTCATAAGTAACATTAGCCTAATGTCCGCCCACAATTCAAAGCTGCTCCAGCTGAGGCCGGACAATCAACAACAACTTAAGATGCAGAATCTTCCATGTCTGCATCACGATGCTGCTTATGATCTAGAAATTTCCACATCTCTCGTTGGCACTGGAGGAAAAGTCTGGGGATTGCCTTTGATTACAATTCATCCTCTGGACACAATGACTGTGAAACCAAAAGTCAACATAAAGGTTCTAACCATCCAATCGTTGCTCATTCTATTAAAGTTAACTGCCTTTTCCTGCACAGCTAGTAGTCCATTGATTTACAGTTTACCTTGATGCACAGCACTGCTATCTCCCTGTAAAGAAAAACTATACAGGAGATCGTTTAAACATTTTTAAATCATGAAGGGTCCCAATTTTAACAGCAAATGCTCCAGTAGATGCTCATTTATCATTAAAGACTAGGGCTTTGACTAGGGTTTATAACCCCAGAGACACATTTCACTCAGATGCACCACTTAAAGAAACCCTCAAAGATAGACTGTGTTACAGAACCTACTGGAAAAGCTTTGAAATTTATTCACTGATGATGATGCCAGGCAAAAAGTCAGGAGATCTTCAAAGTTCACAAGAACCAAGATTATCTGCACCAAACTGCATAGAAAATGCAGGAAATGTGATTAGCTTAGAGTTTCTTATAGGCATTTTACTCAAAAACAAACATCAACCTACGGGATCACCAAAGCCAGTAGGAGTCACAATCTGGGAATTTATATGCTCCCACTCGGCCAGATTATCGAACACCATAATGGTTCGTTCCACTGCTATGCAGACGACACACAAATATACCTTCCGCTGAGGCCTGGTGACCCAGGAAGCCTAGCTGCTGTCTCAGACTGTCTTACAGATATCAAACATTGGATGCCTCTAAATTTCCTACAATTCAATAGCTCAAAAACTGAAATCATACTGTTCAGCCCCCCAAACTATATCAGCCTCTTTCAGCAAGCCCTTGGTCCCCTGTCCGTCAACATAAAACCCACTGCACGAAACCTTAGTGTCCAATTTGATTCAGAGCTCACTTTCATCCTGCACGTCCGCAAATTGGTCCAGTCCTGTTTTTACCAATGAAGATCCATCTCAAAAATCAAACATATGCTCTCACCCCCCGACCTGGAAAAAATCATTCATGCCTTCATCTTTTCCAGATTAGATTACTGTAACTCCCTTCTCTCCGGTAACAACCAAAAATCACTCTCTCGCCTCCAACTGGTACAAAATTCAGCAGCTAGGCTTCTAACTGGTTTTAATAGACGACATCACATTACCCCAGTCCTAGCTTCCCTTCATTGGCTCCCCGTCCGTTTTAAAATTGATTTTAAGATTTTACTGATCACCTTTAAAGCACTTGTGGGGCTGGCTCCGACCTATATAACAGACATTTTAATTCCCTATGAGCCAGCTCGAAGCCTTAGGTCCTCAGGCGGGGTGCTTGTAACCGGGTTAAAAACCAAAGGTGATCGTGCCTTCGCCATCAGGGCCCCTCGGCTTTGGAACGCCCTGCCTGAGGAGATAAGGCTCGCAGGATCGGTAACTTCTTTTAAAGCACTTCTTAAAACCCATTTTTATAGACTTGCCTTTATGTGATGTCGTCCTTTTGCTTTTGCTCCTACCATTTGAGTTGACTATATTAATTTATTTGTTTTATTTATTTAACCCATTTTGATTTATTTCCATTTCTATTTTGTTTTATTATTTTTTTCCTTTACTTCTGTTCAATTATTTCTTTCAAATTGCTTAATTGTAAATGCCATTTACTTCGTTTGTCCTCTACAATTTTGCTTTGTTTTTGTCAAAGCACTTTGTAAAACTGTTTTTAAAAAGTGCTATATAAATAAAGTTTATTATTATTACTATTATTATTACTATTATTAATATTATAAAGCCAGGAGGAGTCACAATCTGGGAACCACAGATATCTTTACAAATTTTCATGGTAATCCATCTGACAACTGTACATTTTAGTCTGGACCAAAGTGGACTGGCTGGTATTCATAGAGACTATAAGGCTAGGATGGCTACAGTTTGTTCTACCTAAACCAGTAGAGTGCTTCTATCCTGCAGCGTTTTTCCACTAGTGAAGGCTCGAGAAAGCTGAAGTGGGTATTTGACACTAAAAATGAAAGAAAGCAATTAAAACCCACTCATTGAAAAACTTGTGGTATTAAGCTGCAGCTAAACAAACACCAGTGTCCATTGAATATCACTGTGAGCTGAAATTGCCGCATGCTGGGGTGAAATGAATGGTTTAAGCTGTATTATCTATTTTTCTTTTTGAAATTTTTCAATGCTCTGGGGGGGTATGTAAGGCAAAAGGCTGAGAACCAGCAGATTTGGAGTTTTACTTCTACAAACATTTCTCAGAGGCAGTGCTGTTCGTCAAGCAGAAATAATCTCATTGGTTGAGTTAAACCCCAGTGGGTGTAGCAGGCCAGAAGTGGAGCTCAATAGCACTCATGCTGTACTGTATTTTGGTTTCCCCATTCAAAAACAAGTGAGAATGTGCATGCTGCTAGGGTAAAGAAGGCACATCTAGATAGTCTCTTGATCACTAATTTATGCCTGCTGTCAGCATATGCTGTACAAATGTTGCAACTTGTTGGAAATACAAACAAAACAGCCCCGCTTTGGTTGAAGTAATATATAGTTTTTCACCACTCTCCATACAACCCAGGCCTTTTTCTAATATGACGAAATACTAATTTCAGATATAACAAGCCAAGCATAAAGACACATCAGCAACTTTGCTTCTTTTACAGCGTTTAAAAAAAATAAGAATCTACGGATCTAAAGATACCTACATTATCTTTAGATCAATTTTGAATGAATTTAGTGTTTTGATTCACACCTCTGACTGGCTGTTTCTCCATAACAAGGGTTATTTGAGAATCATTTTTATTGTAGTATTTAGAGCCATGTCCCATGCCAAACCTTTCAACAAAACGTGATTTCTCAGTGGTCAGAAGTTGAAATAATGAAAACCGGTGTTTGTGAGTAAGAGAGTTTCAAGCTTCTATGTTAAGTAACATTGAGAATACTGTAAACTTGAAATGGGAGAAGACATTCAAGTGGCATATTATAAAATAGGGCTGGTGGAAAAAAGCTCCAGTCCATCCTCATCAGAACAATAACCATACAGGTGGATTGCGAAAGCAGCTTATTGCAACCCATACTGACTTTTGTTGCTCGGTGGCAACCTCTAGTGCCCATTATAATTATTACAGCAGCAAAGGAGGAGCCAAGAGAAGTAGTATAAAGAGCAATAAAGTCCACATATGGAGGAGGATGGGGTGGATGGTTGGTTTGAAAAAGCACAGGACTTTGACCACTGTTCGTGTCCAGTGTGCAACCAAAAGTCAACGGTGAGTTATTTTTAACTAACTAACATAGTGGAGTTATGTGACATACATCAAGTAACTTGATATGGACGTAACATGCGTACGTTTGCAATGTAATACTCGTACGCTGCAAGGTTTATGTTGTGTTACCAGGGGTGATATATGTCAATTTTGGAAGTCACTGGCAATCAACCTATTCAGTCGTTTTGGTATGAAGATGTGTTGTAAAACTCAAATACATCTCGAGCCACTGCTAAACAGAGTTATTACACACACTCCCTCTGTGTACATTGCATACACTGTGCAGATCTAGCGGTGAGGCCAATGCAGTTGTGGTGCAGGTAAGAGTTTGCCTCCTTGAGAGAACTATGGCTTAATCCACTGGTTGTGTCAGTTGTGTTTGTGTTGTCGGTGGGAGTGGGGGTGCAGAGCAGCTTAAAGCTCCAATCCCTGACCTGTGACTCCCACACCGAGGTACAGGTGCTGATTACACACCATGTGGCCATCTGTGGGCAGCGCACACACATGCAATTATATTGTTCTCTTTCCACACGCACACATCTGTGTATGCACACAATTGCACCTATGCACAGTGCAATAAAACACACACAAACACACACACAACAGGAGCTCTAGATATCAAAGCAGGTACTGCTGAGTCCACTGACAGTGTAATAAATCTGATGTCAGAGGTTCTGAACTCTCCAGCAGGACCAAGAGAAGCTGGAAGAATACCATCAATGAGCAAAGGGAAAGAAAAAGAGCCAAGTCCTTTAAGCCCTCGACAGGAAAGAACACATCATCTTTAGCTGAATAAACTTTACATGTATGTCAATCTACAATGTGGTATAAGTGCCAAACTTAACCTCTGCTTTCCATAGAGTAACACAATTAGCAAACACAATTCAGACACGTCTTCATGGCAAGTCATGATTAGGACACTGTAGAAACGCATTTCACCATAATCATATAACAGTATAGTTTAAGTGTTTCTCATTAGACCTGCTTCACACAAGCAATGTGATTGTATGGTAATTATTATAATGAGCAAGATGAGATAAACAGATGGGAACACAGAGCTGAAAGCAACTGTGTAATTAGTTACATGATATTCAAGTTAATGTCATTTTTTTTCACAGTGTTCGAGATGATTGCTCTGTAAGGGAAACATTCCTTATAAGGGCATAACGATTTGCAGATGCGATTCATGGATTTTTGTATTGTAATGCATGGCCACATTTAATCCACCTGTAGTATGTGGCTGTTGGCCACATGCATGTGGTTCATGTAAATCATGAATTAGTCCACAACAGTGTTTGAATGGGTCAAGTGGCATCCGCATGAATGTGAGAAACCAAGGTTTCCCGGCAGAACATTGCATTGTAATAACATGATCATTGTTATTGACATCACCTGTCAGTGGTTTTAGTGCTGTGGCTGACTTGAAGAAGGTTAAAGTGGAGAGACTGAACCAAAACATGATAGCTGTTGGCCATAGAAGAGTAAAACAACAAGCTGAGGGAAACTAACCTGTAGGTTCTGCATTGTTATTCATCTATTTTTGGTATTTAATTTGTTAATAGTATTGCAAATATCTTAAATGTTGCTCTCTGAATCTTGCAGAACCCCTTTTTCCATTTTTGTTTGCCCATAAAAGAGCTGCTGAAACCATGTATGCACTATGCATCGATGTGAAGTTTTCTACTTTTCTCTTTGTGCACATTTGATTGGTGCTCTATCACTTCTAACCCACTGTAGCACAACATCTGACTCAAGCTATTTGTCAAGTTAAGTAAAAGCAGCAAGAAAGTCTCCAGGGAGGTGTACATTTGACATTATTTCGGAGGAACTGTAATAGTATGTGGCATATGAGCGGAAGGCAGGGACTTTGATGGAGCTGAAGGGCAAGACAAGAAGGAGGGGAAAAAAAGATAAAACATCTGGGCGTCTGCTGGGCAGATTGTGAGGGAATCAGATGGGAGTACCCTCATAAAGATGAAAACCTGTCTTGAAGTAATGTGGCAAGAAGATGCACCTTTAGGCATTTCCTACTTGTACATTAAGTGCACCTCAGCTGAGTTTTGTGACAGCTTGTCAGCTTACCTTATACTTACTTCCTGTTTGTGGCAGGACTTTTTCAACACCAGGGAGGTGAGATTGCCTGGTTTATAGCGCCACTTCTCCGTTTAAAAGAAATCTCAATTTTCCACCTGCCAGACCATTATTTATCCATTCACTTCTGATGTGTCATTTTTTTTTGTCCTCTCCATATTTTCATGCACAGAGATAGTGTGTTTTTCTGTCTACTTGTGTGGCTTATGTGTCTCTGTGTGTGTGAGCCGACTTGCCAGAGCAGTTCTGGTATTCTGCAGGACGCCACTTATCATCTGAGATCCCCCTTTTTCCCCAGCATGTAGCACAGGCAGGTGCCATCTGTGTGTGCGTGTGTGTGTCGGTGTGTGTGTGTCTGTCATTGAGACAGTCTCTGTATGAACCACCCAGACTCAATTCCCAGTTTGTCGTAGCATTTCCTGTCCTGTTGCCTGGGATCAAACTGAACAGAGATATACTAAACTACACAGGTTCACACTAGAGAAGCAGTGATGGTGAAGCCACTAAGTGACGGTCTCGTTAACAAGAAAACTCGACTTCTCATTGGAGGTATTCGAATGTGTACTGCACAATGACTTCACCAGTTCATGCAGTAATAACACAGGTAATGACTATTTCGTATATTTTAATGTTAATTCCTTCGAAGGCACAGATTATTTTCTACATTGTCCCTTTCAGCCCAGTCTCCAATGGCGTATGTTCCTATTAGAAAAATCTGCAGGACATCATTTCTGTCCAATACCAACGTTCACTGCTAATGCAGGAGGTATTGTGACAGTCACATGCTGTACAGCACAGCAGTGGTGTCTTCGGTGTGACCAAGACTGTTCTGTAAGTGCAGTGTTTCCCATTAATTAACGAGCCTCTGGCGGCCCGCCATAGTCTTGCATTGATCCACAAACGTTTTGCGCCGTTGCTTCAGCAAAGCGTCTTTAACTCTCAGTCAGTCGACCCCCACCCCATTTTCTACATTCCACACTTTCTCATTTATGGTCATGTTATTTATGAGATAGCCTCTTAACTGTTCTCTCAAAGTGCACCAGATTGATACATTACATTTTAAAATGTGCAGCATTTTCTTCTGGGTGAATATGGCCCCGGACCCCCTGGAGTGCAAGGTCCAACCCCCATAGTCTGATGAAATCCTGTGGGAAATGGTTTTAAGTTCCTCAACTTGAAGATTTAATATGTAACATTTCCGAATGAAAATGTCTATAATGTCCAAATTGTTAATATTTTTAGGCAAAAAAGGAGTAAAAACAGTTTTCCAGGAACCACCGGCATCAAGTTGTTCCTCTGCACCTACATTAAGGGCTGAATCATTTATTCTCCTCTGGTGTACTGATAAATATTTAATGTCACATTCATTGGTTACCTGTCAACCAATCGGTGATTAAATATGCTGTCATCCATAGCAAAAGGGTCAACCCCGCCACTTCTCTCAACTGAGCTGTCTCAGTGAAAAGCTCTTAAGAGGAAACTCGATGCTACGAACTTACACTGAATGTTAATTTAATGAAGTGTAGTAAACTGATATCCATGACTCCCAAACCAATATCCATGCTGTTTCCTGCTATGTCTGACCCTGACCCTGCAGTGAGCACATATCTTAGATGTGTAGGGAGCCCCGTCCACACATGCACAGGTATTTCTTAAAATTAAGTGTTTTAGCCTTTCATACACAACAGCATTTTATGTCAATGAAAATTGAGCTTTTGGAAAACTCCAGCATGAAGATATTCACCAACTCCATTTTCAGTGTTTAAGTCTGGACAGGCAGAGGCAAAAGATTTTGCGAACAATGACACAGACACACGTTTATCAGTGTATGTAGCATAATTGGCAATGTGAGTTTCGAGTATATGTTATTATATTGGAGTATTTCAGTTTGTACAGTGATAAAATGGATGTTTTACTGCTTAATGTTGCAGACATGGTCAAAAATGCAGGAATCTGAAGGTGACTAAAGGCAGGAGAAGTGACAGATGGTTGGTTTGTGTAGTTACTCTAGTTGACATCAATGTTATTATAAAGAAAATAGATAGTACATGCAAATACACAGCGGATATACGAAGCAGATTCTATGCACGTACACACTGGATGGCGGATGATCTCAAGATCTTGGATCATAATGGTTTTGATAAGCCTGGGCAAATGAGTGAGAAAGAAATAGCAGGGTGAAAAAAATAGTTAATGCCCATTTAAGTTTTGAAATGACTTGGGTATACAGCAATCAAAACTACGTGTAGATATATATGACACCTCCGGGCACAAGTGTACGCACAAACATGCGCTCACACACAAATAACACTGTTCATGACAATCATTACCATCACTGGGGTTATTTATGATGCTCCTCTTGCTGCTGGGAGGAAAAAAATAATGTAGCTGCCTCTTATAAAGTCTATGTAATGGATCCCTAATGGATTTGTCAAATTGACCGGGGAGGAGAGGAGCTGCTTGGAGGGAGGGAGATGGACGCAAAGCAGTCTTTGATCATGTAGAGAATGTGTGTACGAGTACATGTGTGTGTGACTTATTTGCGTGTACACCAGACTGTAGTTTGTTTCCCTGCAGTCTTCATGTCATGCCTGCTAAGCCATTTTCTGTCTTAACATGTCAGCAGCCATCAAGAGCATTTTTTTCGACAAGAATACCTGAAAACACCTGAAGTCAGACTGAAACTAATACTCACTTTTTACCTGGTGTATTTTCTTAGCCTTACCTTAATACTGACATACATTTTTTTAAGCAGAGATTAGGGTTTCTCTAAAAATGGCATTTTTAAAGTCTTAATAATTTAGTTGAAGTTGAAGTTAATACAGATGAAAGAGCGCTTCACATCTTGTGACAACCTGCCCTGACACAGAGCAGGTTGTCACACGTGATGGCGTCTGCTGTCACAGAGACGAGCGAGCTGTATTTGCAGACTCAGTTCCGTTTCCTTTGAAGTATAATTACATGCTTCGTCTCAGGGACTGACACCCACCACACACAAAGTATCGTGTCAAAGGCTTTTTTAAATTTGAAGAAAAAAAAAAAAAAAAAAAAAAAGAATGCAAAAATGGATCTTACAAAGTAAAGCATTATGGGTTGGCCACATTGGATGCTTGTGTAGTGCTGCTGCTGGTGCTCCTGCCCAATCTGTTAACATGGAGTTTGCCTTTGATAATTATCAATACATATGATGACGTGATTTTCCTTTATCCCCGTAGAAAGAGCAAGAAAGCAGGAGGGCAGAGTAAAACATACTTCCCTTCACCTATCGTGTGTATTCTCCTCATTTCTGTGACATATTCTACAGATACAGACATTAAATGTTAGTGAAAAGCTGGCATGATGTTGATTTGACCGTCTACAGGTCGCTTTCAGGTCTGTTTATGCCGAGAGCTGATTCCCAATCTCTCGATGACGCGATGCTGCAGCCTTGCTTGACACATGCGTGAGAAGCGCGACTCACGCAGCCAGCCTGTTAACATGGATGCCAAATGAAAATACAATACATCTAGGCACACCCAGAGGGGACAGCACGTCAGAGAGGCCCCACACTGGCCGATAAAAGCAAGTTAAGCAATCGAGTTTGTAGCCATTTACAGCTCTAATGATCCAGCAACAAACAAACAGCTGACAGACAAAGCTAGCTAGCTGGTGAACATACTTGAGCATGTAGGAGCTAAAGAACAAAAAAAAAATTCAGGACTTTGAGGATTTTTCAGGTGGCCGTGTCTCCTGTGTACACGGGTAAAGGTTTGCTAACAAGTTTATCACGTCAGCTTAAAGTCAGCATCAGTCCTTAAAAGTAAGAAGGAAAAAAAACAACTGAATGAGACAACAAAGACTGTTAATAGCTGCTTTTGTAGTGGTCACAGCACCAACACGTCAACTGTTGATGGATTGTTGAATTTACCAGCTAAAGGCAAAATAAGACAATACTGAGTTGTAAAAGGTGGCCGCCGCTCGTTGACAGCTAACAACGAGCGCAAACACTGAAGACATGTCTAATGACAACATGTTGAGTCAAAACCTGCCATTAACTTCTACAACAAAAGTAACCTTAAGTTCAGTTTCATGCCCCTCATGCATTAGTCTCATCCTAAAATTATAATTAAAGAGGTTTGGTTGTCGTGCAGAACAAAGAAGATAATTTTGCTGCAGATCTTAAACAGCTGACCTTCAACTCTTCTGAACACCAATATGAATTTAAAAAGGGTTGATGTTTCTTTTATTCCAACCTTCTTCCTCTTATGACTCATTCATAACAGCCTCGTCAAATCATCTGAAAGAACCGATGCGACAGGCACTGACTTCCTGCCTGAACCCGACTCAGGTTTGTTGATTTCTTTATGAGGGATACATTTTAAAACACCACCAAGTTCACTCTTTAAATGGTCTAATGTGAGGGTTCATTCCTAATCTTGTCTGAAGGGAGGAGCCTTTTTTTTAATCACTATTCCACATACGGCCATGACTGGAGCCATGTGCCACAAGGTAGAATTTTTCTCTCTTTCTTTCTTTTTTTTAATTGCTGAGAGAGGAAAGAAAAAGAAAGAAACTTTTATGAATATCATTTTGGACGCAAGCAGAATCGTCTAGCCTGCTATGTTTTTTACAGGTTCATTATCAATGGTAGATATTTTGTGTTGGAAATTTGAGCGACAGCTTGTTCTCCTACAAGTTCAAGATACTTGAAACCTTGAACTTTGTTTCTTCAGTTGTTTGTCTCCACTTAAGTTTTGTAACACAAGAATATCTGCAAACTGTAGATCTATTGTGCAATTGCTATTGAACTATACACCTGGTACACCACATTGACAGGTATCGGTAACAGCCCGGTAGGGTAGGCGAGGCCAAATGCGACAGTGCAGCAGGTAAATTACACAGTCATATTTTAAGATTCTGCAGCTCATGATTTACATATAATTTTGATCATTGTTTAAAAAAGTGATGTACTTATTATGTAACATGAAGGAATGTAGGGTAGGGCTGGATCGGAATATTTAGCTATACAGATAGACTATCAATTAAGGCGAACTGCAAAATAGCTTTTATTATGTCACAAAAAGTGCAACAGGGCTTCCTATACATTCATTTTTATTCATCAGGCATTTTTAGCATTTTATACTTTGCAGAGGGAGAGACGCTCTCTGGTATTACATCCCTCCTGTAAACTCAGTGATTGTGTTGTGACCTCTCGTATCTACTGCAGGGCTTACTGCCGTTGTTTTGTTCAAACCTGTAAGTGCACCTGGTTGCTGCAGACACACAATAGTTTTGATTGGCTATATAATTAACAAGCTTCTTCCGCAAGCGGCTCAGCTGCTGTTATGACAACAAAATTGCGGCTGGAAAAAAAATCATAAACAAAAGGTGTGTTTTTTATATAAAACTTACTGCTGATGGAGAAAGCAGGTAACAATGCTGGTAGAGAGAAACAGAAAGGAGAGGCAGCCAGTGTGTACGCATTAAGGTTGGCAATTAAAGCAACACAATGTAATGTGTGCAAACTCTTAAAGTCTTCCTGAAGAAAGACGGTTTTGAGTCTCATCCTAACTCGTCAAATGCAAATTCTGTATCTGTGATCAAGTTGCTTTCCTATCTCACAGGGAACTAAGCTTGATGTATTGACCTTCTGACGGATATAGTTTCTGCATAAAAGTGTTTTCCATGCACTGCCCCCTAAGAAACTTTTTCAACGTGGTCTCAGACTTTTGGACCCCACTGTTTATATACAGTTATATGCTCAAGACACCAATTCTCATTCATGTCATTTAAGACAAAAGGTTTGACTCACCGATGATCGGTGAAAGTGATCTTAGCAGCAACCCGCCGCAAACCCTCATATTAAGTGTATGTATAGATCAGTAAAGACAAAGATTATTATTTACTAGTGTAGACCTGCAAATATAGACGAGGCAACATTCTGATCATATCATGTTGAGACTTATTCCTTCGTATGCTCAGACTTGTAATCTATCTCTCAGACACACACACACACACACACACAGAATGAGAAGCAAAGGTCACAGACTGACTTCAAATGTCTGCAAGTCGCTCCAAGATAATGAAACGAACAACTCATTCTGTTTGGTGTCAGCAATCCCAGGAGACTCTTTCACATACCAAAAATACTTCAAATTAAAACTGAATTAAAATAAACAAAAGTCAATAAATTAGTATATTTGCTGTAAACATCCTCTACCTCTAACCCACACACTTGACCAACCTCACAATCATACACACACACAATCCCCACAGTGCCCAACTGCCTTCACCCGTCTCGACTCGGAAGTGTGCTCCAGCCACAGCTCAATTTGTCCGTTAACTAAAGGTCATGCCGAGTGCGTTTTACCAAGGAGTCGGTATTTCAGAGCTCATTTGCTCCCTTTTGTTTCTCGCCTACAGCTCGGTGTTGAGGGCAGCAATTTATAGGCAGACAGAGAAAAGCAGCGAGAAAGACGTAAGTTACGTTTCCATCTGCCTGTCAAGCCAGTTTCATAGAAACTATAGAAAAAGCAGCATGCAGTCAGTTCAGGTTCACATGAAACCCATCATACACTTTCAAGGTCAAGTGTCTTTAAATTGTCACAATTATTGTTTATACTGGAGGTTTTATGCAGCCTATATACATCCATCTGAAGTGTGACAGGTGTTAGATATAAACCAGAGTCTAAATGTACCCATGTGAAACTAATCTATACTAAAGATAATCAATGCAGCAGATACACGGCCTTCATTTGCAGGAAGGTTATGTGTTGTAATTGCCTTATATGCAAGGCTTCTTTTTGTACACCTTTATCACACAATATGTACTTACTTTCACTATGTTTGAACACTTTTGGCCTCCAGTAGTGGTTGGCTGAGTTCCCAGAGTTAAAGCTAGACTCTAGAGCTCACTGAGGAATTCCAGGTGATATAGGACATACGCTGACGTCCACTGCTTTTAAAAACAGGTTAAAAAACATTCCTGGTCTCCAGTGAATCAAGAACTCCACATTACCCATTTTTGGCTTCCATTTTAAATCCCCTTCTTATTTAACTGATTAAAAGAACAACTTTTTAATGTGTATAAAATGTTGTTTACTGTATAACATTTTAATTTGTATTTGTTTGCTTTAAGATTCTAAATGACAAGTGTAAATGAGTCCCACAGGAGAAGATGACAGTTTCTTCAATTAAATTGCAAAGCAACATTTCATCAACATTTGCATTACTGTCTTTTAAGTGTTCTATCTTCATGTAGATCATATTGTTTGCTGATATACATAAAATATAAGTGATGTGAAGACAGTTATATTTATATATATATATATATATATATTCACACTGATCAGGCATAACATTATGACCACCTGCCTAATATTGTGAAGGTTGTGAAGGTATATATATATATATATATATATATATATATATATATATATATATATATATATATATAGACAGCTGTGACCTGGAAATTGTTAAAAAAAAAAGATGGCAAGTAGAGAAACTTCGGCTATGGCAATGACAATCACGTATTGTAAAAAACAAATGTCACAGGAGTGAAAAGACAGTTGACATTTTTGAATTCTAGATTGTTTGGTTTCCACTCATCACACTGGGGAACGCAAGAGCAGCTTCGAATGTCTCGCAGTTTTCTCTCTTCACTATACAGCTCTTACATATGATATGTTCTATATTTAATCCTTTTGTTGTGACACTGTCTCTAAATTAGCATGCAGGGGACACACCGAGCAGAAATATGAATTAATGAGGAGGTGTACAGGTCAGGGCTTGACAACACAGTAATAGAGTGCTGCAGTTTGATTGCTGCCAGGTCACAATCATCACAGTACTCACTTAACAGTGTGATAATACAATAATCCCTTGTCCACAGACACACCACAATAAAATAAAATAAAAAAAAACACCTCATTTTTGTCTAATTGGATATTTGCTTGTACTTTCAAACTCACTCTTCTGTGTTCATAAAACAAACAACTTGAAAAACCCCCTGTATTCTCAGAGGGGTTCCTTCAATGAGGATTTTGGCCACGCATTTGTTGTTGTTGCATTTTTTTCTCCCAATCTACAGCGTTACATTGAGTCTTAATTAGCACAACAAAGGATCAACTGTCCTCCACTCACATCACTCCAGGGACGAACTAAGACACTCCCGACAGCTCGCGAAAGGAAGTTAATTCTTATAGTTTCTTTAGTTATGTGATAGATGCTGCTTGAACATCTGTCACACTACAAGCAAGCAGTGTTTGGGAGTATTTTGTAGGACACACAATTCCATCAAATTTGACTTAATATTATAAATCACCTCTTCATAAGTCAGGTTTCCATCAAATGTTAGAAAATCAGCAAAAGAATATACGCAGGTATTAATGCTCATTTCAGTCTATTACCTTAAGTATTAAAGAGTTGGGACAACAACAAGAAGAAAGAAAGAGTGACGGTCAAACGTTAAAAGAAAACAATGCAAAAAACATGATGCGATCGTAACATTAAGCCAGCAATCTCTTCATCGGTCTACACGCGTTTTTGATCTTTATTAAAAGGTGAATGTAACAAGGCTTTGGCACTGTGTATTTACAACAACACTATCTAGGTTGATTCACTTCGGGAGGACTTGCTTTCGGACAGGAGGGCGGAAAAATGTTGCTAGTACTGGTGTATCAAAAACTGCAAAGAATTAGTATTGAAACTGCTTCAAATATTCTGAAATGATATGCATCAATACTTGAATATTTTTGTCAACACTAGTGCTATTTTGTTTGTAGGTAGCCTACAACTGAAGCTTCACAGATTAATGTGTTTATTGTGTGACTCCAGTCACGTCCTGTAACTGTAGCCTGATACCCCCTGATTTATAAAAGCTGCTAACTCTGAAAGGTGAACAAAAGGAGCGACCTATTTTTCCTCTGACCTGCAACATCCGAACACTGCACAACAAAAAGACTGCATTCAACACTGGAACCTCGACTCTTCCCAGCCTGGCTCATCAACAACTGACAGAATTGGAAGCAAAAATAAAAGCAAAAAAAAAAAGCAAAGGAAATCTCTGAACTCCTCTCCCATCATGGCAGCACAGGACTACTTGTGTGACTTTTACATGTTTTGGTTTTGTTTGACATTATTCCATAAGCTTTATTGTTGTGATGTCTTTTCATTGTGAGGTTGATGGGTAAAGTTGATGGTTGATGTTTCTAATGCTTTATACATTTAACATTACTCACAACTGGAGTTACATCCAGTAACTACCATGTTTTGTATGCAAACCAACTACCCTCTTCCTAACCTGGCACCATTATCCTGCACAAATCACAGACAAGTATTCTTTGAACTGGCCTTCAACACACGCAGAGAGGAAACTGAAAGCTCCCACTTCACAGACTGTTTTGTGCATCAGTCTCATGCACACTGAAGACACAGAGGCAGAAAAATAAACATACAGTCTTTCTGGCGAACAACTGTGATGCACACACTTACTTCTTGTTACCATAGTATTGGCCTTGTGTAAATGCACAGATACCTTTGTTTCTTATTTAGCAGTACTAAAATTGTTGATTCTGAAAAAAAAAGAAGATGGTTGATTGTCTGGTCTGTTTATTCATTTGTTCGTTTATCCGTTGCGTGTCATTATGTCACATATTGTAACTGCTCGATGGGCGCCCAGTTAATGAAGCTCCTGGTGTAAAAGCCTCATTGTGAGCATTTAAATGTGATCTACTTTCTTTAGAAGTACACCCACAGACTGTTTCTCTTCACATAGAGGGATGAAACCGAACAACAAGTTCTTCCATTTATCTGAAAAAAAAAAAAGAAACAACCTATGCAGTTATTTTTGCTGCAGACTTTGTAATTCAGTCATTTCTTGGTGGGTTGAATGCCACCATCCTTGTGCTCCATTGTACGGAGGTGAGCTTTTGCCGATATCTCAGAATCGCACCAACACTATTATCTCGTAAGAGCATAAAAGGAAAAGATATCCCCTGGTGATTTTGGGCCTGAAGACATGGCCTCAGACATGCGCACACACATACTAGACCTTGAGGTATCAGCTTGCCTTTGTGCAGAGATGAGTAGTCATGGCCATCCTTATCATTTCTTGATGATAATAAAGAAGGTGGGATGCTTTTCTCCCACATGGAGAGCAGATAACAAAGAAAGTGCTGGACTGTCTGAGATACCGTGCCGCAGACCAGCCTCCCGTCCTCTCGATCCTCCTCTCCCGCCTCCCCACCCTTCTTTTCCTTTCTTCCCTTTTGTTGTTTGAGAGACACATCAGATCGTGTTGCAGAAGAAAAAGCAGATAGACGACAGGTGATACTGCGTCTGCTTGCAGGTAAGGAATGTCGGATGGTATTAGAAGGAGAAAAAAAGCTGAGAGAGAAAAGAGAGCTGTGGAAAATCAACAGCAGCAGGTGCATAACAATGTCAGGAAGCTGGAAATATTAATGTACCATTTGTATAAAGTGAGCCTTCATAAAGTGCTTTGTAGAAAATAACATTTTTCCTGCCTTTCTACCTCAAAGGCTGCCTTTGTATAACTAGCCGCTGCCTTTTTTTTTTTTTTTTTTTTTTTTTAATAATTTCAACAATGACACAAAGGCTTCTCTTTTTTTGGCATAACTATTGAGCCTTTTATCAGCAACTGCCCTGATACACTTATACCAAAAGCATGTGCATGTAACATCTGGCACTTGACTGTGGAGGGAACGGGGGAGCTACACATTCACAATATCTGTAAAATCAAGGTATCATTTAATTGTTGTAATTTGTGAGACAAAGGTGAGCTTAAAAAGGTCCAATATGCAACATTCAGCCTCAGCCAGGAGAGTCAGGAAACTACTATTTGCTACGTAAAGATATCGTGAAGTAAAGACGTCCTGAGTAACTTTATTCCTTTCTCTGTGCTGCTGAGAACAGCGGAGGTCGAGTGGGGATGCGTGGTCCTCAATTTGGCATCTAGGAGCTTGAAGTTAGAGATGGACCTATGACCACATATCGAACCTCAGCAGCCTGCATGTTGATGAAGGTTCTCAGTCATCCAGGTCATGGTAATTCTAAGTGCTGCACCACTCATCCAAGAGGCTTCTTCAGTTCTAACTAACTGAAGGGGAGTTGCAGGCTTTTAAACCCTGTGCGGGAGTGTCCTTACAGAGTCCTTGAGGTCACATGTGAACTCTGAGTTTCAGAGTCGTTAGGGCCACTTGTGAGTCGCTGCGAATGCCGGTTGGGTCAACAGAAATGTTGGGACGTGTCAGATCTATGGAAGCCTCACCACGGTTCAGACTTGGCTCTGCCTGATTTAGGCGTGACCACAGGAGGACCTCTGGGGGTGTCCTGTGGTGTCTGGCATCAGGCCGTTGCCGATGAGTCCTTTGAGTCCTGTGGGTTATGAGGTGGGGCCTCCTTTGATCAGACTTGGTCCAGCATATCCCATAAGTGCTAGATCAGATCAGGACCAGGGGAATTTGGAGGTCAGGTCGACGCCTTGAGCTTTATGTCCTGTTCCTCAGGCCATTCCTAAGAGGTTTTGGCTGTGTGGTGCACACAGCTTACATGTCATGTGACCCAGCTGATTCAGCTCACTGGTCATAATTTGTCTGCCTTCAAGTTAGTAAGCAGAAAGTGAAATCCTGATATTTCTTTCACAAACTATGTACGCATGTAACGCACTTTTTACAGCCTTTGCCATCTTTGTATTAAAACAATACAGGGAAACCCCACAAATACAAAAAATATACACGAATCACTTGAAAAAATGGAAACGTGGAAAAGTTGGCCCTTGATAGGACGAACACTGACTTGATGATGTAAGGCCAGTTTAACAACTGGGAATATGCACCAAGGTGCCAGAGATGTAGATGTACATACTTCGGCAGCCTCAGCCTTTTCTGGTCGCAATTAAAAGTTGCTTCAGTTCTTTTTGTTGCTGCTGGCCTACCACTGTGGAGGACTGATTACATATTATTTCTCACAAGTCACTCATACTTTGTCAAAATTAATAAATACGACTGATTGCAGCTTGATTGCAGTGGGGAGTACAGTCATTACATAACAACCCTTTTCAGGTTCATATTTGTTTAAAACAAACTTTTTAAGAAACACTATTGAAGCTGCTCTGAATAAGCTTAAAAATCAAGACAATTTGTTCTGTATCATATAAAAAATGTTGAGATAAACAACAATTGTATGCTTTTGAAAAGGTTTCATTTTGAGTGACATAAAATCGTAGTTTTCGCTTAACATTATGTATATTGGCTCTAAACTTTTTAGCCACCATCTGATTGCCTTTATTCTTCAAGTCGAGTCTCTTTATTAGGGAGCAATCACATTTTATTCTTCTGAATGTTTCTGACCACAGCTGACTGCTTGACCCTGACTAAGATGTTGAATTTTGGATAATCTAAGATGACTGTTTTGAATGCCAAACTCTCCCCGTCTGTCCTTTCCAATAGCTTTTACTTGCCTAGATGCAGCAGAGGGATAATAAGTCAGCATTGGGTTAAGTTACTCTTTAAATTGGGGCATTATCCATTAAACAATCCCTGCTCAACATCCCTGCCCACTTTATCCAATCAGGACAGAGAAGTCCATAAAGAGACGGTCCTTTTTGCTCGTGAACATGCAGAGAGCAGGATCCTGCTGTTTGCTGATATGTCTGTTAATAACTGCTGCACGTTCATGTGGTGACGTAGAGGAGAGAGGGGATCACTAACTGCAGAACAGACAGGAAGTTAGCTAAAACGATGACAGATGCTTACAGCAGCTTTAAGTTAATAAATAATAATCACAGAGCACCACGCTGGGATCTGGGATCAATGAGCAAACAATAGATGCAGCCTGAAAAGGGAGGAGTTCAACAAATACCAAGAGTTGGGAAAATAATTGACATTAAGAGGTGAACGAAGAAGACTGACTGTCACAACCAGCTGTTATCAGAACACAAATGCACAATAATAATCATAGAAGGCTGCTTGTCGACAGTGTAACAGTTTGTTATGTGACTGCTCCTGCTATCTGCTTATGGACTGGCTCTCTTGCTCTCATCTTATCGCTCTCACCAGCACCTGCACCTCTTTGGTTTTGTTTAACATTTTTGCTCCACCAACACCAAACACCAACACCGCACCATTTTTCCACACATGGAAAGATGCCACTGACATACACACCTCATCCTGCAGCTTATTTAATTTCTTATGTTGATTATAATAAATTACTTATGTTCATTTTGCACTCCTTCCCATTTTTTGTCATGGCCTTGAGCCCGGTTATGACAGTTAAAAAATAAGCCATACTGATCAATAATTAACACTCAACATCTGTCACCTAACTACAAACTACTGCAACACTATGAGCATGAGCAATGGCACGGTGTCTATATGGTGCCCTTAAATTCTGGGCTGTAGACATCCATGCGGCCCCTCACGGACATGACCAGACAATGAAATTTACGTCACATGGACCAACAGAGGCCCTCGTGGCTACATAAATGACTAAATGATGTAAATGAGCCCAGCTGCTCGATAAAAATTAGATGCTGGGCTGCTAGACCTCCCTGTATTCACTCTCCATCATTACATTTACATTCTCTGCTGTCACATGTTTCACCCTCTAAACAGAAAAGTACATTATTTTTTAACCAGGTTGTCAGCACAAATTCTTGGTGTGGCTCATTTGACTTAGGCCACACACTAAAACATCATCCTAAACAACAGAAGGAGCTGGGGGCTTGTTTTACAAACAAGTGACGATATAAACATATAGTGGTTCTGTACCGCTCAGCATTTTCCAAGTCTCGAGTCCCGAGATGCGAAATCTGAAAACTGACATTTACACCCTTGCTGCATGGTGCACCCACTTGAGTTGGCAGAGGCTTTAGGCTACATTGAAAATTTTGAACCACATTATGGAGCTAGATAAAAAAAGGGAGGAGATAAACAGTCAATCAGATCCTCTGGAGATCTTTAACGTGCAACCCTCTTCACAAGCAATCCATCTAATTGTTGTCGAGACCATTTAACTCAAACCAAAAATGTAAACTTCGAGGTGGTGCCCAAAAAAGCTCATTAGAAATCATCCTCTGGGGATAATGAATGTTTGTACAAATCTAAAAAGAAGACGTCCACACACTTTTCTCCAATCATTTACCTGAGTCGCTGAAAATTTAACCACGCCTGTTATTTTTCAAGGCGAGTTTACCTTTTTTTTTAAATTACTATGCCGTCTGTACATAAATGCCATGGCAATCTACATCACTGAGATACTGTTTTTCCCTCCACGCCAAAGTAGTCGACCAACTACTGAAAAAATGACCACATCAACAGCTACACCAACAACTGTAGTCGTACGAATCATTTGCCTACGGCCAGTTCTTTAATGGATTTCTCTGGCTGCTGGGACATTTCTGACACATCTACCAAGCCTATTATTCTACACTGAAACTGTCAAAAATGTGATTTTTTTTCTTCATTTGGCCTTTCGAGGGGCTTTGTGCACTCTTTTGCACTGAGCTGCTTTTCATTTATTAAGTCTTGTATGTGAAGCTGACCTACTGCAGAGATGCATCCACCTCGTCTTCATGCTACACACAAACGGCCTTGAAACGTTCTCTTCTGATTGTGGAAAGTGGCTTTGTGGTCAGGAATAAACAGAGCAAAGGTCTTTAACCCTCTGTACTGGTGTGTGTTAAGTTTAACAAGTATGTGAGGTGAGCAGCTTTCAGACTGCAAAATATTGTTGTCAGTTAAGACGGTCACTGCATCAGATTAGGCAATTATAGAGTCATACATTCTGACTGTAATACGTGACAGACTGCATGTTTTGTCAATGACCAATCATAGCTTGGGATAGGGATGTTCTTGGTACTGACCATCAGGAACAAGAATGACGCATGTGTATGATACTGGGTGTCTTTGCTGATGTGTACAGTGTGAAAGACGTGGAAAGACATTTATCAGTAGAGGAGGGTCTACTGAAGAGACACTGTATATACAAATCCAGGGAAGTACTGGAAGTAGACAAGACGCCATTAGCGTGGTGACATCTCGCTACAACTTTTACCTTTATTTTGTATGTAACATTACTTTTGAGCGCGATGTCTAGGAAATCAGGCAGAACCTGTGCAGTTCTCAGCTGCTCCAAAAGTTGTAGCAGACTTCAACTTCAACAACAAAAACTCAATTTCTCCATCATCTATTCCAGCTGTTTTTGTGAGCAATGTCTAATATATTAAATCTGAATAACATTAAAATGGCAATCCATATCTTCATCAGCAACTGTGACCCACTGTCCAATGCTTTAATCCAACTACCCGTGCCGCTGTCAGTCCACCGGCTGCAGCAGACAGAGTCACTTCGTCTCGACACCACAGTAAAAGCAACTGCTAGATGGCAGAACATACAAATCTGTAAGCGGATTCGTCTTTAGTTGCATAATTGGAGATTTCAGGAGGTTGACCCATACGTGGGACTAAAAGTAAGGATACTGTTATCTCTCATGCATCAAAAATGAGCATTTTTCTTTTTTTCGGAATTTTGTTGCTAGCCCCCCAGACTTACGGGAGTGTAATATTACACTACTCAAAATTAGTGAGGGATATTTTAGTGTTTCACTCGATTGTTTATTCTGTGATCTGAATTATTATTTTGTGTTTTGTGAATATTTTTGGTCCCCAAAATAACACATTTCATTTGACTTTTATTGCATATCCATGCACATCCTTATATGCACCCATATCCCAATATCTGTAACTAATTTTGAGTAGAGTAAATCACTTTGATACTCTTCAAGTTAAAGTAACCAGCAAAGCGTACTGATGTCTCCTTTCAGAATGCTACTGTATATTATCCATCTACCATCTTTATATTGTCCTGACCTACTATTTTCTTATGGTTTTTTATATACTGTATAATATATTATTGACTTGTTATTACTGATATGACAGTATGTACATATGGACAGGTAGTTTAATCTATAATAGATCATATTATTAATCATATTTTTACCTGATTATATGTTTTATATGTACTGCAATTAAGTTAAAAGTACAATATTTTCCTCTGAGAAGAGGTGAAAAAACAGTATAAAGCAGCACTAAAGAGTACAAACACAATTACATTTGAACAGAAACTGTAGGGACTGGCATTTCAAATAATTTTCACATTCCAGTACTAGCATTAAATTGTCACTGAGTACTCAAAAGTAATGAATAAATCTAATGTAACAACAGAGTCCAAAATGAAGCACCAAGAGAAAGTGAGGGTTAGGCAGAGCAATAAATCTTAAGCGCCACTGTCAGTAGTAGCTAACATTACCCTGTCAACACTTCGCTGCCCTTTTCCCATACATATCCTCCACTCTCATAGTTATTGTAAGGTTTGTACTGCAGCTCAACAAACGCTGGAAACGTTCTTCTTCCACAGAGATTAACTCCAACATATCTCCATCACCATTTTTCGTGATGAGCTGGCTAATCTCCCCCGGTGGCATCACAACGGCCCGCGCTGTAGCAAATGATGTGATGAAATTGCCTGTTATCAGCTCCTGCTCTCTTCGCCTCGTGCTTAAAAAGTAAATGGTTAACGATCAAGCCAGATGTTCGATGATACCCAATTTTAACACTACAAAGCTTGCACTGCACATTTTGCTTAATTTAATTTGTCAAAATATTTTCTCAAAAATGTAATGAAAACATCGCTCTCAAACCTCCTGGGTGACTTTCTGCCTGTAACATTAGATCGAGCATCGTACGAGTGAACATGCAGAACAATTTCAATTTTCACATCTATCATCTTTGCTGTATAGATCTGTGTTTTCAGAGATGGCTGTGTTCCATCAAAAAGCTGTAAACTTGAATATAGAACAAGGTCAACTTGCTTTTTTATTCATTTTATCTAAAAAATTGATCATATGTTGAATGAATATTCATGTCCTAAGTGTGTACTCAAGTACTCATACTCATGTCCCTATACAGTTCTTGGGTGAATTGTACATTACTGTACTATGACTGTTTTTGGTGCTCATTACTTTTAAGCTGCTATCCTCTGTGCTAATTGTGCTTTAAACAAATACAGTTTTAGATTCAAAAGTCTCTCCTTCCTCCGTCTGTTTCTCACACACACACACACACACACACACACACACACACACACACAGAGGGGTACATTGCTACCAGATGCCTGCAGCCACGACACCTGTTAAATACCAACCCCCATCTCTGTCTGTCTGTGTGTGTGTGTACATGTGTGTGTTCATACTACCCCTGACGCATGCAGAACACGGTAAGACAAAACCACAGCAGGTAGGCAACATTGTACTGCAGGTCCTTTTACTCTCCCCCTGGCCCTCCGTTAATGAATGTTACTGAGGAGGATCCTCCAGAGGACGGCGTGCAAATTCAGCTCTCAGTCACGGGGGCCGGCCTGGTGTGGTGTGTTGCGTGGTAACCGGTGCACCTACACACTCATTATCAGCTCCTATCACTTGGTTACTCAGGAACCAAATGAAACTCGGCTGCAATTACCCACCAAACTCTCACTGTGAGAAACCTGGTTTCTGTGGCTACTTTCACTTTCGCTTTCCACCATTAAACTCACACAGCATTATGGGTAGTTTATGATCTCAAACACGACAGTGTGCATCACTTCATTTTCCCTCCTGCCTATTTGAGCTAAGCTACTGCTGCTCATTAAAAAAAAAGGGAGGAAATGTTGTTAACTTGTTTACTGGATTCGGTCTCAAAGCGGCAAAGGCTCATGTAAACTGATTAACCTGATTGACTGTTTAACCGGAGAATGACCAGCAGCATGTAAACACAGCCACTGATGGATGAAGGAAAGCAACTAATTACCTCAATTTAAGAAAAAAGGCGAGAGCATGCATACACATCCACACATCCAGCTGAAGTACTGCAGCTGTAAGCAAACTGAATCTATACATTTACCTTGCAGAGCTGAGCTGGTTGAACGCCCCAGAGGTTGGCTCAGTCTGTGTGTGTCTGTCTCAAAGAGGGGGCAGCAGAGGATAAAGGCCGGTCTAATGGCTCCTCTCTCTGTGCTGCTGCTGCTGCTGCTGCTGCCACTGTTTTCTCCAGCTACAACACTACAGCAGGCAGGGAGAGCTGCCTGCTTGTTTGCCTGACACTCTGCCTGCCTATAAAACACACTGCTTCGTTACCTGTATGACTGCTTACCTACACCTTTCTACCTGTCTACAGTATCTGCCTGCCCTCGGTGCTCACCTTTACACCTGTTAGTCTGTCCTGGCTGCGTTTTAGTTGAACTGTCTGCCTGAATGTTAGCTTCTGTGTGTGTGTATGTGGGTGTGTGTACTGACATTAGCATAGCCCTTCCTCCTCTCTTACCTGCACTCATCTAACCTGTTCGACAGTGTGTCCTGCATGCGTGTGTGTGTGTTTGTGATTGACACTGCACTCAGACACACAGGCGCAGCTAATACACGGCTGTCAGTAGCCACAGTGTTGTAAAGCACATGTTTATTCATTGTGGGGATGAATTAAAATCCCTCTAAGCTCTCAGTTTGTGTGTGACTGAGTGCGCCATTGTCAAATTATATTTTTGGATTACTGCACGTTTATGTTTGTGTCCGGACCTGTCGCTCGCACACACACACACACACACACACACACACGAGTAAAGCCCGGAGCATGTAAACCAGAAACTTAATGCTCACCTGAATATGTCAGCTCAACGACTACAACCATCAGGTAGAAGTCCACACTGAAGCAAGTAATGCTGAAGATGGACTCAAGATAACTTCACATGAGTGTCGCAAAGTAAGGTTACAGCAAACGCAGTCATGTGTTGGGAAAGTTAACACTGATTTGTGAAATAAACAACATTTGGTTGATCCATGTTGATATAAAGACGGTAGGTATTCTGCGTGAACCGACTGTTTTCTTCATCCTGGAGGCCGGCCTCCTGTGCTTGAGGGGCACCGTGACGAGAGACAGCGACATGCCCTCAGTGATATAAGATGATTATTTAGGCAGGATTCATAAAAGATTGTCATAAATGTAAGTTATTTTATCACTGAAAGTAAATCAGAACTTTTTGATAATTGAGTTAAGAATGAATAATTTAAGACTAACTTACAACTAGCTAGCCACGGTCACCTAGTGGGTGATAGGGGTCACAAATAAAATAATAGGCTAGCTTGTTTATCAAATCACATGTAATTAAATCCCAGGGCAGCAGGGGGAAAATATGATGATTGATGATGATGATGATATGATATTCCCCCTATTTTTCTTGTGAAAAAAATAGTACAATAATTAATATTAACAGATATTTAGAAATATTTTTGCAATAGATATGTTTGATGAGTTTTAGTATTTTCTTTTACATTGTAACAAAGTAATACAGCTGCTGAATAAATACTAATACTGGTATCTAATGAGAGTCTGCTACGGCACATTTTATGACGTCTTTCTTATGTCATAAAATATATTGTCAAAGGTAATAAACCTTTACATCAAAGTCTTGTTTTTAGTGTTTCATTCTGCCGTGTCAGCTAAAATTATCCAAGTTAATGTCGGCCATGTACACTTTAAACAGTCCTACCTGTTGTGTTGCACAGAAACTGTTCCTCGACATGTGTGACTTATTTACTGGTGATTCGAATGCATGCTCATTTTTCATTTGGGGAGCAGGACTCAGGACTAACTTCTATGAAAATTGGCTTTTTGGACACACGGTTTTTATCTGGCAGGGATTGCTTATGGGCAGAAATGTAACTCACATGCACATTATGTTTTATTTAAGTGTAATGTCCTTCAGTGTTTAAACACACTTAATTTTACCCCAGTCTCCTGGTGACTCTCTGAAAGGGCTGGATATGTTAGTGTGGTGTTAATAATAATAATTATAGCAAAGATAAATATCTGTACCATAAAGCCACCATCTTTCTTTTACCTGACATTTGATTACATTAAAGCTTCACTTGGGGCCATGATAAGCTTTCACTAACAACTGACTATGTGTTACAACATCACAGCAATCTGGCTCTGACATGGCATTCGTTGTAGAGGTGTGAGGAGTGAGTCATACAGTCAGCTCACAGCTTACTCCTCCCTTAAGGACGGACACTGGATATGGGCAAGGTCTGAAAGGAACTGGTTGTAGTACAATAACAAAAGGAAACTGTAAAGGGAAGCCGTCCAAGGGGAGTGTAGAGGTGTGCACCTTTTTCAGATGTGCTCTAAAGGTGACTTTTACATCTACATTCACGTTTTTAATTCTGAATCAATGGACGGCAGATATCAACCTGCAGGTGCTGAAGTTTTTTATTTGTCTGCTACAATCAAGAAAAATCTTGTTTTGATGTGCTGAATCCACAACACAGACACTAAATTAATTTCATTTTATGCTTTTGAGTGCAGGAAAAGGAAAGAAAAAGGAATTAAGATCGAGTCTGAGATTGCACTTTTGAGCCATTTCACTCTAATCTGCTCACATGCAAAGTAACAATGCTCCATGCTTTGAGACACATGCAGTGACAGAGGTACTGTTCAATACAGTCCATCCTTCTCACATGTACCTTTATCGTTATCTTCAGGGCATGTCTATCAAGTAAAGTCACACAAAGCAGCAATACACACACACACACACACACACACACACACACACACACACACACACACACACACACACACACACACACACACACACACACACACACACACACACACACACACACACACACACACACACACACACACACACACACACACACACACACACACACACACACACACACACACAGTGAGGATCCCAGAACAAATCAGGTTTTTTCATACCAAACGAAGCCAACACTAGCTGTTCTAGCGCTGCAGTGACATTACAAACACATGAAGCCACACGAAAAAACTCTTACCAGCATCAAACCTACTAATCGTTATTCAGTTGGCTTCAAATGAGACTTAACTTTCACACAGTTTTTTTCACACAAGCACTGAAAGAGTTTATAATACGTCCACTTTAATACTTATATTTCATATTTTTTTGCAATGATCCTGAAGTAAACAATAATATTTACATGACAATCTGCCAGCAAAGTGCGTGTACACACATTTCATTGCCCACTGCAGCACCTTGAGTGAGCAAACGGCATCTGTTGAGGAGGACGTTGAGATGCAGTTGGTAGGTTTGAAAAAAGCTAACAAGTGGACCTGGTTCAACATTTTGGATAGAAGCCTTTTTCACAATCTTTATGAGAATTTGTTGAGAATATTGATACCACTGTCATGTCTGTGCAGCATATATGAAGCTCAAGCCAGCAGGCATTTAGCATTGTTGAGCCTAAAGGCTGAAGGCAGGGAAAAAACAGCTGGCCTAACCCAAAATGAGAAACAAACCTTCCAGCACATGTAAGGCTCACAAATTGACAAGATAAACATTATTTTATTATATTCAAAAATAACAAGTTGTGGTGTTATGGGGACCAATTTTTTGGCTGGGAGCAGTAACCACTCTGGTTGTCTGACAACAGGCAAGCTGTTTCCCCCTGTTTCCAGTGTTCATGCTTACCTTAACTCATCACCTGCTGGTTGTAGCCTCACACTGTATTTAGTGTAGATACTGATGATGACAGTGGTTCTGAGCTTCTCATCCAACTCACACTCAATGTAGCACACATTTCCCAATTTGTTGAATTTAATTTTAAAAAAGCAACACTTTCGCACTCAATATTGACCCGTCTCTTATGGACTTTATACATTTTTTTTTTTTACGTTTTTGCCAAAGGCAGAAAAAGTTGGTACAGGTTATGTATTTTTATGTAAAAGATCTGTGGGACTCGCCTGGTTAAATAAAGGCTAAATAAAATAAAATATTTCATTTCAACAAACTCTGCAAACACTCTCTGCACCAAGGAATAAAGTATTCTCCTAAAGAATAGATTCATTTGGAAAAATGAGAAGTACTTGAACTAGAGCCCATAAATTACATATTTTTAGGTCTACATCTATAGATGTTACAAGTAAAGACTTGACATGAGTTTTCTGATGTACAGTGGATCACATTACTCATCTCTAACCTCACTGAATTGAATAACTCATTATATCAGATCAGTTGATGTTTGGTTTCGACAAAGATCCCTCACTCATTGCCGATTTGTTGATGTCATGCGTACACATGTCAGTTGAGCTGCTTGGTGAGGAATGGGGGCCGCAGTTTAAAAAGGTTCTCCACATCAGCACCAAGGGCCATGACAAATGATGGGACAGACAGGAACAAAGTTAGCATAAATCACTGTAAACCATGATGTTATTGTTTGGTACTGCCTCAGTGTTATTCACTTTGTGTGTGATGAGTCATTTGCATTCAAATGTGAGATTAAGACAGACAGACAGAGAGGAGTGTAACACAGACATTAACTTAAAAAAACAAAAACACAACAGTGACCAAAGGAGCAGTGTATAAGATGATTATTCCATCCTCGCTCTTCAGCCGCTTGGCAGTGCATGTCTTTTTCAATTGTGTCCCTGTTGCAATGATACTGTCATCAGGCCCTCGGTGGATCAATATGCTCGCCTTTAATAGGCCTTTCATTAGCAACTCATCAATAAGCTCCCAACAAAAGGACAGCCACTCGATGCCCGGCTCCCACAATGTTTTGGCAGAGAAAAAGTTTTGTGGGTTGAAGAGAGGTGATGATGATGCATTAAAAACATCTTGCAAACTGATGGTAAGAAACACCGAAGCCGGATAACTAATTTAATGAGATTTCACATTAAAGGGGGGATAATGCTTTGCCTACTGCTAAGCTTGGTTATTGAGCTGTGGTGCAGCAGGAGCCGCAGAATATGAGCACAGAGAAAAGAGATGACAGTTGGTGAAAGCTTGGAAGACTGAATACTGTGAATGATTATGATTTCTCATCATCCAGCAGCCTCCTCATCGTGCTGACTGAAATAAAGTTTTAAGGGACATTTTGACATTTTGAATTTTGGCCTTTGCCAAGTGCTTGTCACAGTATTGTGTAAAAAAAAAAAAAAAAAAAAAAAGTTTCTTAGAGTTTCCAGTCAGCATTCCTCATTCCAACCAATTGGTGCTGAAAGCTGTAAGTTAATGAGACAGCATGCAGTTTGGGGCGCCATAAGGTTTCCGTGACAAATGCAACAATGTCAACATGCCATTTCACTTTTTTGTGCTGTGATATCGAAGCCATTTCGCCACCGGTGGTGACATATTGCATTCTTAAAAGGTGTGAATTTCAATGTATTGCTTCAACGAGGGCTCTGGCCATATTCTTCAATGATCACCTCGCAGGGATTCCTACAGCACTCACATGCAAAAGGTACTGATGGGCAAAGTATCATTTCATGCTGACTTCAATGTAAAGTAGTAGCACAGACAAGCTGGGGGGTGAAATTATGTAGATCTTTTTCTTTTTTTCCTGCTTGTTTGCCTTTTTGCATAATCAACAAATCAATTAATTTAGTTGGTTTAAAATCACATTTGGCCACACTTAAGGATATCAGGAAGAACACATGCCCGTAACATTGAGGGAGCCCTCGAGGCATGGAATAAACACAAACGTAAAAGCAAACAACCTCAGAAAAAGGAAAAAAAAAATAACTTGGAGAAGAGCTGCAGAAGCTGAGGGAGGGATGATGTGCTGCGGTCAGGCTGCCAAGCAGGCTGTGAACTGCCAGCACTGGAGGAGTCTGCTTTCTCATTTATACGCCACTAGGCATGAGTACAGGGATACACTCACACTTTGAATTAAACCGGATATTCAACAGATCTGCCTAAATCTTTGACCTGCAGTGTCTCAAGATGTCAACATTGCAAATGCAATGTTAGTGTTCAGTCCAAAACTCATTGTGAATTAAAAAAAAAAGAAAAAGTAAAAAGAAAATGGGATGCTAGGCACATAAAAAGCGAAGCTGAAAGGCAGCGATGATGATGAGTTGCGGTCACGCTGCCAAGTCAGCAATAGATCGCCAACAGTGGAGGAGGCTTGTCTGTCCTTATGCACCATTAGGCATGAAGATGATAATTTTCTAAGTATAAGACTACATAATGGGCCAACCATGGAGGAGGCTGCCTTTTCTCTGCCTTATCCATCCATAGGCATGAAGGACAAGTAACCAAATTAGTCGACAAACCCCCATTTCACTGTGATCTTACCGGCATAAATTAGATTTGACTGTCATTCGAAATGTGGTTTAACACTATACTGACTATCAGTCCAAAGTCTTGAGCAATGCAGTCCTAATTCCAATTTAAAATTTAGAAAATTACCAAATGTTGGGTGTAGGTGTCAGTAAGTAGAATACCATTTGTGACCTTTCATTTTATTAGAAATGACTTGGATCTCATTTTGAATGTGCCTGATCTTCATAGTTTTAATTAAAGCACCTGCATAAATTTTATAAAAAGGTAAATGCAAAACTGGTTGACCTTTTCACTGCACCAGGCTTAATACACGCTTAGTGTTCCATTAGGATCTAAGACCAGCAAATTAACATGCTGATGAAACATTTCGTGTTATTAGATGTATTACAATGGAAGTGGTTCATAATGACAGGCTGACGTCTGGTCCCACAGTGCAATGTGCCTCGAGCATCTCCCACTGTGAGCAGCTTTCTGTCAACAAATCAACAAACCTGCTAAAGCAGGACTTCAACGTTTTGATGACCCGACGGCAATTTAAGGAGCCAGCATGTGATTGATGGCCGCACAGGAAAAACCCATAAACCTGTCACAGGATTTGTGCCTGGTCTCATAATGCCGTTTAACATTACATTTTTAACATTGTGAGCAGCAAACGCAGCTGTAGCTGAGCAGTGTATTAAATATAGACTACTGAAAGTGAAAGTATTAATATGGACAGTGGTTGATTAAAGTATAATGCACGCATGTGAATGTTTCTGAAGGCTGCCGTCGGGCCACGGGCAACGCTTTGAGGAATTGTATACTGGAGCATACATATTTGATCTTACTGCTCATTCTAATATTTATGCAGTGCTTTTGAGGAGACTTCAAAATATCAAGATATACAGTGTTTCCAAATAAAGCCTAACATATTGGGATATTATTCTATGGCCATATCGCCCAGCCCTACTTTAGTCAGGTGAGAAGTTTAACCCCAAGAGGTCAGCAAAAACAAGATTTCAGCCGCTGTTAAGTTGCTCTTTAAGTAAAGAAAAAAATCTTCAAAGTTTGACATAGATGGATTCTTTTACTCCTCTTTCAAACCATCTGTCTTCTTCACAGCGACGGAGGGTAACATATACGATATAGCACTCAGAATTATCAGGACCTGGATGACTGAGAACCTTCATCAACATGTTGCTGATTTTTATAAAGTATGACTTGCAAGGAAGGTAATGGGCGGCAACAGGGTTGTATAGTCAGATGCATAAAACAACTGCACACTTGCTCCACTGTGCATGGATACACAATGCAGTCAAAGTTCTGAACAAGTGCGTCTGAGTGGGTGAAGTCTTGGTGTATTAAAGAGGGCTCAAGGAGCTCCAGCCCCTATTGTACTGAAAACCTTTGTCCAGGCTCCCTGAAGGGGATCTAAGAGGGTGAACACACTGTGTCTTTGTGTGTGTGTATGTGTGTGTGTGTGCATGTGTAACTGCATTATCAAGCATATCTCCATATTAAGAAGCAACCAGTGTGTTGGAGCCAGAACCCTGTCACATACAGCTCCGTCAACGGTAACAGGAGTCCACTCAGGCATCCCTACCCACACACACACACACACACACACACACAGCTACCTGTATCCCCAGACCACATTCCCATACTGTATCCCAACCATTCATCTGAGGTGAATCAATAGCTCAGTTAACAGCGCAGGACTGAGTTCAGTGACAGCACTTGTACTCCCAGTGAGAGGGGAGACACAGGGACACATTCAGCACGGCGCAGCTAATCACCATTAAAGGCTTACAAGAGAAAAGTAGAGGAACAGGACGAAGAGAAGGAGAGGGTGGGTGGGAAAAGAAAGACAGAGGAAGAAAAAGAAGGAGAGGAGGCCGACAATAGGAGAAAGTTACAATAGGGCATCTGTTCCAGTGCTGAACAGCAAGAAAGAACTGAGAACTACAGCGGCAGAGAGCAGGCGGACACTGGGCGAGAGGTTTCAATGAAACTCAAGCTCTCTTTTCATGCAAGATGCAATAAAACAGAGTGGCTTACTTTCTGTTGGACTACTGGTGACAAATCCTCTCCGCCTGCAAGAAATGACAAAATCAAAAATATGAAATGGTCCAGCATCTAAATGTGTACACACACAGTATCATAGTGTCAATATATAATAGTGAAGAGGTAAGTGTATTCAGACGAACATCACCTGACAGTGTGTTCAGTGTTTACTCTTTTATAATATCTTGTCCAAACAAATCCTTTCCCAGCTACAGCCCTCTGTGTAAACAAGGAAATAGTTAGAGCTGGTGATTTCCAGAAGCAGTTAACTCAACGCTTAATGCTGATTGTAATGAAGAAACATACAGATGTCAGTGTCGTTATTAGGTAGAGAGGTATTCCTAGCCTTTAATCCTGCCAGTAAAGCTCAGATGGTTTTGATTGTTTACGAAACAATTAAATATGACCGGTTGAAAAAGAAGAGGAAAGCGATGTAGACGCATGGGGTCAGACTAGGTCCGGCTACAGCTCACGGAAAAAGCTTAGTTGGGCAAGAAAATATTTTTTTTAGTTTGTAGCAAGAGCACAAGCTCACATTAGCTACATTCTTTCTTATTACTTAGTTTTTTCACCTGGTTTCAGCCCAATGAAAAAGCTAACCAGAAAACGTTGTTTAAACTTGACTTTATTTACCTACAGCCAGTGGTGGAGGGATTAAGATCATACAGTATACTCTGAAGTCCAACACAACAAGTCGGGGCGCAACGGTACATGTATTCATCCCGAAACGTCTCGGTACGGATGTCACGGTCCGGTGCACAGAGCCAAAACAATGAATATGTCTGACTGTCATATGGCGAGAGTATATGACAGTTGGCGAAATTATAATCACCGTGATCCACAATCCTATCCAGTAAGAGGTGGTAATGCGCCTACAAGCTGTTTTCCTATGGCCATTACACAACAAAGCAGCAGAAGATGAAGACACAATAAATGAAGACAAAGAACACACTGTGATGCCGCTATGTGCGGTGGCTTATTCACAAGAGACGCCTAGAGGACCTGCCCGCCGCTTTCACATCAGCCGCGTGGGGCAGTTTTGGAGAGCAAGTGATGGATTGGACGAGCATGATGTGCCAGCGTTGTTTGACAGTTGTATGTGAGTGGATACAGGTCGAACACGATAATGTATATTAGACAGCATCACTCAGGCATGTCAGGAGTCCAACAACTTCTCCACATGATTTTTAATCAGCCTCTAGATATTAAAGCAGGCAGGACCAAAGACATTATCGAGGCAATTTGCAAGTTTGGCATGAAGCACAGCAGACTCTTAGTTTTGCTGTAGCGATTAGTGTTAGAGGTTAAGAGTGAAAGTGAGGAGGGGGCCTACTTTTACCCACTTTTCCCCTCCAAACTAAAAACAACTAAACATTACGTCCACTTTTTTCAAGACTTAGTAAATTACATGTACCTGCAGTCACTTTATTACCTCACCATTTATTGATCCTGCTTCCATTTTATAGTGTTTCTTGCTACAGAGGATATTATGTACACTACAGATGTGAATACTGGAGTTTAACTTAAGCATGACATTCCCTTGCGAAGCTGTTATATGTGATTATTAAATGAGGCTAGAGGCTGATAACAAATCCATACTTTACAAGAAAAAAAAACTATTTGTGTAGTACATGTACAGTTTGGACGGTAGCCAACAATGTGCAATACTGGGCAGCTTCAATATAGTACATACATAATCCTTTACGCATATTTAATCCCACTTTACACATTCATAGACACATATAACAGTACATTCTGTGCACATATAATGACCAGACAAACACACATCTGCATCAGGAAAATAATGGAGCTCAGTAGGGGGCACTCATTAGATTCGGTTGCTTCTTCTACAACAGAAGGTATTTGTGTGTTTATCCGTCTCCTCCTCTCTCTCTCTCACTCTTCCCATCATTCCATCCCTAAATGTCCGAGTTTAGCTCTGTGAAATGGATCTTACAATATCACAATGGGGCTGAAAATTAAAACAGTCGACGCTTGATTGGTCACTAAAGATAAAACACTTTGACTGGTGCTAAATTAGGAGCGTTATCAGAGACCACAGAAAGGAATGTGAAACGCTGAAACACCGTTGATTTAATTCTAGCAGCTCAGCGTCAGTGGGAGACGGCTGTGCTTTGAAATTCAATAGTCAAAAGCTGTCCCGGAATAACAGCAGCCATTGTGTTGAATTTGAACAGAAAATATCAGTCGTATGATGTGGAAAGATCATATTGCTTCTTGAGCTGTCTGCCATTAATTTGACTTGACTGTGACCGTGATCCCCGAGCACAGCATTTAATGTGAAATGACAAAATATTACAAGTCGGCAATCTTCCCCAGTGCAGCTCACAAGCCTTTGTATGCCTGCAGCTGTTGGAGTAACTCAGATATGGATTAGATGGCAGAAAATGCACATATGAGAGACTAAGCAACAGCTTAGCAAATGATTTGACACGGACTAGATGTTAATACAACAGCCTCTAGCGATGTTGAAACCTGTGTAAATATAGTGACAAACTAGTTAAGATAATGTCCACAGTTGTCCATATTCACAGATGATCACACTCACAACACTATCTTCTGTGCATAATGTGCAACGTGCACTGATGTGCTTTGACGAATATGTTTAAGAGGAACCGGCAGGACCTTTTTTTCTCCAATCCAGGAAGTAACATTGTTACACTTGAGAAGTCACAGGGAGGTCGAGGTTCAAGCTGGGGCTGAACGATAGGCAAAAAAAACATATTGCGATTATTTTGTCAGATACTGTCACTGGGATACGAGTCATGATTTTATTTTGACGTTAACAGGAATGGTAAATGTTGCATCTATCGTTTACTGAAAAAATTATGATGTGATTTTGCTGGGGTCTGTACCAAACAGCCATGTTCCCTTCAGCTGGAGACTATGACTTGTAGGCCGGGGCATCTCTGTAGCTCCACAAACCTTCATTTACACATTGTACCTTCATCAAATAATTGCAGCTTGTGTGCTTTTGATATTGCATCGGGCCATATTTCACCCTGGTTTAAGCTACTAAAACGCTTGGCCGATGTTAGATAAAGCATATAACTAACCAAGAAGAACATATTGTTCTCATATTCTTAAAAGTTTTTTTGCATCGAATGACATGTTATACTTTGTCTACCCTGGAAGCTTGCAGACACAGTTGTGGCACGAAGACACAAGTTAGCAATGCCCAGAGCAGAATACACAATCACTGTAGTTACAAATGAAAGAAAACACACTTGGTTGACGCATGTAAAAAAACACTGTAGAAACAAGCCATTACACAGCCGACACTGGCGAAAACAAAATCGTATTTGTACTTTCAGACACTTGTAATGCCGAATGCTCAGTATTGTTAAAAGTACTTCTTTCCCATGGAGGGTGAATGATGGACAGTAACAGATTATTGCCCGTCGCCACAATTCAAAGTTTAATTGTGGTCCATCAAAACAGCAGAGCAAGTTGTGCAGTGTGGACAGCTTGTTGTCAGTGTGATGTATGAATTCAATTAATCTTATTGGCTCACCTGCAGATATACTGGATGTGCATAAGCGTAAATAATATTCCTCACCTGCTACAATATTTTACCCTACATGGACATTTATACATAGACATTTTCTAGTCTACCAACTCGTTTTATGTCATTCAAACACACTCACACACCCATGGAACAGCCATCAGGATCAATTTGAGGTTCAGTATCTTGCCCAAGGATACTTGGACATGCAGCCAGAGGATCTAGAGATCAACCCACCGACACTCTGATTAATGGACTATCCACTCTACCTCCTGAACCACAGCTGCCACTATTTCTACCTCTAGCCATGGTTCCTTTTCTAACCATAACTAAGTGTTTTAAGTTCCCTAACACAACCATAAAAAACGTACAGTAAATTACAAATTAGATATTGTCAGAAAATATAATAAATACATTGACAGTAACAGTTAAAGCCTTGCAGATATGTTCTGAAAATATTGATATGCATGTCTAAACATCCTGGTTTGGCAGTGATCAATCTGCTGACACATTCAATAGAAACAGAAATAGAACAGAAATGGTTTGTTATGTTTAAAAACCATCTGCAAATAGCAACTACACTTAGGTTAAGATTAGAGAAAGATTGTGATCAAGGCAACTAAAACACTTGGGAATGGTTAGAGAAAGATCTCAGGTATGATTAATAGAAAGGTGAGTGGTAACTGAAGGTCTGTGATGACACATGAACTCTGATTTCACCATGAAAGTCAAAGGTGCTACGCCCATCCACCACCCCAAACTCTCCACACCCTTACTTTCTCGCTGCATAAAGGGCACAGTACTTCCTGCATTTACATGGGACGTTGGTCTGGATGTAAATCATGAGATACTGAATCATCCATGTGAACAGAATTTGAATAATTACATGATGAAGTGAGAGAGAGGTCAGGCTATGATAAGCCACTGAAGGAAAAAGGGATCCTCTACACCTGTTCCTTGCAGGGCAATGGCAGTAATTTATCAGTGCGATTAAAGCACACACGTTTTGACCGTCAGTCCAGCCCGTAGTTTGGGAAATCAGAAAGCGATGCAGCAGTAACATTGTGGATGGCAGCAGAAACAAATTTCCTTGAGCAGAATGGATAAAGAAAATGGTCTTTTGAATGGCAAGTTCAGCTTCACAGCCCTGCCAGATGGTTCTCTCAGCAAGAACAAAGTTTGCATTTACTGTCGGTGTGAACTGAGTTACTACCGGAGTGTGTCGAGTCTCAAATACCACTTGCTGGTCAAGCACACAGCTGATGCAGAGAGCCCTCCACCACCTCGCTGATGGATGGCTACAGCTTGTAGGTGTAAAGCTGGACACTACATTTTGTTAGTATTACTAAGGAATGTTACATTCAGGTCAGTATGCCCATCTGTTGTTGCTTGTTGGGTTTGAGTTTGCCATGTTATGCTTACAGCATATTTTTTGAGCATGCAGTACCTTTGAGGTTATTCTGGAGAATATTCTGGACGGTATTTGTCATTGTTGCAATAATGATAAACATACATTTGCATTAAGCAAGCATATTTGTCCACTCCCATGTTGCTAAGAGGATAAAAAACTTGAAAAATATCCCTTTAAGGTTCATTTAGAACAGATACAAAATTAGCGATTAATTTGCGATTAATCAGATATTCTGCGAATAGGCCTTTCTGCGTCTCGAGACTCTTTAGCTGACTGAAGAGACGAAAAGCAAAGCTCCATGAGGAGTGTTACATTTTCATGTTGATTACATACTGATTGACTTGACTAGAGAGTAAGAGTGACAAAGACAAAGAGACAAAGAGTGTACAATACATTAAGTCGAGTAAGGTGTGACATCTGAAACGAGGTAAATCATTTCTTTCATTACTGGTGGCAAAAGAAAAAGACTAAAGCGAGTGAAATGACAACTATCTGGGTCACCTTCACACTCTCACTCTTGACAGCACAATCTTAATTTCGGACTACTTGCTGTTTCCAGCTGAGTCCGCTCCACCTAATCTTCTTCTAGCAGGGAACATCTAACTTCAGTTCATGGAGCAGGTATTTGCATTTAAAGACATCAGGGACATTTCATCAAATTCCTTGAAACAGTAAAGGGAAAAAGAATAGGAGTTGGTAGGTCCTTGGAGCTAGGTGGAAGCATAGTTTGGTAGCAAGAATCACAAAAAAAAAAAACACACCAGAACACCTGATGATGAATTTATCAGCTCTGACATCAGTTCAAAACCACTGGGTCAGAACAAGACCTTCTGGAATCCTGATGATGATCCAATGAGGTCAAAGCATTGATGTTGTTAATAAATGCACTATCTATCATGAGTCATCAAACTGCAGATACGACTGACTCAGCCTTCCTGATGAAAGGTATGAAGTTATAGGTGAATTACCGCCTCATCAGTCTCCTCATGGTTTCTTTGCTTCTGTCAGTCTATTAAAAAAGTAGAATGTAACCAGCCCTCACACTAATGCACTTAAAAAAAACTCTCCTTGCTGCGCCAGGTGAGAAACTTTCCTCAAGCTTGATCATCTTATCAAGCAACACAAGGAAGACCAAACGTCAAGATAAAAATTGGTCACACCAGATATGAAGGAGTTCTGTTGTCATCGTTTCAAATAGTTGTTTAGTCATAGTCATTATCATTTCAGCAATTGAAGGTAGAAGGTCATGTGTTAACAAATGTCAATTCACACAACCAGCAGATTAATATTGGCATTAATTTAGAGGCATGTTTTAGTCCAACATTTCATTTTCCTTTCGACTGCTTTGGCCTCCACCATCACCTGATAAATATCTGGACCTTTAGCTGCTGAAGGTTCCACTATAATCAACATCTCTGTGTACCATTCAGTGGTGGGTAGTTGGAGTACGAGGGTTTTTTACCTGAGCTTGTTTGCAAGAAAAAGCTGCCTCTGCCCTGCTGCTGCTGGAAACAAGACTGGACCATAAAGTAAATGTGACTTAAAGGCAAAATAATGAGCAAAAGAGGTTAAAAACATATCTGTAGTGCAGCAGATTCTTCACGGTGGACGCACACTTTCACATTACATGTAATTATCTATTTCATTGTGAAAATGACAAATATTGGTTAGAGAAGCTTTCAAGTTTTTCTTTATAGCTGCATTAATTGACGGTATTGGCCAAATGAGCAGTGATAAGCTGTGCACCTCATAAATGTAAGTCCAGTATTTACTCTGCTTTCACTCTATTTTGGATTCATACCAACTCCTGAGAAAAATGCCAGAAAAATGCAAGCACTGCTATATTTCCACCTTTTTCACGAACTAGCTGCTAACTACTCCGTCTCCTGTTGAGTGTTGTGTAGGTAAAGTTGATCTGTTCAAGATTTTCTCAGTGGTTTGTCTGAAAATTCAATGCAGGTTTGTCACTTCAGCCACCGTTAAAGTAAAATGCTACTCAGTGCAACTTTAAAGACCACATATTTGCATGGTGACCACGCCTGCAAATATGAAAGTGAGGATGCAGATGCAGCGGCCAGTAACTCCTAGAAATCTCTTACATTTTTTTCTGCACCTTGGCTAAAACACATATTGCCTATGGCAGAATTACATCTATCAGTGTTGGAGAAGAAAGCACACATTTTGGATTAAGAGTAGTGGACTTTGAGATGATCACTGCTCACATCATATTCCAACAACCCAACCTGACCAGCCCGACCGGCCCAGGGAGAAGAGAGGAGAGGTCCAGGATTGTAGCCATGCTAATCCTGCTTGGATGTAAGGCTGGAAGACAGGAAAATGAACTGGACAATTGGGACTCAGACTGGCCACACAACGCAAAATCCCAAACTACTTAGCCCATAGTTCAGGCAGTTGCATTCAATGGGCGGACAGTGTTCTGAGCCAGCAGAGTGCAGAACTACAGGGGGAGAGGTGGAGTCTGTGTTTGCATCATTGATGCTTGGTGCTCACACGCAGTCAAAGTGCATGGAAAGTGTTTCCCAGATGCCAAAAAGAAGATGCTGACTGTATTATCATCACCTTCTTGCTGTTGCTGTTAACATTCGACCTGACACAAATTTTAAAAATGCACTACATGTTTATGTATATACTGCACGTATATAAATAACTATATATATCATGTATATTTGTGTAGCATGAAGGAGTTTACAAACTTCCATTTTGTCACCGTGAACCTTGACGGTCTCCATCCATTCATCCAGTCCAGCCATGACCAACAGCAGTGACCCAGCCTGCCTCCACAACCAGCCACCACACACACAAACACACGCATACAAACATGCATAAAATCACCTTACAATTAAACCGTCAGAGTGATGGTAATTTGTGCTGGCTGTCGGACGGGTCTTGGTCAGAGGCATCAGAGGCCTGTCACCATGATCTCAGCACTGTGAAACACGCACAGTGTGCAGCCTCTCAGCACGTTTGGCGTGATATTACTGAGCTGTTGCATGTCCAATTAACACAATGATATCATACGGCTGACATGGTCTGCAAAAAAACAACTTACTGGGGGAAACGGAACAAGCAGACAGTCCTACTGCAACAGCTGACTCACACTGACTAACACGTGTGAATGTGAACGTACAGCAGCACTCGACTTTAACATCAGTTGTCTCAATCTGTGTGTACTGAAATCACAACCAGCCTTTACAGCACAGGTGAGCCCCTGGCATGATGTGATTAAATGACCAAATCTCTTTTCTGTCATAATATGGACTTAAAACTGAAATAAGGCACTTCTCTTTCTACCAGCATTTTGTTACACCAGAGTTACAGAAGTTCTGTAATCAAACAGCATCCTTTATCATCGACTAACTGGCCCTGTATTTGAAGCCAAAAGACATTCAGTTATTTTTTATTTACTTTTACTTCCAGTTCATTCATCCAGCAAGCGTAATCATCAGTGATTAAACTGTCCATTGGGAAATGCATCCTTGCTCCCCTCCAGTGTAAATGTCGGGGGGGTCCAAACCCACAATCCTTGTTTCTTGTTCCACACAAGTATTTTAAGAATCAGATGAAGCTTACTTGACTTCAGCAGTGTTTGTTAGGTTTGTGAAAATGTAAATCGTATTATGTAAATTGGGTTTGGTCTCAGCTGCTCATAGAAGAAACAGAGAAGCTTGCTGCTCCACAGTGAACACAAGCATGTCCCTATATGACAATATATTCATGTCCCTATATGACAATATATTCATGTCCCTATATGACAATATATTCATGTCCCGATATGACAACATATTTATGTCCCTATATGACAATATATTCAATGTGGTTCTACCGACACTGAACACAAAAAAAGAAAAAGCTCAGTATGTTTTCACGGCCTAGGTTGAAACCTAGTTTAAAAAACACAACTAATGTAGCTGTTTATATCGTTCTGTTCTTTTTCACATTATATTCTGTAAAAGAGTGAATTAATTAATTACAAATATTGTTTGTTTTGCCTTGAATGCTGGTTTTAAAGTCCTTATTGCACTCTTGTATGCCTGTTTCATTGAGTGTCAGGATGTGGAGGGAAGGGTGAAGAAGTTAGAGCTAGTTGAGACGGCTGTCAAGCCAGAGACCACTGTTCAAGCTAGTATCTCAAACTTTTGTAAGTATGGAACCGCTGGATATTTTCTCTCTTCTTTTAGATCTATTTGTTGGGCTTTTCATGGCTTTATTTCTAGGACAGCTTACAGAGATGACAGGGAATGGGGACTCTTACCCTGGGCCACTGCAGTGAAGACAAAGCCTCCTACCCACTGAGCTACTGGAGCGCCCCCACTGGATATTCTCTAACGAGACACTGGGACATTTTCCAGCCAGGTCTGTGTCAACAAACCGGACATTTTTGACAAGATGCTGCCAACTTTCCGACCGTGTTTATGGCAACTAAATCAGATGAGCAAAAACATGATCTTTTCCTAACATTAACCTAACGTAAGTGTTTTGTGCCTGAACCTAATCAGACCACAAGCACAGCACCATCACGATATGAAATTGAACCAAAAGTTACAACAAAAAGAAAAGTAAAGTTTAAAAAATGTCTGTGGTTTCGCCAAAACAGTACATTGAAACCCTATCATGCATGTTGTTAAAATGGCCACTCAAAAACGAACAAAAAAAGAAAAGAAAAACATGCTCACTGCTGCATAGGACACAATTCTGAACTCCAGTTAATCTTTAAATTAATTGTATAAATGTTTTAAATTAAATGAACCCAAATGAAATTAGTAACTTACTCTCTCTGTGATAAAAAAAAAATGGTGTGGGACTAAGATGCAGCTGTAGTTAACCAGCTTTAATGCATAAATAGGTTTGAAAAAATACCTTCATAATACTTTTGGAGCTGTATCATTGATGTAAATAAAGGATACCACAGGATATTCTGTGCTTCTCCTCATTTTCTCCATTTCCTCAACTCACGGTTACTTGAAGCATCTTGTTGCGTTTCTCAATCAGAATGTATGGATTATTATTATTCCACGATCCAATTTTACGACCAAGAAGGGAATGCATTGAACATGACACTGAGCAGCATTAAAAACATTTTTTGCATCAAATTGGATATGAATCAACACAACAGTGCTGTTGACAGTGCTGTCATACTTATCCTCCAACGCTCGGTTATAAACAGCCCACATTCATCTCTCTAAATGACAAAATGGATCTAACATCGAAGTGACAACTAGATGACATGTGACACAGAGAATATTACTATGGAAATGAGATTTTTTTGTTGTGCAAAAACAAGGGGTTTCTTACTGGAACAAATGCATGAATGTGCAGTAATCTCTCTGCTGGGCGCCAGTGTCTGCCTGTTGAGTCCTCTGTGTTGAAAAGCCTGTAAGCAGGTCATTAATAATGCAGGACCTGGTCAGACGGTGTCATTGATCCGGCTCGATGTATGCATGTGTGTCAGGCTGTGTATACTCGAGTAAGCGTGTATGTACAGCACATGTTGGGGCGAGTGTGAGGTTCTGTTCTCATGTGAGTGAGTTCTGTAGTGTGTGTATGTGTATGTGTGTGTGCGCTTGAGGGGCTTGTCTGAATGTCAGCCGGAACGAGCGAGTGGCTGCTGCTGCTGCCGCTGCCAGTGGCACTGCTGTGGTCTCCACGGTAACCCCTGTTTAAAGGCTGCTGTGCGTCTCTAAGGAGACGCTGAGGCAGGTTGGCATTATGGGATGTTGAGCCACACAAATGCATTGCCAAGCAGACGGGAGATGGGAAATAAGTACAGTGTTAGTACAGCTACATCTGATCACAGCCTGTACGTCTCTTTTTCACTCGCAAAATGTACATTAAGAATCCTGCACACACACACACACACACACACACACACACACACACACACACACACACACACACACACACACACACACACACACACACACACACACACACACACACACACACACTCTTCCTTCTATATTGGCAGGTGCCTTGTTGTTTTGTTATCTTATTTTCCTTTCAGGTATCTAATGTGATCGGTCTCGTGTGTCCTGCTGAACAAGGATGCTGTAAAACATTTGAACAGACCGTTCTCAGAGGCGTCATTAATAAAATTAACGATGGCTGCATTCAGTTTAGGTGTTTAAGCGGAGCTCTGGTATAGTGCATGCTGGCTGACTGACATAGCTACACGGGGGCACCTAACATGGATCGTGTTATTAGTAATGCCTGCACTTTTCGACTAGTATGTCAAGTTAAACTGTCCACGATGACAGTGTTTCCAAAACGTATTTTCTATGGACACACTTAAAATGGCAAACCATCACGACCCAGTTCACAGTAGGCCTTATTACAGTCCTGACTATTCTCCACAACATCTTGTATTGTCCTGAACAGGTAAACCAGCTGCTGCAGAGAAAGTTTGAATAATTTTAAATTGCAACTTTGTTTAATTCATGTGTTACTGTTCTTAGTTTTGCGTTTGTAGTTTTGAGAGACTGAGCTGTAGTTCCAGGATACACGTCGAAACAATTGGGAAAAACTGTAATCACTGAACTCGGTGGAGGTGTTGCTTGACTGACAACTATTTCCTGTTTCTTGAAAATATAAAAACACAAAAATAAGAATGTTACATCTCATTCTTTCACACAGTATTGTCAGGTTTTCTGTAACAAAGTTTCACATGGTATTCTGAGCCGTTTCTCTTGATTTACCATAAAACATCTTGTTATCGTGTTTCCACGTACTTTAGTTGGGATTCGTGCATCTATTTCTTGGCATAGTGTTTTGTAAGAGTGACTTTTTAAGGACACCTGCTGACATTAACAGTGCTTACAACCTCCACAGCTATTGTTCGCCTTCAAATTTCACAAACGGAAGACCAGAATGTGTCGCAGGGATCTTGCGACAAAAAGGAGATTGCTTTACTTTTGTGGCAGGATGAGAAAAGGACGAAGGGACGATGAGTTCTGTGGAAGCGGGCGAAAAAGGACGACGAGAAGGAAATGAGGCGGTTTCTTCTTCGTTTGCCTCGTCAAGGTTATTAAATCACTCACTCACACGCTGACAAAAGCTCCCGCAGATGACATCACATGGCGTGGCGAACAATAAGGTCCTGGTAGAGGATTGAAACAAAGTGGGAAATAGCCAGCAGTCCCAGAGCACATCAAAGAAGACGCGCGCACACACACACACGCACACACACACACACCCAAATTCTCCCGACTATGCTGGAAACACAGGTACATTGTGTTATCTTCAAAAGGAAATGGATTCAAACAACGCCGTCATACTGTATGTGTCCACAGGGTATTGTCTGCTGCACCAAATGACAAATATTAATTTTCATCAAACAATTCGCCCTCTATCTCTCACTCTCTCACTCTCTCCCTCTCTGAGTGTGTGTCTTTCCGTTTCTCTTGGCCTTTCCTCGGCTGCGGGCCCCAGGGATACAACGGGCTGCTATTTGAAGCCCAGGACCTACTTTCACCGCTACCATGGGTCCTGTCTTAGATGCACAATTTATAAAAGAAAAGAATGAGATGGCGGGAGAATGAGACAGAGATAGAGGAGAGTTTTTGTGGCCGAATGTAAACTGTGAAAAGTACAACTTGAGGAAATCTTCCTCCTGGAAACGGGTCTGCATCAAATAAACTGCAATCAGGCCAATCACATCCAACGGGACAGCCTCTATTTTTCACTTACAATGAGAACAGCAATGAAGGTTAGCCGTGTGATGAGTTACTGACTTGTCCTGGGAGTCTGCCTGCATTTTTCCCCCCAAAGCATGCTGGGTCCCATGTCGCCCTGAAAAGAGGTAAGAGAATGAATGAATGGATGGACGGACAAATGACTGCTTTTTTTTGTTTTGTTGTTGTTCTTTATTTACGGACATAAAATGTGTTCAAAAAAGTAAATAAAAAAAAAAATCATGCCTTCAAAGGCAGGTCTCCATTATGTAAGTGTTCGGTAATAACTTGGTTTGAACACGACAGGACCGTTACAGATTGTGCTGCAATGCTTGTGTGATATTTAGCATCTAGAACACAGACAAAGTGGCTGCACCGAGTTAGATAATAATAATAATAATAATAATAATAATAATAATAATAATAATAATAATAATAATAAATATATATATATATATATATATATATATATATATATATATATATATATATATATATATATATATATATATATATATATATAAATTATATAATTAAGTTTTCTGTTCTCATCCAAGGTGAAAACTTTATTGATTGGTAACCATTATACATGATGTCAGCACCCAAATTAGTTAAAACATTAGCTTAAGACTATTTTAACTCATCTATGTTCTCACATGATTTTTGTAAGCCATTTTGCTGGATACTGGACGTTCAGACTTGAAAAATTACATTTGAAAAGTTAGAGACAGACACTGATGTTCTGACGATTTTAGGAGGTGGTTGTTAAGAACGACCCAAATGCAAAACACCAAAGGGGAGGCAGGACAGGGAACAAAAGGCGAGTTTTATTACAAAAGCTGAAAATAATCTACAAAGTAAAATCCAAAAACCAAGAAGTTTAAACACCCAAAGTATCAAAAAAACAAAACAAAAAAAAAACTCATTAAAGTACAAGCTAGTAAAAACACAAGGAACAAAAAACCAGGAACGTACCATGAAGAGACACTGGAGGATACTGGAACAGGCTTAGGTGAAACACAGGGGAACACAGGACAAACTGACAAAGACAAGAGGGAGCACACACACACAACTAACGAGGGGATGAGGTGCAGGTGGAGTGAGGTGGAGCAACTCAGGTGAGGGAAATAAATGAAAAACACTAGAAACAGGGAGGAGGCTGATGGGCTGGAAAAAGCTGAAGACACAGGAAGGAGGGAAAGGCTAAAGGGGGAGCTGCAGAGCAGGTGAGGAGGGGAAGCAGACTGGTGAGGATCACACAATAGGAGGAAATGAAAGGCAACACACGACACATGAGGGCAGGGTTACAAAATAAAACAGGAAACTCGTGACAGTTTTTCCCATTCTTCAACATAAGAGGAAAAATCCCAAAGCATAAATCGTTTTTTATCATCTGATTTGAAGTGATTAATCTATCCTCTTTCATAGTTTATTAAAGTAGTTTCCTTGTGCCTGAGAAATGAAATTTGTGGCACACATCTCTCGCAGTGCTCTTAAGAAGGCTGAACAGAGAGTGTATGTAACATGTCATGCATTTTTAACCTCGTGTGTGCTGTGGCCTCTCTGCTACCCCAGATGTGCGCCAGATGTGGCTGCATAGCGTGCCGGTGCTACAGTTCTGGAGCAGTTTGTTTAGAGTACATCTGCAGTATACATATGCTTAACTTATTACCCCATTTACACTGAGACTCTTCATGCGTCTTGGGTTGATCTGATAGCAACTGATCTCAAAAAAAGCTGAGGGAGGGTTAGAGCCTAGGAGGACAACAAAAAAATGTGTCTTAGCTATAATTCATGAATGTGATTCATTCATTTGTTTGTGTTAGCTTCACAAGCTAGTTTCCTGGAAGTTAATGTTGACGATGTTCAATTCAGACTTGAGCCCTGTTCAAAGTGTGACAATAGGGCGGCGATAGAATGACAGTGATGTGGACGATATTGATTTGTAGAATGATCACGTCATTCACTTCCTTCTACTAATAAATACATCCACTCAACACTGACAAAAACATGAGCAATTTCAATCCAGAGACATCATCCTTTAGTGCTTCCCACAGGTTAGGGACTCTCTCGTGGCAGTGGGTTGACCCGCCAACAATTTTCAGATCAACTCAACAAATCAACAAAAGAGCAGATGTTCAGTATGCCTGTATGGACAGAATGTATACATAAACACACATTTTTTCAACACTTGTGACAACGTACTGTAAAAACAGGACATTTTACACTTTTTCTTGCACATTACTCAGTGCGTGAGTTGATTTCATGAATTAGTCAACACACCTTAAATTTTAACATGAAGCTCCACTCGTCTGTGTGCATTATGAAATGAGCAACTGCACGTCTTGATTGAAAAAAAAAAGTTTCAGTTTTATCTTCCTGTGCGGGTCTTATCATAAATATGCGAAGCCAAGTATAACATATGCATGGCAAACACCGTCCTTAGCATTTTTTTACAACAAGGTCAAAGAAACTGCTAAAAAGGTCAAATATAATCAGGTGTTTCAGCAAATCTTAAATCATTTTCCATGTCCAGAACATCATAAAAAGACTTAAGTAACATCAGCTAATAATATAAATCCATTTGTCATCTTGTCTTTTCCAATTTATTCTCTCATTCTTCTCCAGTCATTACAAAACAATCTTGAATTTGTCCTCAGTCGTGACCTAACAGTGGATTTGCATGAGTAAGAGCACAGATTCTGTGCTCCCGTCAATCTCTGCGATTGCTTAGTGCTGTAATTGTGCTGCGGCTATGCAGTCCGGGAGTTTTCTAAATGGATGAACTGATGGAATAGATGCCTATTTTCATCCTGCGACATTAAAAATTTGCCACGCAGAGAAGAGTGTTATTATTAAAAAAAAAAGCTGCCTTGAATGACACACAGTCAAGAAGACAGGGGGAAGAGAGGAAGGAGAGACAGCAGGAGATGACTGCAGAGATGGATAGGTGTAAAAGAGAAAGAGAGGGGAGCGAGAGCTGAGAGATGAGTGTATGAGTTGCAGAGGAGCAGGGAGGCCGGGGACAAGAGAGGAGGCATAAATATGCATCGCCATGGGCTATCTTTGTAGAGGAGCTTTGACGTTTGTTGCAAGCTAGAGCAAAGGCGCCTCTGTCATTCTCCTTCCTTTTTCCTTCAGCCGCCTCCCGCATCTTCCTCTCCTCGCTCTTCCTCTTGAACCTTTTTCCTGTTTTTTTTATACACATAAAACACAGATCCAATGCGTACAGGCACATGCACCAGACAGCCAGTGTTGTCAGTCTCTGGTGCATCAAAACCAATATCAGCTCACTCCAAATTAATTACCAGCTCTCGCCCCGGCCTGCCTCTGTAATAAGTCTCTCAGGGAGCAGAAGCGATGGGCTATACTGCGTCCTCTCCCTCCCTCCACACACGCTGACAGCTATTTCCTCCTCAGCCGTGGTCTTTCAGCTGGTAATACATGCCCCCACCACCACCACCACCCTGTCGCCCTCACGCTGTGTGGGGGAGAGAGGATGAACCTGTGAAACAATCACTCCCTGAATTGGCTTTGTGTCAAGGAGAATTAAGTCATGTTCCATAATGAAGCACGCACAACAGAAATGGCCCCCGTGTGAGATGCTCCGGCACAATGTGGTTGTAAAACGACTTGTTGAATATCAGCGCGTGCGAATCAAATGTTAGGTCACGGTGAAACAGCTCCGATGCCACAGCGTGCAGCCGGGCCTGGACTTTGATCCGTCATTTGAACTGAATATTAAATAAAACCCCAAATCAGAAATCTCTTTTAACGAGACAATTTCACACATCTCGTGAAGTGTCGATTCATCAGTGGAAGACAGAAGCTTACAAAACCACGTCAGAATAACATTTCAGTGAAGAACTAGAATGGCACTGAGTAGAGTGCATACCTCCACCGAGGCCCATCACTCCCATTTAATTCAATCAAGCCTAATGGAATATCAGATAAAACATATTTAAATCCAATAGATCTGGACTCTGTCTATGGACCCATATGCAATTGTACTCATAGATACCAGCCCTGATCTTTTTCACCAAGATCCATGCATTGCTGCCTGAGAAAATAACGAAAATGAAAAAAAAAAAAAAAACTGAGAAAGAGAAATCCCTTGATCCGTCCCTTTATCCGGATCCACACCAAAAGTTAAAGGAGTCTATTCCGGGACGAGACCCATCCTCCATCCAAGCTTCGTTGAAATCTGTTCAGTAGTTTTTGTGTTATCCCGCTGACAAACCAACCAACCAACAAACAGGGACAGGCAAAAACACAACATAACATAACCTCCTCAGCAGAGATAATTATGGATGTTGGGAATTAAGTTACACAAAAAGCAACATGAAAAAACTGTTACCAGAATCCAACGTACACTCTCGTTCTTTAGTAGGCTTAACATTTCCAAGCTACTGATAGGCGTCTTAGGTCATCCAGCCACATTTCTTGGCTATACCATGTGCAACTAAAAACCAAAGGTGACTACTCTTTTGTGGTCTTAGCACCAAGACTCCAGAACAATCGCCCCCATTCCATCAGATCTGCAGAGTCTGTTGAAAACTTCAAAAAACACTTTTTTCCAAGTGACTTTTGTATGATTTCGAGGCTTTCTATGTTTGGTTATGGGTTTTTCTCTATACGTTGGCATGGTGTCGATCAGTTTGGAGCCCAGTAAATGTTCAACAAGTCAGGCCTCGCAGTCTTTATCAGTATTGTTGATTTGAAAGTAGTGAACATAGGCTGGTTCTGACTTCCTGACTTATTAGAAGCATTATAGTCTTTAAAACCATACGATTATTTAAATAGAAACACATTCGAGTAAAGTATATATGAATATTAAATTTATTCCCAATGAGCTGTGAAGCTGTCCAATATGGATTCAGCTCCTACGATGCCGGGCTTTGCTTTTTCAGAGCTCTAACAATTGAGGTCTGTGAACTGGTTGTGATGAAGAGAAACTGAAGCCTGTAAGCTTGATCTTAATTATGAAAAGGAGGTAGGCTGAAAGGTGTAAAAAAAACCAAAAAAAAACTGTGGTCTGTGAACTGCTCCTGAAGAATAAAAAGCTAATGAAATCTGCTGCCGTGTGATAAAAGCTCTCTACGATGCTTCTGAAGTATAAAAACTCTGAGATGAAATAAATGTATAAATTCTGAGGTGTGAAGATAAAGGGTCTGTAAGAAGTGCAAGTTGCTTCGATGGTACAGTGAGTTCAATACACAGAAGTCTCCCTGCTTTGTAACCGCAAAAACTGAAGTGCTCTTAAAAACACTCAGAACATCCCACAGTCTCCCTGCTGGTTGTGGGTCTGAGATATGAAGTGCTTCTGAGGAAGAAAAGCAGATGATTCAGCTGTGTGTTGAAACTCTTGCATGCTCTGTCTAAGATATTAAAGCTGAGGTCTGTATGCTTCTTGACGTATACAACCTGAAGTCTCTAAGTTGGTTATTAAAGTGCTAAAAACCGTGGTGAGGTAGGTTGGAGTTAAAAGCGTAATGTCTTTATGTTGTTTCCGAGATGTAAAATCCAAGATCTCTAAAGAACTGGGGTCTGCACGATGATTAAGAACATTGCATCTGAGGTTGAGTCCATCTCAGGTGTAAAGTCTAAGGTTTTGGAAGCCGCTTTTTTGATATAAAAACTGAAGTCTGGAAGTATAACACCTGACCTGTAAGCTGCTTTAAAAGGAAGAAAACCTGAGGTCTCTAAACAGCTTATAAGAAGAGCGAGGGTCCATAAACGGGAGGAGAGAAATAACCTGTGTTAAAAGCTTCTAATCGTGTGTCTACAGTACCCGCATAGCTGAAGCAGCACGTTAGCAAAGCCTCAGCATCTGTCCTCTGTCCGTGTCCGCACAGGATGCCTTCAGGCACCGGTACAGAGTGAAGGTCACCAGCATTTTAGCAGCTTTCATAGCCCATAAAACAATCACTGTAGTTATGCAGGTAAAAACAGAAGAAAATAGACGTGACAAGCTCGAACATGCACAAAACCGAGCCATTACAATGAGGTCTTGAAGCAGTTTCTGCAGTTGGAAAACGAAGGTCTTTAATTTGGTTCTGAGGTAGAGGTGCAGTTGTGAGGTGTAAAAACCATTAGCTGGTACCTGGCTTATAAAAACCTGAAGCAGCTTTTTGAAGTACATCACCACAGGTCTGTAATTTGCTTTTTGAGGGAAGATAACTGAGGTCGCAATCCTTTGATGATGCACTCGTGTTGGATTTCAACCCCACATACACACACAGTACCAGGTGTGTGTGTGGCCTCAGTCCGTTTACCTTAACTGATCTGCTACAGTGATTTTTGAGGTGAGCGGAGTCACTGCGGCTTGTCAGCATATGCTTTACGGAGATGCACTTAGAATGAGTTGGAGGGAAGAGCTAAAAGCAAATGACCACACACCGTAAAAACACACATAAACACACACACACACACACTCAGACACCATTCTCCAGGCGTTTCCCCCGTTCCATTTACAGTAACACTCCAGAAAAAAGAAAAAAAAACACACTAAATATTATTTTAATAAACAATAAAATGGGCTCCTTGCTTTCCACTTAAGCTGTTAACCGGGTGACTCCAGCGGCAGTGCGGGGGGAGCCGTTCCTCACTCTAATCCGCATGTAGCTGCGGCAAGGATTTCCAATACTCCATAAATTCAGGGCTTATCTCCAGACAGTGACTAGTAAATGGTAAGCAATGCTATCAATCATGGCGCTCCCTGCTGTGTGATTCATAGTAATGTGTTTCCATTTAAAACTCCCCCGGGGTGGAGGAGAGAGAAGAGAAGAGGAGAGGAGAACAGCGAGTCTCCAGGCATCAAATTCCCCACAACAATCAATACGTGGAGCTCAAACAGCCCATGCCTCAGCCTGCCGAGGGACAATAAATGTATTAAGGTTAGGAAAAATGCATTAAAGGGAAATGTGTTTAGGTGAAAGGAGAATAATCAGGAATGAGGCATCAAAGCAAAGGCTGGGAGCATATGGAGACACAGCTGCCTGTAAGAAAAGGCCTGAGTGGAACAGCTTTGTAATGCAGCGCCGCTAATGCTACATTTTTCAAAGGCAGAGGTCTATTGTGGCACAAGAGGGAGAGAGATAGATACATAAGCCCAGAGATCTGGCATTTGTACTGTGAGGCAGACACGTCATTACACCACCTTTGCTTTTATACACCGAACCAAAGAAGGGTGGCGTAATGCTGCCCTCGGTGTGTGATTGTAGATAGCAGGCTGGCTCTCCAGAAGCAGAAGAGGCTTGGCATTTAAGCAGGGTTCAAAACCAAAATCCACCGAGCAGGTTTGTACTAGGGGTCGACTGATATGTTTTTTTCAGCGCCGATACCGATCATTAATAATCAATGAGACCGAAAACTAATAAGTGGACCCAATATACACTGCAGGGAGAATACAAATCTTGGTTTCAAAGTTGAGAACGGTTTACTCAACCGTTTACTGAATTTAAGAACAATTTCGAGGTACTTTCGTATTTCCATTTTCTGCTTCTTTATACTTCCACTCCACTAAACTTTAGTTACTAATTACTTTGCAGTATCTACTACTACTGGATTCAGATTATTCTGCATTAATAGGCTATTACTCATGAGGTGTGACCAATCAGTTAGCCTCGTTAGCGGGACATTGAGTGAGAGCACAGGGTAGTGATTAAAGACGGAGAGAGGATGCTGCATCAGAGCCAAAGTGTGAAGCGGTGAATTTTTAAATCAATTTATTTTATTGGCAATCGGACGCAAAAAACAACGATACAGATAATCGTAAAAATGCTGAATATCGGCCAGGCGGATAATCGGTGTACTCCTAGTTTGTACCAAAACAGTCATGTAATTAAAAAAATGTTTTTGCCGCTGGTATTTTTAAAGTAATGTAGATGTAGAGTTTCAATTAAAACACAGACATCAGATGCATGCTGTGATGGACGTGACTGGGTTAAGAAAGATTTTAAAGCCTTCACTTTTGCCTCTACAGAGTGAAAACTGGTCGGCTTTGACTTTGGGTATTTTCAGTGGTGTAACAGGGAGAATGGGCGTTCTTATCATCACAAGAGGGATCAAAAGATTGTGATGTTTACTGCAACTTGGGCAAAATCTGCTTTTGACTCACAGCTCCTCTCCTACCACAACAGGTCACTCTCAGTTTAGCGAGGCTGTATCCCCTGATGGGCGGGGCATTGAGCAGGACTACAGAGTGGCGACTACAGACAGAGTGGCGTACATCAGAGCCTAGTTAGTGAATTTTAAAATCAATTCAATCCTGTTCTCCTTTTTTTTTTTGCTGACATCAGCAGCTCATGAGTGCGGGGTCTGATGAGGTTTAAGTTGATTAAATCAATCAAGCATCCTAAACCTTTAAATGTACTTCCATATTTGATCCTTACTAATTAATAGCAAATACTTTATTAGAATATTTGAGATGTACAGATACAGGCTGTATGAAAGGGGACAGTGGATGAACGCCTGTGAGCTCCCTTGTACAAAGTCTGTTATGTCTGATTTAGCCACTTAAGTGCCCCAGTACGATATAGACATCTGTAACAGAATCATCTGCATGCATGTGTGTTAGATGAGAGAAGACCAGGACACGATTAAAATAAAAAACTAAAATGTGAAATCAGTATGTAGCCATTTTAACAGAATGTAGACTCATTGTACGCTGGGCTATTTGAGGCCGACCTCACTTATACATGCAACAACACTAATCTCCTCCTCCTGCACAGCTGTCACAGTTTTTTAAAGCTGAGCGGGCCACAGCACCACATCCTCCATCCACACGAGTGTCCTCACCGTGTCTGTGAGAAGCATCACACAAACAGACATTATCAATCAGAGCAGCGCTCTGTGAGGTGTATGAAGAGTACATCAATCAGAGGCTGCAGTGTTTAAATTGCTTCAGCCTGACTTGGGTGAGAGACAAACTGATGAGCATGAACTCTCCTGGTGACCACACCGTCAAAACTACAAACTGATGTGGTGTATGTTCTCCATGTGTTAGCCCTCCGTGGTCCTGCGAGGGCAACTAAACAAAGCATGTGTCTCATTTCTATCCATTACAGTCTGCATGTACCTACAGTTGAAATAAGTGGGTCTTCTGAATACCACCTGCCAATCACTTCACTCAAAAGGCTTTAAATATAGATTTCTGAAGTAGTGCCTAAATAGAGATTTAAACCGTAGCGGCTCATGATCTGCCACACATTGGAGGCATTCCCTCCCTGATACCGCTATATAAAATTAATTAATCCTGCTTTGCCTACACACAAACACACATGCCAGATATAGTACACACAAAGTATTATATAGCTGCGGGCCATATAGGCATAATTTCATACCTGTGTCAATATAGGATTTACTGAGAACAATTATTTATCACCCACAGCAGACCGTAAAGGTAACTCAACAGCATTCTCTCCGTACGCACCAATGATTCACCAGTAAATCATTTGTACCATACATCTGTTTGTGTTAAAGCAGGTGATAAATCATCGACAAATTCTGCATTTTCCATACAAAAGCATTTGTCTGCTACCTCTATCAAGCCTGAATGTTATGTATATATATAAAGAGAGAGAGGCTTACATTAGAGAGCTTATTCATAACTCATAACACTCTGTAATATTTTAGTAAGAAGCCTTCATGTTTTCTGATCTGCTCCTCTCTTAATTTGCCATTTTTTGTTTGCCGTATGTGCAAACTGAGCAGGTTCCTCCTGATAACTTCACTCCACTCTGATCCATTATTATGTATTAATACATTGAAACAGCAACATTACAACCAAACCAATTGAGGCAGCAGTGGACAAGTAAATCCCATGTTCTGGTAAAATGACTGTTTTTGTCAGATCAATCGAGGTCACTCGTTCCAAGTTACCTATGTCAAATTGTCATATAATACAGGGTGATGACAAACATAATCAAGAGGCCAGCCGCTCTCATTCGTTGTGACGTGACATCAATTCACACATGATTGGTTGATGAATTAATTTGCTATGTGAAAGCTCAGAAAAATCTACCCGTTCTGAAAAAATAAATAAACTATTGTATCTTTTTCACCTCGTAATATTCGCCATCTGTGCACAAGCAGTCATCACATAAATATAAAAAAAACATTGAAGTGCCAATTATTCCCACGAAAAAAAAAAACGCCTCCAGTGTGAAAAGGCCTTGATGAAACAATGCTTGAAAGAAGTGGTTGCAAACAATTAATTAATGCAAACAATGTTTCTGGTAAAAAGTCGATGGAATAAAGGAATTTGTGCTGCAGAAATGTGAATTATACAGAACTAACCCAACATAACCTGTGTTTTAAGCAGAGTTCTTCACAGTAACAATACCTCTAAATCTTTGCAGCGCCACATATCTGAGGTATAAAATAGAAGAAACAGCAAAATGTAATAAAACAGGAGTGTCTTAGCTGTCCTATTTAGTAATATTTTATAATATTTTGGCATTGGTTTGGAGTCAGGGTCACACAAAGTCAGCCTCCAGCGCAGCGCGAGGTTCTGGGAGGCAGCTAACGGTCCTCCTGCTGCCAACACTGGGGGAAACTGAGGGAGAGACGCTGCTGGGTGTCTCCGGAGGGAATGTCTGTTCAATATCCAACATAAAACTAACTTCACCTCGGTCGTTAACGGCAATGTTAGATATTGCCAATGAACTTGGTAGGATACAGTGCTCGTCACTGATTAGCTTATACAGAAGACTGACTCCTGGCTAACCAAATTACAAAAAAAGGTCCAGTATAGGCCATGACAGATTCAAGGAACTCCCTGAACGTAGGATATTTCAGTTTCTTCAAACAAACACTGCAGAATTAATTTTGAACAAGACATTATTGAGCTACTCCAAATTAAAGGGGCTCTATGTAACAATTTGTAGCAATTCACATGAATATTACATTGTGACGTGTCGCTTTCGGTTCCACATGTCATTTGTTTGTTTGTTTAACGCTGCTGTACTTTGGATTGTGTGAAGGTCTGATTTTACACGACAGTCCAGAGGATGTGACTTTATGCTTGTTCTCGAGCATCTCATCTAAGTTCCTCTTCGCTTACACAGAGCAGCAGTAGGCCTAGCTAAGTTAAGTTCATTTCCACAGTCCCAGTTCCGAAATGTACAGTTGTACCTGAAATGCATGTCAGATGGAACAATCAGGTAAACATACAAGAGCAGGGTACTAGTGTTCATTTGAAACAGTAAAAATGTTCAAGAAAATGTTCAATGTTTAGGGAGAGTCTGAAGAAACTTCAATGGAAATGTAAGACAAATGTGTTTGTTTACTGTATAGACCTATACCGTAACAGAGCAGCACAGTTAGAGGTAAGAGGAAGGCTTGTTTCCTATTCGCAATGGGATTTATTTCATTTGTTTGTTTTCTTTATTGAGAGCAGGCGTCTGCTGACAGATTGAAACACAGAGCTCTAATGAATCAGTTGGTTGTCAGCTTTTGGATCCCTTTTGAATGCAACACAAGCAGCACAAGCACAAATTTAAACATTTGTAGCAGTCATTCGTGCAGACTTGTGTGTCTGAACATGCGAGCGTAAAGACAAGGAATCATGCAAATTGCTCTCTCTCAAATACATTTACAAACACATACCCTAATAAATAAATGCATACACACCAGCAGAGCGGTAATCCAAGTGGGAATCACTACACTGTTATTCGATTGACATTCAAGTAGGCTGAAACAAGTGTCAGAACCGCAGAAAAGCCAAAGTAAAAGTAATGCATTGTGACGTGACAAAAACAGCCGAGATCTGAGGCCCTATTCTACACCGAGACTCTGTGGCATATTCCCATTAAAACACAACAAAGACCTAACAAACATGTCACCAACCGAACACAGCCTAAATGGAAATAGGTCTGCTTACATTTTACTTTCATTCTTCGATAATCGCTCGCAGACATGAGGGAAATGGAGTTTGAATGATGCTTGGTGAGCACAAAGGACCTTTTCCTCGTGCAAATGATCCATTTAGACTTTGCCCTCACTCTGTGCTTCCATCGAGTCAACACGGTCACAAAACTCATAAATATATTTTACCAAAGCCCATTAGTGATCTATTTCAAAGAACCCCTTTGAATTAAACTTTTCAAATAATCTCCCCACTCTTTCATAAGCCTACAATATGAATGATGAAAAACCCAATATTCTGTCCAAGAAAATAAATATATTCTTTGTCATGGCACAATCAGCCCTGCTGTCTCCTCCAACTTCAATTTGGACGGTCTGGGGGAGGTGTTGACAGGCCATGTAAAGAGAGATGGAAAGGATAAATGGATGGCTACTGTCATTCTAAAGGCAGATTTCTCATTATGGCAGAGTTAAATCAAACCAAGATGACAATTTAAGGCTGATTAGGGCAACACATTAGAGCAGAGCTGAGATTATGAAAGGGAGACCCATCGTAAAAATGTAAGAGTTGATAGAGTAGCTGCTATTTCACATCAGGATAAATACAACCACTTCATGGTAATGGCTTTTGAAGTGCTGTCCCCTAAAACTAAATTATTTGAGCCGGTCTTCTATATAGAAAAATGTCTTTATCAATCATCGTCCTTGAGATTGTTTGCAGTCAAGAGGATGCATGTACCCAATCTCCTTTTATGTGACGAAAGGCCTCCAACTGTTTGGCAATGATTCACATCTAGCGATCAATACTCCATTATTTAGGTATCTACAATGCATGCCATTGTATAGTATAGGTCCTAATACCTTGCATCTATCCTGCAAAACGTCTGTAAACAGTGGTGGTAGAGGTAGAAGTATGTGCGTCCTCTGTTTATTAAGAAGCAATGTGATGAATTCTCCATATTGCACCTTTTGCAAGATGTCATGCTGAAGAGGATTAGTGCTGCAGTACGTTCCCTAACCGTGTATTGAGGCAGGTAGGCACCACAATCGGCAGCTGCACTAGTGGAACTAGAATAAATTCACAGTTCTCCAGGTTCAATATCAAATTATTTCACTGAAATCGCCCAAAACAAGGTTAAGAATGAGTTCAGACCCTTTAGGACTCCATTTTGGTGCACAGTGGAGGGTGTGAGGTTACCAGTGCAGTGGCTCACTACAATATTAGTGTTTAGGACGACTGTGGTCCACCACCTGCCTGCCTGGAGCTGGTCAACAGTGCAGGACCAAGTCCCCAAGGAGAAGGCTTTGAAGCCGATACTCGCAACTTCCCATGATGCATAGCGGCAGTAAGAATAGGGTGACCAGACGTGCTGAAAAATGTGGATTTCGAATTTCAAGTTCTTGTCCCCGTTCCCAAATTCTGTCCCAACTCTCCTGAAATTAAGACTAAACCAGAGTTTGGATTAGTTATTGCCTTATAAAACATTAAATACTGATTATTGTGTAACACTTTTTCCATGTCACCCTGCAGCCAGCTCTGCAGTTTGTATCCTGCATGAATTATGGCTCTTGTTTTTTTAAGCTCTGTACAGTAATGCCACCAGTTAATAAACAGCTACTGCGAGAGCAATGTTAAGGCCTTGGTGAATTAAAAAAAAATAAATTATGGAGGGAAATTAAACCATTCATTGCAGACAGTCGTGTTTTTTTGTCCTAATGTTTTGTTCATGAATAAAATAATTTGAGCGTCGAGTTTTGACTCTTGTGTGTGATACTGTTCATTGGCACCGTGACCATGTGACCACGTCCACCCCCGACTCCCCTGTCCCGAATCTGGTGATCCTACCTAACATACTTTTTCCCGTAAGCTGACATTGTGAAAGAATGGTGGATACATTTTTGGTGCATTACAACCGCCACAAAATAACTTGTTTCCCCCTTCTGAATTTGAGCCATCAATCTGATAACATTTTTCTAAAAGGACTGTATGTTTAAATCATTTAATCCCCTTTCAGGTAGCAGAGGGCTGAACCAGAAGTTAGCCATCTCAACAAGCAGAGGACTCTCCTGTGCACGCTCTATGGGTTGACAACGTGGGAGCTATGGGGAACAGCCAGATTTAGTTTTTTTCTTATATGTTGAAAAAAAATTGGCTTCATGCGCCACTGAGCAGCCTTCATTAGAACAAACAGGGCTCTGCTGTGGACGCTGTATCCAGCTCTTGTTAAACACCCATGTGCAGCCCACAGCATCATTTTTGTTAATTGAATGTACATAAACTCACTAAAAATCTTACAAACTAATTTCATTCATGTTTTGCTCACACAGAAGACACTGATCTTGGTTGGCAATGCAAGATTGGGGATCAGGCAGAGAGGTACTGGGACAATGGATGGGAGGAATGGATGAAAAAGGGGCTGGAAAATATTAACTTGGGATTAATGGGGGAACAAGGGACAGTTGTGGGTCATTTAGGAGCAGGTGTGCAGGGAGGAGCAGGATCAGTGACTGGTAAGGGGTGGGGAACTCTGCAGGCATCTGGTGGAGAGATGGCAAATGACAAGGTCTGGAGGGTTGGATATTAAATGATGGGGTTGGGGAAAAAGGGAGTCTGATGGGGGAGGTGTCATTATTAACTGAGACCAATTTAATAATAATATGCTTCACACTTTATATCTAAAATTTGAAATGCATATCTCGGTGTGCTCTGCTCCATAACGTCACCCAGCAACCTCCTCCACTTCACTGTGTTTTTGTGTATGCCATAGGTATGTGTGTGTGTGTGTGTGTGTGTGTGTGTGTGTGTGTGTGTGTGTGTGTGTGTGTGTGTCAGATAGCTCCAAGGTAGCAGCATCGACAGGCTAGTGAGAGTACCGATGGCTATCGGTGGGCTCAGGCGGGGACAAAACAGCCTTGATGCTTCTACAATAATAATCCACACTCCTTTTCTATCAAAGAATGCCCAACTGATAACAACAATTCTGTGGGGTGAGAGCAGCCCCCCTCCTACTTTCGATTTTCTCTGGAGGACTTTTAAAAGTGTTGTTAAATGGGAAGTTCCAGCCAGCAAACATTATTTTTAGACGGCGTTCCAACCAACCTCTTCCCCCTCTCTCAATTTAGACATGCTCCACAGGATTTGCTGCTCCACAGAGGAAGGTAAGCTTGGCTAAATGTGGGTTTAAAGGGGGTCAGGTAACTGAAAAGATGAACAGCTGCCTCAGGTGAACATTTTCAGACTAAGTCAAAAAAAGAAGGAAAAGAAAAGCCTGAAGAGAATTGGGAGCTCATATCTAAAGCAAAACCCTTCACTGAACCTTGAGATATTTAAGTGTTTGGGGTTTAAAAATGCCCAACTGGTGTTAATCTGTTTAATCTCCTTCTAAACAACACTGCTATCTCTACCTCTACCAGTGATCATGTCCCTGCTCGCTGCCTGGACCCCTGAGAGGGAAAGGCTTGTCCCACATTATGCCTCTCACCAGCCAATCCTCTTAGTGCCTAATAATCTCCTTTATTCCAACTAGGTATCCACAGTTAGCATCACGGCACCTTGCAGCCCCCTCAGCCGCAGTCTGAAGGGCTAAACTGACCGTGGCTTTGATCCCAGAGGCTGATATGCAGCCACAGTTTTGTTGTATGAGAATTCATGTTTTAGTTGATTAAAGCTGACTGTGGTGTGCTACAATTTACTTGAAGAACTAGAGTTACAATCCTTTTAATAGTGGGGTGAGTGAGTCTGGGGAAAGATAGTTGTTGAGTCTCATTTTCAGGTCATATGTACTTGATGACCTGGGAATGAGACAGTGGCTCACCAGCCAAAGTGTTGGTACATGAGGACCTGGGGATGAGACACAACAATCTGTTATCTTTCCCCAGAATCTCTTACCCATCCTTGTAAATGACCACTATAAACACCCAAATCAAGACTACATCAAATGTATAAAACAATTGTCATCGGATATTCAATTCTGATAAGGAAAACAGTATAAACAATAAGTGATGAAAAAAAGAAAGAGAAAAAACTAAAAGAAAACTGTCCATTTGAATATTTTAGACTGCTGGTCTCTCTGCTCCATGAACGCTGTTCGAGACCACAGGTTTCCAATGTGCCACAGCTTGATGGCTGGAGCTGGATCAAAGTCTGCGATGGAGGCAGAGGACAACTGAACAGTCAGCGGGTATGACAAGGTCTGACTCTTAAGACTGGCCCACCAGTCACTTTAGACCAGCTACAGGTCAAAAGGTTGAATCAGGGATCTGAAGGATGAGGTCAGCCACATGGTGTATGTCTGGGCAGTCCTGGCAAAGCTGGAGCTTGGACTCAGGCCAGGAGCCGTTTTGTAGAACACTGAGGTTCTGGTGCAGCCTCAATTTAAGAACGGTGCACCGGTCCAGGACTGGACAACTCGCTCTACCTCCTGAGCTACAGCTGCCCTGCAGCCCCAATTAATAAGAAGAGAGCAAATATAATGCTCTATGTCTCTCTGGTCGTAGTTTTATTTATTTTAGGTGAAGTCCATTTGAATCAGCTTTGTTAAAATTTTCTCCCACACTCCTTTCAGATCTAATGGCACACCAATTAGTCCCAAGCATCATTTCCAAGAACAATTTATTGGTTAACTGAGCCATTAGGGTAAATCTCCATGTTGGTGCCAGCTGTGGTTGCTAAGAGACTTGTGACTTGTGAAGCACCTTTGATTACCATGCTGATCGCCCAACATACAGCAAATCAGACATAGCTATAAGACAAAAACCATTATGATTGATGCCACTTTTACTATATCCTCTGACTGTAAATCTTCACATATCAAACTGCCCTCCTATTACCCTCTTCTTTCTAGTCTACTTCCCATCTCTAATTATTCCCATTTCTCTCTTTCCGTAACTGAACTCCCGCTCTTCTTCAGTGATTATGAAGCCTTAAAGTGCTGCAGTTTCAGCTTTAACTCTTACGTCTTTGTGGTTTTGAGGCATCAATATTAAAAGGGAATACATTTAGTCCAGAAGAGACAGAAGAGACCAAAAAGTATCAGTGATGGTATTTGTATTTAGAAGAGGGTTGGTTCAGTGCACAACTCTCTCAGGCTCAGTAAATCCTATGGACTGAATGATTACTGGCAAACACTGACTAGGTCTACATGTTAGTATGTGTGGAATGTACCTCTGCCAAGGAGATTATGTTTTCACCCGTGCCTGTTTGTTGGTTGGTTGGTTTGTCAGCAGGATTACACAAAAATTACTGAACACATTTCCACAAAACTCGGATGGAAGATGGATCTCAGTCAGGAATAGGTCCCATTAACTTTTGGTGTGAGTCTAGTTAAGGGACGTTTTCTTCGTTTTTTCTGACTCTACAATTTGATGCTGATTCTACATCTGGTGATCTTAAAATATGGTTAAGCAATTATGGGTGGTTTAAAATGTGCAGTGATACAGGACTATTGAGTTTGATATTGGATTAGGCTTTATCAAATTAAAGGGGACTGTTGATCTTTGGTGGAGGTATGCCTTTAATTTTTCCCTTTAGTGCCATCCTAGTTTGGTAAGGTATACACTTTTGACTTTTCTATATCAACAGACAAAGCCCTTTCCAGTTTGCCTCTCATTCAGAATTTCAACAATCACACACTGATGTTAATGAAGCTGCCATACAACGTGTTGGTGTGAACATTGGGAACACTCTGGCGTTCAGTTTCCTGCTCATGGACACTTAGACGTATAGACAGGAGGAGCCCGCTCCCTTGTAATAATAACTGCCTTCACTGGTAATGGGACACTTGTCATTGCTAGTTGTAGTAGTCATGTGTGAATTACCACTACACCTTTAAAGACACACTCTTTTTACAAAGCACTTTACCTAATAAAGGTCATATGAGGGTGTTTCTTTTATCGTGATGGTAGAGAAAAGTGCCATGTGGGATTTTTCTGGTAGTTGTTTCGCTGATAAATATCATGAGTTCAAAATTCACCTTGTATTTGCAATATTGCAACCCTGCTCACACCTTCATGATGAGCTTGTCCAGGAATGGACCCGTGAACATGATGTGATCTCGGCTCACTGAATTGGACTGTCAAGTCACCGGATATCAGTCCAAATGAGCGTTTGTGAGACACACTGGAACAAGGATTTTCAGAGTAGAGATCTACTACCAGCCAATATAACACCACTGTTGGAAGCATCTGACCTGTTGCTGAGCTACTAGCTATTGATATTTAAACAGCAGGACTTTTCTTTGCTGAGAGACAGGTATGTGAATCCTTGGCTGCTGGACCCATTGTCTCTGCTCTGTTTCCAAATTATCTGTCCCACTATCCATTTGACTGCATATGAACAAATGCACTGATATTTAACTGAGGAGGAGTGCTTCTACGCATCCCTGTGAATGTAATAGTGATGCGGGACAGATCATAAAAATTATCATTCTTACTAATAAAGGACGGGATGCGGGTAAGTGCATCAAAAGGACATACACACAGTTCAAGTTGGTCCTGTAAAACTGTTTGGAAAGAGCTGCTGTCCTCCTGATGAATCCTGAGCTCCATCAGAGCTGTCTGAAAAATATGTATATAAGTTTAATTCTGTTTCCTGTGGAGAGTGTCCTCTGTCCTGTCAAATTTAGAGAGTCAGTGAAGGATCAAGAGACAAAAGCAAAGCTCAGACTGGCTTTAAGTCATTGGCGACAGCTTGGTTAAATTAGAGGCTGCATGAGGCAGCTTCTCCTCTGTGTTGGCTGCGTTAGCAAAGTTGTCAACTCACAAGTTTCTGATCATAAGTCAAGCCGCCCCGTTTTAACAGAGGTTTAGGTGTATGACAAGGTCTGACTCTTAAGACTGTGTTATTGTCTATGCTGTAGGCTGTTAGCTTGGCGTGCTGTTGTGTTGCATTCAGAAATGGTGAGCGATGCCAAATTGCACAAAATATCCATTTCTACATAATATTCCCTTAAAAATTGACCATGCGAGGATGGTTAGATATATTAAATAAATGAGGCACAGTTCAACCTTTTCCCCAAACTTACTAATGTCATGTGTTCTGCTGCACTGTACACATTGATTTGGCATTGCAGCCGGTTTACTTTCTTGTTTTGCACAATTCAGAGTATTGCTTCATGGGCCACCTCAAGTAATTCCATCAACCTTGTTGAAATCTCTTTTTCTGGAAACAGAAGGTGACTGCAAAGGGTGACATCTCATCATCAATACTAATTACCACCCAATGAGAAGGTAATTGGTGGAAATGAATGTGGAACAGCTCATTTACATATTCATAATAAGTGTTACACTACATAACACAGCTGTGAACAAATAAAGAACTGAGCAAACACTACGGTCAGGGTCGGTCTAAACCCTGAGGGTTAGATCGTACTACGCAAGGTCTATTGGAATGCCATTATCACAAAGGCAGGTAATTAAAGACACTTTTTTTGATTTCATACTTTTTAGCTGAGGTTACCATATTCTGAAAATGTCGCTTTCGCTTTCCCATTTCTGGGGGTTGAAATTTTGGGATATTTCAGCATTTTCTTTGCAGCACTGTAGGCTTTTTTTTCCTTATAATTTTGTTAGTTGTTATTCCTCCACAGGAGAATTTCTACTTTTTCATGTCTATACTAGCAATAAAAAGGTTGACTGTCATCAGTACTGTGTAAGCATAATAAAATGAAAGCTTTAAGATCTCATTTTGACCCATGAAATGTGAAAACAAGGCACATTATTCTGTTAAAATAAATTCTGTTGTCTTTTTGTACCAATATGTTCATCAGACAAATATAGGACTACATTTTGTACACAGTGTTTCTGGAGGTCTCTCAAAGTGCAGCTTCTGCTGTCCTGTTTTGGTTTTGTTTCCTGTCGCCATATTTAGTTTTGTCTTACAAACCTGCCTTGTATTTAGAATGGCTCTCAGCCTCTCTAATGTGACTGTACTGTTAACTAAAAAGCCTCTTGCACTCATGGTTTAATTCCACCAAGACCACATCTGCACAGCAGCGCCAAACAGTGAGGTGCATGGGGGAATGGTTTGACACTCCCATCTGACTCAAGCCTAATGGGGCGGCAGGGTCATGCTGTTTAATGGCAGTTAGCTAGCTGAGTGACAGCACTGCACCAGGCCAGGGGCTCAGCTGTCACGGATCGCAGGTGTGCTGCTGAGTTATGTGTCATTGTAGGATGCGATAAGGTCGAGAAGAGACTGGGTAGGAGAGGGAGAAATTGATAGAAAAGATAGGGAGAAACAGAGCAGAGAGTAACGAGAGGAGAGAGTATTGGGAGATCCATGCAAGCATGTCGCTGACCAAATGTTCAACACTAACTAACTAACTAACAGGCACAAAACAGACACAAGATGATTTGCAATAACCAAAATCAGCTGTAAACAATCCGATTTGATCTAATCACCCAAAGTTATTAAATCAAAAATTCACACATGTACAAGCACAATTCATGGAGAACGTTGTAAAAGAGACAAAGGACTCTGAGAAAGGGACTCTGCCAGCCTGCTGATCCTACCTGCATGACTCGCCCTTGTGTGAAATTTAAGTGGGAAATGTCAGCGGCAATTATAATGCAAAGCTAACCTTTTGAGAGGAAGATTACTGCGTTGATATGTTGTAGCTTGTCATACATGGTGACAAAGAATGCTTTGGACGATTCTCTGAAATTCTCAAGAGGGAAATGTAGCTCCGTCTGTGCAACCTGGAGTCTATGCCACAATACAAACATAAGAAAGGCTCTTTAACCGGGAGTGAAACCTTGCACTTACGTTATGATTTCATAAATGTATCTGGTAAAATCTGATCCATTTAAAATCATGTATTTTTCAAATTTAGTCCTGCAACTCATACATTTCTGCTCATAAGGTGACTGTACAGTATATTGGTCATTACTGCACATGACAGTATGCATTTAATTGTACTTGACACTAGAATATTGAAGCCTCCAAATTGATTCTCCACCCCGAAAGTCCAAAGTAATTTCAATTCTTGCTATCTCCCAAAAAAGCACCTCTTCTTTCCTGCATAGCATTAAATAGAGAGGCAAAGAAGCAGTCATTTCAGGCATATTAGGGCTTTTGAAGATTGGTTTGCATAGACAATATTAGGAAACCGGCAGTTGTAGTACTTCCAAGGCTTAAATGAGCATGAAACTCATGAAAGAAGTCAACTATGACACCCAAGACGCAGCGCAGAAAGAAATCCAATCACTGAGCAGAAATTATTTCCAGAACCTGCAGCTCTGACTTCACGATTCTGGGGTTGAACAGATGCATGTGCTTATCTGATAATGTGAATAAGTAGAGTCAAAACCGAGAAAAGGTCTTTTATATCAAATCCATGTCACAGGTTTGAGTTTTTTCTGGATTTTTAATCAAAGTTAATCAATTTTACCCAGTAAACCTGGAACATGCCCCAGTTAAGTGCTAAACAAAGGACCTCCGAGAAACATCAAAGGATGGATGCGACAGCACTGCTACACTCCCCCTGGACCTCTTTAGTCATTTTAATATTCATAAAATTGAAGAAAGATACCTGAGCCAAGCAGGTTTTACAGCATTTCCTAAATTAGCAAGAAAGATATTTTGCTGTAATGGAGAACACAGATTATCAAAGGTGTTGATCAGTGAAAAACCCTTGTCAAGCTCTGAAATGATCTGTATTAAAGACGGCTTTACACAACTCCTGAACGATGAAGTCAAAACCTCCTTTTCAACAATTAAAATCCAACAACAACCAAAAAATTGAGAAAAAAAAATGGTGGAAAAGTCCACAACTTGGACAACGCAAGTACAGAGAAGGCCACAATAATAAAAAAATAAACTAAATAAATGGAGAGTGGTGATGTCGTGCACTGAAGATAACAGGAAAATTAATTAGCATTGACCTAATCCAATATCTGGATTCTTGTCTTGATTATACACCCTCTTTTTCCGTTTCTTTACACCAGTGCCGACAGCCTTCATATGTGTCTGAGTTGTTGTTACAGACTTCACTGTGGCGACTTTACATTTGATAAGTCTGCTGATTGCAGAGATGGGAGCTGTTACTTCAGGCTGACATCAAAAACAATCTATGTGCCCTTTTGTGTCAAAGAAGTGTTGTGCAACACAGTGAAACTGTTGCCTCAAGCAAGGAAAATATCATCTCGCGTCTAGGTGCAAAAAAACACTATATGGCTCTGTAGTAAATCTGTCTCTGTGCAGAGCTATTAGGTCCTTCAGGTCCATTAATCAGGGGCCTCTGGGGGTTTTAAAGGTCCAGGTTAAGTCTGATAGGTGACAGGGTTTGTGCTGTGGCTGCAGTCAGACTGTGGGCTAGAACTCACGAAAGCATTAAATCAACCAAATAAGTTAGAATGCTTAAAGGGCACCTGGAAATCCATTTGTTACCTTTTTTATTCAGGTTTATAAGTTCTTCTGGGCAGTGATGTAACTTATTGCTTTCATAACAAGCTTTTATTTTTTTCATTTTCTCTATATTTTAGAGGTAAGCTGGTCTTTTACAGACAGTATTCTTGAAGCCTGGTTAACAGCAGAGTAAACTTGACTAGTATTTGTGTCAGTGTTGTTTAAATGTTTGAATATGCATATTAGAGGTCTAAATTGGGAGCTGCACACAGAGGGAAAATTACAGTTCATGTATCAGGCTGAGAATATAAAAAGTGAGTGACTCATTCAACATTACAATAAATCTAACAGACATTCACATTCAAATATGATTTGGTCATTAGAGTTAATTACTGCCTTTCAGTATTTGAATGTTGTCATCTTAATAGCACATCTCATGAAGCTCAGATAGCGGAGACATTGTGTTATCAACAATTTGCAATCACTGTCAAAGAGCACCTGCTTATATGTAGCACTGGTTCCATCACTAACCATCCAGCCGGCCAAGCTTCACTTCCACTGAACCTACAGCACCTCATTTATTTGAGGAGGGACTCTGTCTGACATCCAACCACTGTGAACTGGCTTACCTGCGTTACTCTAACCATCCATCAGGCTCATTCATCAACTTCATTTCCCATGAACCAACTCATTTATCTGTGTAGGTGCCTCGACTGGGACTTGAACCCTTGTCAACGAGTCGCCAAGTAGCTTTCTTGACCCCTACACCTAACCAACCAGTCAGCTAGTTCACCTAACTGTTTCCTGAACCACCAATCTGACCTTACATGATTCTTCTCCATTAACCATCCATCCAGCTCGTTCATCAACTGAACCTACCCCACTCATCACTGTGCTTCGCTTATCCACCATATCATTTATCTGAGGAGGTGCTTCAACTGGGACTTAAAGCCTCAGTTGCCAAGCAGCATTGTTAACTTCTACTCAATCTAGCTGCTATGAACCAACTTGTCCAACCCAGTCACCAGGATAAAATGTCAATGATTAATGTTTCTGCAAACCACTGTAGGATTATCAATACTGCTTTAATGTGCATGTGATGGGACCCTTTCAGCATGTCATAAAACAGCTCTCAACACATCCGGACACCGACTTCAGGACACCAAAAGGACCCCAAACTCCAAATGGCAGGAGAGTTTATTGCAGGATGGCACTGGCCTATCTGATAAACTGTCATCAATTCCACCTCTTCAGACATTCATAACATTCAACATTAACATTACTTTCAAGCCTATTGTAGTTTTACTTGAGTACAGATTTTTAGCACTGTACCCAGCACTGCTGTTGTTCTTTAACTTACTCTCTTAGATTACTACACACATCCATCCAGCCCATTTATCAACCTCACTTCCACTGAAGCCATCCCAGTCTTCACTGTGCTGCTCTCATCCACCCCAGTTCTGTGACTGGGACTTGAACTCTGATCACTGAGTTGCAAAGCGCTGTTCTTAACCTCTGCCTCATCCAGCTACTGTGAACCAATTTGCAGTGATACAAAAAACACACTCATATCACTGCGGATACCACAGAAGTATTTATACTCTTGACTCTGCAGCACAGACCACCATCAATCTGTCAAGTAATCAGTTATGTACACAGCGGGTGTCTTTGAAGCACAGAGTGCAGAGTAAGGTCAGTGATAACATGCCCTCAGGGAGCAGACACATGAGATCATGCAGCACTTTGTAAAGCAAGCCTATAATTAGATCAATCCAGAGGCTGAATATAAATAAAAATGTCTCTTTTTGAGCTCATTTACATGAGAATGCTGTCAGAGATTGATTCCGGAGAAACATCTAACATTTCTGTTCAATTTTCAGTTTGAAAAACCTTTAAAATGTTTTAAACTTTTTATGTATTCTGTCCACAATATAGGTTGACGTACACTTTAAAGTCAGATAACAGGCCATGATTGCTTTTGTGTGTGTAGCGTAAGTGGTGCATTGGAGCAAGTAATGGGAGACAATGACTGGAGAAATGGATGACTCCTCAGAAGTCACCTTGAGTGAATAGAACTCATCATTCATATGCCGAACATGCACATGCTGACACATGCACACACATTCACACAGACACAGACACAAACACAAACACACACGTCCGACCTCTCTCTCCACAGCCGACCAAGGTCTTTGTCACATTAAGGACACCGAGCATGTTGTACTGTGCTGGATGATATTCATCAGCCGTGTCTTCTACCAAATCTGCCTCCATCATCACTAAAGATGACACTGCTGACAGTGACGTAGTTTGTTTGCAGTTTCAATTCCATTTTAATGTTATTTATATGTGTTCCTCACATTTTCAGGCCACTTTGGTTTAGCACTGAGAGAGGTGTGACCTGTTGCCTAAGACTTGTTAAATGTGTCCAGACGGTGAGGTAATCTGATGTCATGTGTATTTATTTTAATATACTGATAGTGTTTCCTGCGTTGGTTGTAATGTCATGAGACACACTTTTGAGTTTAAGTTTGATCACACACCCTGTCATTTTGTTGGCTATTTTCAGCACTGATTGTTTGTTTTCAGGGCTAAAGTCAGTCTCAAATGTTCATACGTAGTCTGACTAAAACTAGATATAAATGTTCCCATGAAGACAACATCGATGTTTATGTGTTTTTATCACATATGTCTTGCTTTGTGTCTCACCTATAGGTCAGTATCAGGCCCAGCAATGGTAAGAAAAGTCATTTTTATGGATATTCAATATTTAATAGTATTTTAAAGCGTGTTATTTTCTGGAAAATGAGTAAAAATATCAATGACCCATCCCACACTTGGAGGCGTATACAAATTCTTTTATTCAATAAACGCTCTCTTAATTTTTATGATACTGCCATAGATGTGTAAAAAGAAGGATGCAGCCAGAGCAGAATGTTTCATTGGCCGGGCCTCAATGATTTCTGTCCAAAAACACAACTTTAGATCTTTATTCACTGATTTGGGTGAAACTGGATCATATTTCATATTTTATGGAGAAAGTATATGCTGACGTCGTCTTCAAGAGGAGCTGACAGTCTGGACAGAGTCGGTGGACCGACTAGCTCCACGGTGCGAAGCGTAGTGCTATTGGCTACAGTGCACACAAGTCAATGTCCACGACAAGTGTTGTAACAAGCTACCCCCTGTTTTTACAGGAAACATGTAACTATGCCGAAGCAAATAGTACTCCACCAGCTGTTTCATGGAACTTTAAGTGTTTTTTTAATGAAGATAAAGACCCACTAAAACTAGGAAGAAATGGGGTCGTATTCAACTAAGTAAGGGCAATAAAGCTGAGCTGTGGCTACAACTCACATGGACTTTTGACTAACACAAAATCTAAAAATAACAGACGACTCAAGACTGACTAAAAGCAGCACAGATGAGTCAGTCAGTGAACAAACCTTGTTAGTTATTCGGCAAAGTGGATCTACATTTTGCTAAAATTTGTAACGATACACTGCTGGTCATACCAGCCTAAATAAAGCTGGAGCAGAAGAAAAACCCTGAGTTTATAGAGTTGCACAAGGTTTCCTTTTCAGTGGCGGCTGGTGAAATGAAATGCAACAGTAATCTGTCAGATGAGCTATAACCAGCAGGGCACGCCAAAGCACCCGACTGGTACATCACACCAATCTATTGCCAATCTTGTCAAACCATCAGTCCAAAACCTAAAGACTCTTCATTTACTATCATAAAGAAGAACAGCAGCAGAACATGACATTCATTGTGTTTGACATTTCAGCTTGAAAAATGACTAAAATGACTTAAAACAATATCAACAAAGTTACTTGGAAATAGATGTTTGACAAAGAATTCTGAACACAGGATGTACTCACTCGATGTTTCTGAAGCTTTCTATCTCATTTTGGTCACATAATCAAAGACGTAGGTTTGCATTTAACTCACATGCTCGTACATGGTACAAAACAGTTGCTTTATGCAATATGTATTTGTTTATATAACCTGCCCAAAAAGCTTTGGGCTTGTATAATGAGGATCCGTCTATTTAAAGTGATATGTCATGTTTTATTTAATGTAAAATGGGACTTAACGTTGAAATATGATTGGGTTTCTCTAGTTTTTGCTAATCTGTTTACCCACTTGTCTGCTCTGAGACATTTTAAAACCATCATTTGTGACTCTGTAGCTCTGTCATCTTGTTTAGGCTGTTGATTTGGTTGCACGACTCAAAGAGTTTCCTGAAGCTAAAAAAAATTGTGCATTCACAACAGAGCCACAGCAATGCTCATACATTAACCTATAAACCACTACACCATCTTAAAGCTTGTATTTCCTTTGCAAACAACTCATGAACTTACAGCCAGCCATTTCCCTCTGACACCAGAGCTCATCTTATAGCCTCCAGCTCCAGCTACCTATGCATCTGCCAAGCATGTCTAACTAATCAACTAATCTGTTCCCTGTGGCTAATTTTGCACAAACTTTTCTCCTGCACTGGACCGTACACAAGAAAGGGGAGGGAGGGATGGTAATGTTAGTGTGCTAAACATCACGCCTACCCTGATATTGGATAATAACTGTAACTGTGATAAATGACATGAGGTCATCAGTTCAGTTTTACATTTTAGAACATATCTTGATATAGAGGACCACCATGTTTCTGTTACATGAATAACATCATAGTTTCCATTTAACCCCTCAATTTATAGTCAACATCTAGCCATTAAAAGGGGTTTTCCATTGTATTACATCAAAAAATGAAGTTGTGTGGTTCCCATATGTCAAGTCATCACACCGACCTGTAAACATAGACGGTACCCCTGCCTGCAGCAAGCTGACCAGTCTGCTGTCAAGATTACTTTTAATTTTGTGATGTTTAAGAGGTTCAACCAATCAATACCACCTGCTTCAAATTTGCCACATTTATTCACCAAAGAGACCTGCCAATGCTGGAAGTAGGCATAGCTATAGCTGTAGTTGAGCCTGAGATTGCCACAAATCTCACTCTTTATTAAAATAGCCAGCTTTTTTTTACAGGAAATACACAGATCTTGCAACTCTGCTTGGCAATGTAATAAATAAAAATAACAGGATGCATGTCCACTTCAAAATCTACTCCCATGCACATGATAACAAGTGGTCTTCTTTAGTATATGGTGGGATTCCATGGGCTGTGGTGGCCTGGTTGAAAGCTTCAGAAACACCAAAAAGTCCATCGTATGTTAAATTAAGAAAATAATAATCCAAATCTGGTTAATCCAAATCTACTTAGAACAGTTTTAAGTGAAGCTTCTCTCTACTGAATTAGACCATTTTTAAATAACCTGGCACCCTAAACATTTCTTCCTTTGTGCATTATTGTGTGAGGTGTTCTACTATCTAACCACTGAAACCTGCTGCAGGCTGTGCGTTGAATTAGCCCTGACAAACTGCCTACACATGGAAAAAAGGTTATACACATAACAATCATGTGGCAGACACATGACACGAGACAGGACTCTTAGACCTCATGTCATGCCATCAACTATCGTTATAGCCACTGTACCCCTCTAACCTCTAACCCTCCATGTTTTTCATGATTTGAGCTCTAATAGCTCAGATGACTGTAACGTGAAAGGCCAGGGGTTCAAACCACATTCCCACTGAGCTCTATTAGAAAAGGTCACGCTTTCCCAATTCTGCATCTCTTACTCAAAACAATTAACTCCAGTGGGTTATGAACATATGTAATTTCAATGAAACCTCAGTGCCTCGTCCCCTCATATTTTCAAGCCTAACCTTTAAACTAATAATCTGAACATTGACCATAATCAATATAACCCTGGCCTCAACATCATCTGAAGAAGTACCCTCAAGGCTGAGATTTAACCCCTCACTGCTCTGATAGAGCTATTCGACAAGCTCCAGTAAAAGACGTGTTTGTGTGGGCAGCTCCCAGTTGTGCATGAATGTGAGTGTAACCTCTCTGGTACACCTCTCCCTAGCTGTTGTTGTAATATCCCTTGTGTATTTCTCTCATAGGTTAAAAACACTTATATTTGCACTGGTTGCAGCCATGCCTTTAAGACAATAGAAATTCAAAGGCTCAATCCCATTTACAATTTTTACCCTTACCCCTCGTTTTTCAGTCCCCCTTGCCATGCAGAACAGGATTACAAGGGGGAAGTGGTTGAAACCCTTCAAGATCCTCAAAAATCATCAGGTAACATCAATGGCATTTATGCAAACAGATGCGACCGGACATTTCCAATATGCCTTCTTCAGCTATGATGATTTTTCTTGCATTACTGTGGCAATCCTGGTATTAACACAATGCCCTAACGAACACTGCTTCATTACCGGGCCACTAACATTAGCTGTGCTTTACAGGCTAACATTAGCAACCCGAGCTCCTACTCTGCCAGTCTGCACTGATATTAGAGCAGCGGGTACCACGTGCAGCAACTTCGCTGCTGGACTTTAGTTAAACTTTGGCCATCAAATGCCACCAAAAATGGTGGAATGCACATTGATATACGTCAAAATACAGGACTGTCATGCACAAAATAGCACTAACAATGTAACATTAGCTAGCTAAATAGCCTGCCAGACATCGGCAGTAGCAGTCGCTTTATGCTTGCTATATAGAAAAGGACCACAAAACATGATCATTTTCTCATAACCCTCGGTTTGAAGTGTGCCTCATTTAGAGGGCCATGTAGCCCTCATACTTCACCCTACCCCGCTTTCACAACAAGAATCAGAACACCTTAGATGTGAATGCACAAAACAGACTGGCACGGCTAAGTGGGAGGGTCAAGGGGTGCATTGGGATTCTACCACAACATCCAACCAAAAGCATCCATCTAGCATTGTACTAATGTCTGAATACCCTTCCTCCTCCAGCTGTTTAGTTCAACTCCTTCAAAAATGTACTAGCGGCCGACACTGGTGCCACTTCTATTCAACACAAGGCTTTACTTCTTGCTATTCATCCTCATTGCCTAATGGACGGTTGGATTCAGAGAACACAACAGGTGTCCTGCTCAGACACACACATACACACACATGCTTAGTGTAAGAAACCTGCTGGCTGCGGTCCACCGATTCCTTGGTGAGCGACATGCATCATTAACAGCTTTTAAACTGCAGAGGCGTCCTGCCTTCAGGATCTTATAACAGGCCGTCCGTCTCCCCCTCCTTACAACATCCCACCCACTACACACAGTCTTTAAAGTGTTACTAAAGAGGCTTAACAACCCATTCCAAAAAGCCTGCATGGGGCATTTGTACTCCATTAAAAAAAAAACCGCTACAAGCTACAAATGGTAGCTCACTGAGTGCCCTTCTGGAGCAGACACCAGTTGATGTGCAGAGACGGTAAAGGGCAGCAGCAGGTGAGTAAAAGCGTTTTCTCTGCAACACACTTGTTTTCCAATAATTGTTCAAAGAGGTGTGAGGATTGTTAGAAGTGGGTAAAAGCACAAACTTGAAACAACTTATGAAAGCGTACACATATATACATACTTTCAAGTCTCTAGACAAGTGTTCGGAATGTGAACATGTCAGGACGGGATGACAAATCTGAAGCGGTTGCCGTGTGCAGGTCTTTACTTTGAAGTGACTGCATTAGCGGGCTGATGGAAGGTAATCCTTAATGAAAAAGACGTTTCTCGTGGTGATGCTCAACATCAAAAAAAGCGTTTGGCTGTTTTATCAGGGTCAACGTGCTGTGAGCTGATGGATCCTTGTAACAAACCATTAAAACACACAATAACACACACTAATCTAAAGACCGCCTTATATCTGACAATAGAGCTTAAAGAAGAGCTAGTGTTTGATGTTGATGTTGTTCGAGTGCATTTAGCTGTAGCATGCTGAGGATGTGTTGTTATGGGACAGACTGAAAGCTGTACTAGGTATTGTTGGATATATATCTATATATATAGGCTTTTATATATAGTGAAGGACTCAAAATTGTACCTCGCTACTATGTTTCCAAACTGATGTGACTGTCAGTGTCAAGGAGCTGAAGTAAAACCCTTGTAACTGCACTGGAATTCAGTCTATGAGATTAAACATGCCTTAAAGCGATTAGAAAACTGTTTGGTACGTATAAACCGATGAAACAGCAAATACTGCGAGGCACAATCTAAAATGGCTTCACAAGCAATGGATTACAGAGTAAAATGATGACTGTGATAAACGGAAATTAACAGACCTCCCGAATGTAAACATTGTGCATTGTATACAAATTTGAAATCCCATCATACTCGTCCGATGTATTTATTGGTACAAAAAGGCGACTGCATTTATTTTAACGGGTTATTCTGGCATTTTTCTTCGTATTCCGCGAAGCTTTTTCGCATTTTTGTGGATCGAAACGAAACCTTAAAGCTTCAATAACATTCATGCTTTCACAGTGATAATGACAGTAAACCGTATTGTTGACAACACGAGTGACAAAGAATAGAAATTCTCCGGCGTAGAAAAAAACGTATAACAATAACAACGAAAAAGAAAGCCATTATACAGCGTCGCAAAGGAAATGCAGAAATATCCAAAGATTTCAATCTCGAAACGTGAAAAAGCAAAGCGATATTTCCTCCAAAATTACAGAATAAAATAACCTCAGCAAACATACGAGATCAAAAAGGTGCAGTGTGTCTTTAATTCCCTGCCTTTGTGGCGGCGGCAGCAATAGCGAGGGCATCCCAGGCGAACCACAAAGCCAAGGGTTAAAGACGATACCATGCTGACTCTCCCTAAACGACACGCCACGCCATTTTACCAGCTCTTTATTTCCCTGTCATCGAAAGCCAGCACCAACTTCCTGCTCGCTCACATGCCATTCAAGGACAAGGATGAGAGAAGCAGAGCAGGGGCGAGAAAAAAAAGGAGGAATCAGTGTTTCAACAACATTAAGGGAAGGTCATTGTCTGCGGGCTTACCCTGGGAGAGACGCAGAGGGCCTGAACCTGCCAGAACCTATCCACGGCGACCGGGAGCGGGACCTGCGAGAGACCAGAACAACAAAGACAGTTTGTGACAAAGCTGAGGCGCCGCAGTCCGAGAGGAGTGAAATCAAATGTGACATTTTTCATTTATTTGTAAATGCCTCCTTGGCGGCACACTCACTCGAAACGACAGTTGGGCTCTTACCAAGTTAAGGGGAGCTGATGGTAGAATAGAGGGATCCTGACAGAGGTTGTAATGAGATGCCGCATTAGGGCCGTTCTCTCATCCACTCTCCCCTCTCTCGCCCAGGAGCACGCCCTTCACTTCCAATTTACTACCCCAACCATTTGGAAACGGTTAACCCTATGAAAAACTACACTAACCCTCTTTGGTGCTCCGATAAAACATTCTTTGTGGGTTTATTTTGTCAGAGATGCCTTTGATGCTACAAATGCCTTTTGTCAAAAGGATTTTGGGGCATTTAGAGCCGTGGGACGGTTGGAAAATGATTCAAAATACCTGCCAAAAAATCGGAGCAGGGGCAATGTCTGAGGCTGCAAGCACTGACTTACAGTAAAGGAAAGTAACTAGGTACATTTACTCAAGTAGTGCACTTGAGTACGATTTTGAGGTACTTTTACTTTGCTTGAGTAACTCCATTCAATGCTACTTTCTACCTCCGCCGGACATTATAGAGAGAAATCCTCTACTTTTCACTTCCATAGATGCTAGTTGCTTTGCTGAGGTTTTACATGAAATACTATGAAACTCCTACAAAATAAAATGCATCGTTCAAGATTAAACCAGTGGTTCCCAACATTTTTGACTCGTCACACCTGAACAAATTGCTGCTTAAATTGGTGAATCAGAATTTGAGCATTTATACCCAGAATTGTCGGAACCCAACGAAAATGCTGAAATGATATTCGGGTTCGGGTCGGGTCGGTCGAGTCAACTGACACAATGCTATCGAGTGCTGAAAATACAGTGTAAAAATACATAAATATAGTGCAATTAGTAAGTTTTGTAAGTGACATTAAGTGATAACTGATAATACAGTAAGTAATTAACCTGATGTCTGTCTTGGGGCTTTGTGTCCTGGTAAGTACTTGAGACAAAAGTTGAGCACAGAATTTTTGTTACTTTCCATGCGACAATCAATCAGTTTACATTAACTGACTCTGAGACTGAGTCGGGTTCAGACGTAAAAAAACAGGACGCCTATCGAGTCCGGGTCAGGCTCAGTTACAGCTTTCTCTGAATCGCACAGATAGCGACAGGACAATGTGGCCCGAGCAACACTTTGGGCAACCAATTTTACTATTGCTTTTGATACTTACATCACATAACATACCGTTTAGCTGATAATAATTTTTTCTTTAACTGATGTAGGGTTTTAAATGCAGGGAGTTTGCTCATGTAAAGGATCTGAATCCTGAGTACTGCTGCTGGAAATGTTAAAAACTGTATACAGTATGTGGACGCTTTAACAAACGAGAAGTTACATTAGTCCTACCAGGAGGTCCTTAACATTTGACACACAGGAAATACAAAACCCATTATCATTTAAGATGATTGAACAACCATTAAAAGTAATGATTGAGTCATAATTTTCCCTCACAACTGGGTCAAGCTAGAAAGAGGTCTCAGTGGAAGAGCCAGTAAGGAAAATGAACTATTACCCTCTACAAGTGTGTGTGGTGCCCTCTAAACTGTCCTCGCAGATTGAGAGAGTGTGCTATATAGTGGGCAGCATGTGAGCAATGAGTTATGTACTTCATTAAGCTCAAGTAATTTCCCTCCCAGATATCACGTCACCTTCAATCCATCTTAGCAGCCGTGAGCTATATTTAGCACTGCGGAGCACAAAGCCACAGCTCATCATAACAATGTAGGTAAAGTTGTTTGGCCGAGGCCAAGTTGTACAAGGTGTCATTAACTTGGAAAGAAACACTCTGGCCTATATTAAGAACCAATGTGGATAACAATCTGTAGGTTTCCAGTGGCAACTAATTCATCATCCTGACTTATTTAACTTATTCTTTAATAATTCTACAGCTGTAATTAGATTCTTCACTAGCATGAATCCAGGTCACCAAGATACTGTGGTTGAATTTAAATTATATCAGATCTTCAGTGGATTGTAAAACATCATCTTTTAGTTGTAATAGTGCACAATAGTGTTGCTCTCGTGAAGCCAACAGATTGGGATAGCATGAATTCTGCTCTGTATCGAATGCAATAGTGCATAACAATACAACACTGGTGCATTGCTTTGCTTCCTATATAATATATATATATATATATATATATATATATATATATATATTATATAGGAAATAATATATATAATAATATAATATATAATAATAATAGTGTTATAAAAAGTCACCTCGTACCAATGGAAAGAAGGGTGAAGTTTTGTAGTCCACGAAACATTTCTGGAGCCTTGCAGCAAAACAGAAGTAGCTGTGGATTTATTTTGAAACGTACAAAAAAAAACTGAAAAAACACACATACAATGGCTCAATAGATCCCAGATTGATTTGAATTAGATGTTAATTACACCTGTGACACGTGGTCCAAGTGTCGCGCACTCACTTTAGATAGGGTGCAATGCAAACACTTTTAGCTTAGCAGCTATAGTGAAGATTTTGGCTTTAAAAAAAAATGCAAATAAAGTCTTTTTAAAATAAATTTGTGCTCTCTGGGTTTTCAGAGACTTGGATTATGCCGGACAAGCTGTATGGAGCCATTTTATGTTTTTGTTTTCAGTTTTCTTTACATATTCGTCGTCCCCATTTACTTCAGTTGTTTAGGTGAATGCTGCAATGTTATGTTTGGGTGAATTTAAGCTTTAAAGGTGCACAAATCAATTATATTCAAAGGTGCAATATGTAAGAATTGTTGGCAGAGAAAGGGGAGTGAATATTGACCCAGTATTTATCTTACTGTTTTCCAATATGTTTGCTGCAATACGTAGTTTATTGTCAGTGGTGAAGAAAACTACGTTTGAGTGTGCTGTAAATGGACCATATTCACACGCCGGCCATTTTCCTCTAACACCACACTCAGGGTGGTGCAAATGTCATACTGCTGTGTTCCAGGTTTCAAGTTGTATATAAGTAAGGATTCTGACAAATCATTATCATTTCAGTGCTTCCCGATTGATCAGCAACTGAAAAGCCAATGGAAAGGGAAAATCCAGAGTAACAATGGGCCATATTTCAAGGTAAAACAACATACTTGATAGCCCATTTGCTTCAATCAGACAACTAACGTCAGCATCCAACCACTTCCTAGCTGACATTACTGTTTGATTCGATATGATAGGAATGTGAAATGATAACCATTTGTCAGATTACCTTAAATAATTACATTAATTTATATGACGTGAAACCAGGAACACAGCAGTACAACGTTCAGTATGAGCTTCCCACCCTGAGTGTGAAGGAAGTGTGTCAGAAGAAAATGGCCACTTTTTGATTCTGGTCTATCCATATAAAAGTTCTTCTTCTGTTGCTTTTCTGACAGAGTAGATGCTCAAGGTATATTTGCTGCCCCAGTGATTGGTATATGCCTCCCTTTGAACACATATTTAGGAAAACCCAACACTTGAGCATTAATTTGTGAAAATCTGCACTTCTTCTTTGCCAAGTGAACCCATCCACCTGACAGGTGTGGTGTAACAAGATGCAATTAACCAGCATGATTAGTCCACAGGTTTTGGGCTCGATGTATATTATTATATTAACAAATCATCAAGGGACTTTGTGTAATGTGAGAGTGGTCACTCATACTGACAAACCCACATAGAATCCAACGTAATTTTTTTTGCAGTTTCCCTCAGAACCTGTTAGCATCTTTTAGCTAGATGTTTTAGTTTCTACTTTATTCTGTTGATGGTGTTGATGTTCTCATGTTTCAAATGTCCAGCAGCAGCAGCAGGTCGGTTGATTCAGCAAATATAATGGTTTAATACATAAACGGTACACAACCTGCCAAGCACTAAACTGCAGACAGACAGTGTGTAGCAACTAGCAAGCTAAAAAGCTAATGTTTTTTGTCAGGAGTTGAAAATACCAAAACAGAGCTAAAATAAATATTGAACATACATTCATCAGCTGGCCAGAAAACTGACAAAAAATTGTTCATGTCGCTCTGAATCTGTTGCAGGCATTTGTTTGCTACCATACTGTACCTGCAGTAACAAAGCTGATGGTGTGGTGTCGGCTATACAGTATACACCCAAATGGTGATTTCACTTATGTTGCCTGATTAGACCTTTTCTCAGGACTGTGTGGGTGTCTGCAGTCTGTTCTTCATCAGTTTACTCCCCTGTTGCACCGTTTGAGGCGGGACACATTTTTCTTTTGTAATGGTGATTTGAGTTTGCTGACCTCCTGCTTATCCAACTCAGCTCTGCACAAACAGAAGTCTCAGTCAGCCAGGATAGCTGAAAAATCTGCTGTGAAGAGCCCTTAGCGATTCTACTTTGAACATAATTTAATAAGAGCCACTTCATGTGGACATTTTGTGATAAAAGCACAAATTATCATGATGGCATGCACTTTGTTGTAAGAATTGGTGCAGTTGATGGTTTGCTTTCATTATCAGTGGCATGAGCTGCTGTCTGCCACAGTGTATTTTATGATACTACCACTAGGGGTGCCAAAGTCAGACATTTTCCACTCTAAGAGGTATTGTCATTGTCCCCCCTAACCCTAACCCTTTTCAGTATCATATACCATAGAGATAGGCCTCAAAAATATATATTTTTGAAACATGTTTTTAATCTATTGTTATATTTATTTGTATGATGTTTATTTTATGTCAAGTATAATATCCTCATCAGAAAAATGACCATATAAATCAACTGTGAAAGCATCTTATTATGACCCATATTTATGTTTGTTGTAAGGCTGTGAGCTCCAGTAGCTGTAGCAATTATTACAGCAGCAAAGGAGAAAGTCAGGCAAGTAGTATAAACAGCAATAAAGTATGCATACAGAGGAGTATGGGGTGGATGGTTAGGTCGAATACACACAGGACTTTCATCCAAAAGTCAACGGTTAGTTATTAAACCTGTGAATGCACCGAAGTAACGTACGTACAATCGGAACTGAAGTCACATGAGTAACATTGTTATTTTAACCCAAACCACAATGTTTCCCTAAACCTAACCAGGTAGTTTTCTTGCTTAACCCAACCAAACTGCAACTGTACGACAAACATCTTGGGATTCCCTGACCTACTTAGTTGTTAAGGTATGTGTTGGATATAGTGTATCAGTTGATGAGCTGATGTTACATTAAAGCTTTTTATAAGATAGTTGCTTTTTGAGTCTCATTCACAACTCGTCAAATAATGATGCTTTGGGATTGTAGCTCAGGTTGGCTGCCATCTAAAAGGATCAGTATTTGATGAGTTGGCAATGAGTCTCAAAAATCAACCATCTTACAAAAAGGAGCTTTAAACAATAAAATGTTTTATTTAAAGGGTAATGAAAACCAAAATAACATCAATTTGTAAACACATTTATAAATGTTTACTGTAAAAATAAGTTATATGGGGTGTTTTTAGATATGTCTGTTGTAAAACCCAAAGCTGAGGTCAGTTAACCACTGCTTGTCTTGTCTTATCTTTGCTAATTGCAAAATCAATACAAGAAAAGCTCTAAAGGTCAGCAATAAAATACGAACAGATAATAACATCGACTTCACTTATCTCAAAGTTGACACCTTCTCTCAGTGCCATGTAAATCTCAAATATGTCCTACCAATAAAAAACTGATGATATATGATCTCCTCAACTTTAAGGCATAAATTGTTCACTGAACTCTTACGTAACTAAACCGACCGGCCCCAGTGTGTGGATGGTAAAAGTGTCTGAACCGCGAGATGACAGTAAAATGGACATTACACCCCTGTAAAGTGGCTGTCCATTAGGATCTGAGCACTTCCAGGCAACATGCCAATTGCGACATTAACACATTATCCGCCAGTGAAATTACACATATGTCAACATCTGTAGGAAGCTTTTGTAAAAAGCCTGGAAGATGTGATAACTTCAGGTGACACTAGCAGATGTCTCAGTCACAGCAATTGCATAAAAATAGCCTTGAAATAGCCTGTAACCATGCATTAAGTTCCCCACAGTGGGTGAGACTAAGTGGTTATTTTTATGAGCATTTTGACATCCTGACTTTCAATTTAATGCTTTGACAGTTTGAGTAAGTGGGGGAAAGGGGACACGCGCTGCCTTTGCCATTTCAATTTAAATACATATTTGTAAGTTATATGTGTAACTTGGGCATTAGTGGAGCTTGACATCATCAGGTAATGAACAAAAGCACTAGAGTAAGGTCCTTTTTTAAAATACTGTCTATGGGTTGGTCAAACTAAACACCCAAGAGCATGAACATTTGCTTCAGTCAGCTTTCATATATTTAAAGCCAAGGTCAGCTGAATACCACATTTTGTTGGATAAAATTGAACATATGTAGGGCTTCTGAAGCAATTAGTGGCGTTTGCATAATTTTTTCCAGTGTGGATTGTTTAAGTTCACCCAGCCTAACATCCCTGTGCCAAACCCAGTGCTGTATCGTCCCTAAAACTATGCATTATTTGATTATTTGACCAAACAGCCTGTTATATCCAGGATGTATTCCTATTCTTTAATATTTGTGAATAAATCCTGATTTCCTGCAGAGTGGGTTTGACATATTGATTTTGAACTGCCTGTGGGAAGAATGGACATTAAAGTACACTTGTTGCTAAAGTACCTGCTAACAAACGTACCTATAACCACCTCTGGACAGGGGCCTTACGCGGCCACTGAGAACTATGATGGAGGCCTGTTATGCTACCAAGGTGATTTATGGAGTTTCCTGGTTGACAGACACTGGTAGCTTTTTTGCTAAAGTAAGAACTAAATACTGCTAAATAAAGCTAACATAAGCTGGTCAGTGGTCCTGTTCGCTGACCCAAACGCAATGCCAGGAGCCAAACCTTGCAAGAAAACAACCTCAGTACTGTATTTCCTGTCATCAAAATGGCCGCCATCTTCTCGGAGGCTTGGCCATATTCACTGGGAGCTGCAATTCCAAGGAGAGGCAACATTAGGGACTTAGGGGTTTTGGCGTAGCGTGACCTACATTCCTCGCTATTGGCTGCTGCCTGTTTTTACAGGAAACACGTAACGATGCTGCAGCAAATAGCACTCGCCGTTTCATGGGAACTTGGCAACTGTTGTTGCTCGTATTGCTTTCGTGTGCATGTGTCTGTCTGACTCAATCACAATGCTCACATCAATACACAGATTTGATTGGCTGAGTAGCGTCACCCGAGTGATTTAGAATGCATGCGATTGGTCTGTGGGTTTTCTGGACAGCTGATGCCGTAAAGCCTGGAAAAGCTGCGCCGATTAAGATAGAAACGTTCTGTCAAAATGTGATAATTCTCAGTATTTTATCACTTATAGCTCCAGGTCTGGATAGGATAATGTCTGGGTCCTGTCCGCCTACTGTATTAGTGATCTCAGGTTGCTGGACAGGGTTGGCAGGTTAACAAGGGTGAAGCATATTGGTCATTTTACTAATTGCCTACTGGTCCCGTCACTGTTAGCCTTCTATGTCCGATTGTACCCATGAAAATAAGGGCATCAGTGCTGACAGCAGGCGTACCATCATTCGTTTTTTTTAAAATCAGTTTTAAGCAGTTAACGATACATTTGTGATTTGTGTTGCGTTAGTCAAACTACAAAATTACGTAGATGAATGTGCAGCACAAACTGGTGGATTTTTCTGTGAGACCAAGAGAATGGTGAGTTTGTTGGTCCATAAATAATCTAGTGTTAGCTAACTGCACACATTTCCAGCAACACATGGTCTAGCTTCGTAGCAGTCAGGTAACGTCCGACAGCTAATGCTAGCGGATAGTAAACAAAAGTCGAAATCCCTCAAAATAGGCTGTACTTCCAAGCATAGAATATCAATAATTGAAGCTCATCACCTTAGTCGGGATCTCCGGAGCACTTAGAGCTCAGCAGCAGCTTGTCGTGTCAGACCATGAAACTAGCTTAACGTTAGCTCAACAGGGAGACTGAGAGCTTTACCTGCAACATGTGACTTACCAGCAGTTGCTATGGTCATTATTACTGCATAGCACTAATTTATTTATGAGTATTATGCTGCTTTTTAAATATGAGAATAAGTTGAGTTTGTTTGACTAATAAGAAGTTCCGACCTGTGCATTAGTAGAGAACGTGACCTTATTTTTCTTTGATATATACACATGTGGAATAACTATAAACTAGAGCTCACGACGCTGCAGAAGTTTTCAGTTGTATCAGGTCTATACATCTGGAAAGGTTGGACAGGATTAAGACAAGCACACTGTCACAGCTCACCCTGGTTATTAAAGAAATTATCACACTTCCTGAGAAGGTCATTTATATATTCTCATGTTGATGACTGTGCTGTTAATGCTATCGTTGGTCTCAGTTTGTTAGGCGTGCACTGATATGTTTCTTCTCTTTTCTTCTTATATGTTCCTCTTGCTAGGTTGAACTCAGGTGGAGTAAATTAAATCACGATCGTCCCTTTTATTTGCTTATTTTGAAAAGTAATTACATGCCTGTAGGGCTTAATGAAATCTGTTGAATCTGCATGCTGTGTGCAAGCGTCCTCATTGTGCAGTACAAGTATTATTATTATTACACTAATATTGGTTGCTGAAGTATTTAAATCAGAACAAGTTGGATATGTCTTAAAAGCAATAATCTTTCAGAAAATAACAATAACTCTGCATCTGTAGTGCCTGTATTTTGCATTTTTTATTAAGCCTGTGGAAGCAGCAAGTTAGACAGTATATAAGTTTCCTCACTTCTGTAGTGATAACTATTTAACAGCAATAATAACTTTTTCAGAAGCTGCCTGAATTACATTCTCAAACCATGCTTACAAACTTGAATAGCATTCTCCTTATAGCTCTGGGGCATGCACACCTGCCTTTACTGTGCTTATATTATGGGACTTCAGCTCAATTAAGCTTTCACCTAAATTATGGCATTGCTTCATCTTCAGTTAAGAAAATGTAGGTTCAATTTCCCAGGAAACTTAACTTAAAGGGGAGTGACCTTGCCTGACACAGTGTTAAATTGACCAGCAAGAATGTTTTTGTGGGTATGTAAAAGGAAAGGCTGTTAAAAGTCCACCATTTTCCCATTTCTCTCTGTCATTGATGCCTGACAGGCTGTAATTTCCATTCTCTCACTCCAGCAGAGCCTACTGAGCTGGAGATTATGGAGATGACGGTTTGGATTTTTAAGCACCCTCTTCATCCCGTTTTAAATCTCTATAATGTCTGAGCATAAATAAAAACAGATGCCTTTTATAAAACAACTGGGCAGTGGAGCTGAATAACATTGTGCTTCAGCGAGCTCACATTTATTACTGTCGCCGTTGAGTGAACACTTCCTCCAGTCAATGTCAATCTACATGTCAATGGAAACCCCCCTTGACTAATGGCTCCAGGAGAGCCTGGACTGAAAATCTTGGGTAAAACATTAATTTTCTAATTTCCCTGTCAGTGTCAATTTCATCATTCATTCTGTCAATAATACTGTATTGTTCATGTGCAAAGGGCATTCACGATTTGTCGGCATTAACCAATTATTGACATGCACAACTGCTGTCGATAGGGAACAGAGCTTTAATTAAAGCTCAAAAATCAGCAAATCAGTTAATTTGCTGGAGATGGATGTTGTCAGTGACGGTGACTCGCTCCTCTTGAGTGGCAAACGGAGGAGGGTCAAACTGGGGGAGCGTGTCGGTGGTCACCCCTGCATTAAATGAAGCAGAGGGTTTGAATCATTTCCTTGTCTCTTCGGATGAGGATCTCTCCTACTGACAAAGTCTCGTCTTTCACTGGGTTCCTCGAGGCAAGGTCAGACCATTACTGCTTCCAGCTCACTGGCCCTGGACTTGAAGGCCATCATTTTTGCTGCAAGCTCATATGTTTCTCGAAATTATTCTCAAACCACCACAAGAGCCTAGAATGTACTGCAGCTGGTGTAGATGCCTGTCTTTGCTCAGTTTCAAATGTCGTCTTGTAGAGTTTCAGAAGTTGTTTTGCAAATGTGTATTTTTTTATACGGCATACTGAAAACACAGATTAAGCTCATTTATGATCAGCAACACAGACTTTATTTATTTTAATTACTTAAAGCAGCATGAAATCTCCACTTTATATCTGTATACCCTGTTAGATGTACATTAACAGACTATTTCTTCTCCGCCATTCCAGATTTATGAGGATAACTGACAAAGAAGAAAACTAGTTTTTCTATATATGTGAAGAGAAAGACAATTAACAGGTTGAATGTGTTATTAACTATTAATTGTTGTCATAAAAGCAAGTTCATCCAGCAAATATGAACACAGCACAAAAATAATGAAGAGTAAAGTTTCCCTGTATTCGTTTGTTTGTTGGGTCGGTGTTAGGTTGGTTTGTCCAGAAAACTACTGAACATATTTACAGGAAACTTGGATGCCAGACGGGTCTTGGGCCAGAATAGAACCCATTCACTTTTCGTGCAGATCCAGATAAAGGGACAGATCCAGGATTTTTTTTCTCAGTTCCTTTGGAATTGCAAGACAGGGGATTTGTAGTGTTTCCGTTCATGGACTGGATTGTTTTGTAAATTGCAGAACATTTGTCACATCTTTACACTTTTGAGACGGAGCTCTGAGCTCCGTCGTTCAGACAGACCAATCCGCTCCTTTTTTGGTGACATGATTGCGACCAAAAAGAAGGGGATTGTGAATTCCTCCTGACAAAACTGGTGTAACTCAGTCAGGTTTGTCCGACTCCTTACTTGTACTTGCCTTTTCAGTGGAATTCACAAATCCTGTGTTGGATTCAGCTAAGAGCTTTGTGATGGCCACTCCAGTACTTTTACTTTGTTGTCTCTAAGTCATTTGTCACTTGGCAGTATGCTTTGGTCCGGCCTGAAGTTTAAATTAAATGACAAAGCTTCGAATTCCTATCTATGTCTTGAGATGTTGCTTCTGTGTTTGCAGATAATCCCCCTTCCTCATGATGACTTTCTATTTTCTAAAGTGCACCAGTCCCAATACCAGCAAAACAACCCCACAACAATAACGCTGTTAAACCTGTGCTTTACAGTTAAACTCCGAGAGTTTCTAGACTTATCTTCATACGACACAGATGTGTTGAATTTAGCACACTGAGATCCTCTTTTACTGGATTTGGCATCTCAAGCTCTTGACTCTCTTTGTTTCTGTCATCCTGTCCGACAGGCTACTCCAACCAGTTGACATGGAAAGAGTCGGAGTTCCACAAGGCTCTAAACACAAGCTAATTAATGTCATACATTGGCACGGCTTCTCCTACCACTGTTACGATGTTTACACCCCACTATTCATGTTATTCCCCCCACCTTGCAAATCTGGTGCTTGTAATCTGCCACCTGGAGAACTGCAGCTCCCTCCTGCCGGAGCTGATGCAACTGCCATCAGACTCCTGCAGCAAGTCCAGAATGCTGCTGCCCGCCTGCATTCAGTCTTACCGAGTTTTCACATGTAACTCCTCTTCCGTTTTCACTATAGTAGCTCTCTGTTACTGATTCCATTCAGTTCAAGCTTCTGTTGATGGCCTACAGGAGAGTGAGGGGGAACTTCCTACCTCCAAGCCATGGTCAAACGTCACACCCCGACCTGAACTATGCACTCTGCCTCTGGGGGTTTAGCCAGTCCATGTCTCTGAGGACCCTGAGGTCACTCATCACTGTCAAGGCTTTTCTCTTTTTTAGCTTCACAGTGGTAGAATGAACTCCTCACTGAAGTCAGGACAGCAGAGTCACTGCCCATCCTCTGTGAAAGGGAGAAAACTTCCACATGTCAGCAACCCATGCTATCATTTACTGTTGTCTGACTTTTTTGCCACAACTTAGAAAAATGACAACATCCATGTATAGATTGGTTCCCTGTAAGCCTCGCTTTCACTTTGCTATTGTGCCTGCAACCAGGCTGGATCTTTCCCCAAAAACCAAAGGTCGAATTAGAAAAACAAAGGTTGAATTGGCGCGAAGAAAGTGCGTCTGCCGTAACAGGAAGGGGTATTCTTTTCCATTGTCACTTCACACTACAAAAGAAAAAGAGCCCCGCTGATGGAGGTGGCAAAGAAGGTGAAGAGGGAGGGTGATAGAAACTGAGAGTCTGATCCACCATTGATATGTGTTCCCCTTTACCACCATACCACCTACTAACAACCAGGTATTTCACTCTGCCTTTTCATAGCTCTGACATCAGGGTTTCAAGGTCAAATTGGGATTCTCAAGGTTGTTTCAAGCTTTGGGCGGTTAGCGGTAGCCATGTTGCTAACACGGTCTTTGCGACAGTAATATCACAGGGAATGGCTAGAAGGTGTATTGTGTATTTCTGCTCTAAAACAAACAGACAAAACCGTCTAAGCACTTGTAGTGCAGTATTGAACGTGGTTTGAATTATTTAATTAAACCAATACACTTTGGACAAAGGCAAATGACAAGCTTTTGGCTGGCTGATTGACTTTGAGTCTTTTAATTCCATTGACTTTGAGTATGGTAATCAACATGCTCTTCTTTTAACTGCATCATTTACTATCCCAGAGTTTTATTATTAAAAAGGATTATAAATTAGGGTTAGGGTTAGGGTTATTTGTCTATTTGTGGCCTGGGCATCACAAACCTAAAACATACAAAAAGCATGTTTTCACCTGTGACATCCAGAATATACCTGAACACACCGCTGCACCTCTGTTGTGTTCCCCCGTGCTTCCACAGCCTATCAAGAAAGTGGCCATCTCACCTTATGGCTTTAAATGCAACAGATGCGTCTTTGCAATTATCATGACATGTGCTTTTGTTTGCAATCAATGAGAGCCACACAATTCTAATTAATTGGTTCTCTGAATATTAATGCACTCGACCATAATCCATTCAACGATGTTCCTAAATTGATGAGTTTAAGACAGTAATCACGTTGATGTGACTCATCAAACTTTAATCATTAGGTAGGCAAGCAGCAAAACAGAGAAGCTAAATGACTTGTGTATACTACGTCCGATAAGCCGATAATTACTGCCCACTGTTCTCTTTGTGTTATTGATAGGGTACATTGGTCCATAAGTAGGATAAAGGTCAGGATGTAACAATTGCCATTTACTTTCCTTTTACACTAATGGACATCAATAGAGACTGTATACTGCTTTAAATGGCAAAACAGTTTAATGATCTTCCAAAAAAAATAATGATCATAACGCAGAGAGAACCTTAATGAGAGCTGTGCACATACTGAGGCCTTGTTATTGTGTTTGTATTAGAGAAAAAGTGCAAGCAATGATCCACTGCTGTGCAAGTGAATGAAAAGTTTTAATGAGGACCAGATTTACCCACTAGGGGGCCCCGGGGCAAGCATGAAGTGTGGGCCTCTTTTGATCCACCATCCCTCCTACTATCTGTTCATTGTGTTTCCTGCTGCCTTTAGGTGTCATCCAGGAACACAGCACATGGCAGTCTACACGACACAGCTCCATTATACTTTGCCTTTAGCCCCGGGAACCGACCAGTACTCCTGCTCTGTTTCTCCTGGTTTGCTGTGTGTTACTTTGTTAGAGACTTGCATTTCCAGTCTACTGACTGCTCAAAGCGCTTTACAACACTTGTCAAGGAGCCAACTGAAGCATCAGGAACAATTTGGGGTTCAGTAACCCCAAAATTGACAAGCAGCTGGGGGAGCCAGGGATTCGAACCAGCAACCTTCTGATTACTAGACAACCCGCTCTACCTCCTGAGCTACAGTCTCCCAATTTGGCTTCAGTTCTCTGCGTCTCCACTCGGTTCAGTGTCCAGCCGTGATTCAAACTATATTTTTGATCAAATAAGAAAAAAAGGAGTCCAATGTAAAACACAACAGGAAGTTAAGTTGATTAAATTCACTGTGAGTGAAAGTGAAAATGAAAAAGAAGCAGAGAGGTGTGTGAGAGCATTCATATGAAGTTAAAACAAAATACTTCAGTTTAGTCTTGCAAAACTAATGATTGAATTATAAAATCAAAATTTGCGCCCACACACTCGCCTTCCTGCTGTGCCTCTGCAGCTGTGTTCCAACTGTTCCAGTTTCGTTCTGTCAAAGTAACATTATTAATGACACACAAAGTTGATTTCTGGAGTGTGAATTTATTCAGAATCACAGATGTTGACACTTGAATTCTTCTGTGAAACAAATTCAGTCTCCAGAAATCTTAAGACATTATACTGTTTATGTTTAACAGAATAAGAAGGGTGCTATTGTATATACTGTTTTTATTTAATGTGTTTAATGTCTACTAAATGATCCTCTTATTTTGGCTGCACTCATGCATCAGAAAGTGATGCTTATCTGCACAACGCAACACATGCACTTACTAAGAGGTGTGACAGAGCTGGCAGCAGAGGCAGAAGTTGTGCACTGAGCATATATATGGACAGTCTAAAGTCAGACTGCTGATTTAAGGTGTACATGAATTCAAGCTGACCACAGCTACCATTCTGAGTGAAGAACAACAGCTGCAAACCTTTTCACAGCTAACATGACCACAGGTAGTGAATATCTTATAAACAAAAGACAGATTTTGGATCAAGTATCACTTAAATAAAATCACTTTCCATGCGTAGGGTCTGTCCAGTATTGCTTGCATTGATCCACAAGGTGTATTTTTTCACCAGTTTGCCCAAAGATAAGTAAAAATGGATGCAGCACATGCATATGAATATATGATTTTTTACTTGAAGTATACTTGAAGTAAACCATAGTAAATTGGATGAAATTAGTTAAATGTGTCTAGAGGCTAGTCTTAGCAGAGCGACGATCTAAGATTAAACAAATTATAAAGGTTTCCACTCAAATTAACACATTGATTTGCCTTCAACCAAGTCTTCATTAAACCAGCTATTGGTTCAATTCATTGTGTTTAAATATGATAAATATGTGTAATATGTGTAGTTTAAACGTGGGTTTTAAAGCCACAAATATATTCTGAAATACACAATGATGCAGGCTTTTACAATATCAACACCTCAATACTGACATGGTCAATAAACTCTATAATTACAAGGAGAGGCTGCCTGGACACTCTCAGGACACTCCACAGACCAAGGCACTCTTTACATCACCAGCATAGAGCATACACTCAACACAAATCCAATCAAATCAGTTTTTATACAGACCAAAAATCACAATCATATCGCCTCAGCGGGCGTTTCAATCTGTACAGTGGACGACATCCCCTCTCCTTAGACCCTCAATTCGAGGGAGGAGAAACTACCAGGACGGACAGACATGTAATAGATGTCACAGTATTCAGATTTAATTGACAGAACGCCGTATACAAGTAGATTATATAAAATGTATGTGAAGAGTGAGGATCCAGGAGGACGACTGAGCGGGCCAAGGCATCGCCAAGTGGTGCCCAAGCCACAGAGCAATGATCCAACAATAGCATATACAATGGAAACTAAAATCCTGAATTTCTAACCAGACAGGTGTTAATTGTGTTGCCATTGGCTACTCGAGATGTCAGCAGTAACTGTTAGATCCTTACCGTTTCTTGCTTTGATATCATCATCTGGAGTCCCTGATTCTATGGCTTAACTGTTGCAAACCGTTTCGTCACAGGCATCAAAGTTAGCAAATACAGAATACTGCTGTACCTCTGGGATCTCTTTTGATGCAAGACTGACAGTTTAGACTTGAGAGAAAAGTGGCTTGCTGACCTGTGTGGTGTTGAGGATTGCATTGACTGTCACAGCTGAGAGCTGTCCATTGTGTTGGATTTTTCCACTTTTTCCAAATGAGAACTTTGAAGTTTTTGTTGTGGGCCACACAGAGTTCAGCCGAGACTGACGCAGAACAAACTGGGCTGGTAAACAGACTTAAGTCTGGGACACGATGGTTCTCCTGTTGGAATAATTCAGCGTAAGGGGAGTTTCTCTAAATTAAGTGTAATGACAATGGTTCGATATTTGTTCCACATATTTTACAGTTAAAGCTGTTTCTGTCTCGCTCAAATATCCAGTTTATGGCTGTTTAACCCTTACTGGTGTGCACATGCTGATGTAGCATCCGCGGCTACATGGCATTGTTGTGTGAAGCTCATGCATGTCAACTGTCCCCAATGCAATGTGATGGATTTCAAAAGTAAATGTGTGGCTGGTTTAAAAAAAAGTTGAGTGTTCAAGCTGAAGTAGTGTGACTCAGTGGATGTAGACTCTTGGTATAAGCCTCTGCTATCTACATGTTGGCATTTTCAAAATCTCTAGGGGACACAATAACAAGAACATCCTGTGAGCAAGCCCCACCCACTCTGCTCTGATTGGTTAGCTTACACATGCCTGATCCAGCAATGCTAACAACAACAGAGCAGCTGTGCTAAATCAATTCTTATGTGCCAAGCTCCTAGCTGCTGGGGCTGGGCTTGTAAATTTAGCATATAAGTATCAACAAATATTTTACGAGACATTAGCCAGCTATACACTGCAAAAACAGCTGAAGACTGAAATACAGGGGTGGAAATAGGTATTGTAATATCCAAAGGTTGGATCCAAAAAAATAAAGAGAGCACAGCCACAAAGAGACAGACTGCATCACACAACCCTGCAGGCTACTGGTGTTCTAGCAGGAAAACAAAAGCTCATATTAAAAGCTTTTGTGAGAGATTAGCATACAACATAGCTAATGTTGCTCATCCTAACATTTAGTAAAAGCCTGAGGACATTGCAAGTTCAGATCTTAACAGTTCGGAAGTGGAAGCACATTTTCAAAGATCCCTTGAACTGAACAAATACTGGCTGCAGATGACATCAGCTGTGTGTGACCACAAGGCCAAAACAAGTCACGACTGTTGACTGCAGGTGACGGACCATGAGTCAGTGGACAGCCGAAGAACGTCTTTGACCCGAGACAGAGGTTCTGATCGGTCCGTCGGTATTAGATCACTTAATATCATGTGGCTGAAGGTCCACAGTCAAGGTGGGGTTTTCCTGTGAACAAACAAAAGTTAAGTTTGTTTGTGTTTGTTCATTGCTATATTTTAAAACGTGCATTATTTACTTCCACACTGACTAGTTTGCCATCTTCTTCACAGCCTTTGTGGATTGCGACACTTTGTGCTTTACCTCCTCCAACTGTTGACCAGTGGAACAGTGTGAAGCCAGTTTATAAGCACTTTACAGATAAATCAAATCACAAAAAAACAAAAGGAAAAGACACTTAAACAATAAAAGACTAAAAAGAATAAAAGTTGGCTTCAGTCTGTGCTTTAATGAATAAGTCAATTTTGTAAATGGAGCACTGCCTTTTGTTGCTGCTTCCTAGGTTTTTGGTGGCTCCAAGATTTGTCTGAAAAATTATCACTAAAAGTTACTTCAAACTCTGATAATAAAAAAGACTGACTGTCTGAAATATAAACATGGGCCTTCATCCAATTAATTGATTCTTGTAATTCTAAATTCATGAAGGACAGTGTAAGATTTGTGAATAGGAGTTTTGAGGTTATTTCATGTCATTTCAGTTCTTCTTCTTGCTACATTGATGGATTTTTTTTTTTCTCTACCTGGGGTTAAGAAAATAAGGAATAAGCTGAAAACACAACAGTGGCATATAATCAACCTATAACGTTTTTATTGTAAACATCCAGCAGACAAAGCGCAACATTAGCATTTTGGAATTGTGTCCACCTGATGAATCCAACATCCGATGTGTTTTGATCGCCACTAACTTCACAAAAAAAAGTTATGACGTTTCTAAACGTGACTCTATATTCACTAGCTAGATGTTAACTTTGTCTGCTGTGTGGTGCTGAGCAGGTAGAGCACATTGAGTTTATAGGAGCCTTTTCACAGGAAACAGCAGCCTGCTGTGGGTGAGAATGAAGTTGTTTGAGCGGCGAGTATCATTTAATATTATTTCATTTTATCATTTCATGTCATTTTGTGAACCCGAAAGCTAAAAAAAAAGTTTTCCATTACACATAGCCATTGAGTTCACTGTTAATACACAAAATGTTGATTAATTCAGCTTTAAAGGGACACTTCACCCCTAAATCACAAATAGATATTTTTCCTTTTACCAGTAGTCATATTTATCCATCTAGATTGTTTTGGTGGGGGCTACTAAGTTTTGGAGATATTAGCTGTAAAGATGTCTGGCTTCTCTCCAAATTATTGGAACTAGATTACACTGGGCTTGAGGTGCTCCAGAACAAATACAATGTAAAAAAAATCATCAGCAATGTCTCTTTCTAGGATTCATGATAATCCCCAGTCCTTCTTGTGAGCAGCTTCACGTTGGAACACTTTTCTTTCTGTATCTCAGGGCAGAAGTAAGTGTGCAACATGGACGAGAGGTTAGCTAACTGAGCTAACCTAGTAGCCTAATGTTTACATCCTGCACTCGAGCAGATGCTGGTGGTCCCCCTAAAACAACCAGTGTGATACCTGCACAACAACAAGTGACCATAGCGTCCTCTTTCTCCAGCACCATGCCATACGACAAAAAAAATAAAAGACACAGTGATATCATATATTGCAATAGCCCACTTTATTGCAAAATCAGAATTAAGATTTAAGTTTATTATATTATATACCCATTTTAGTTATTTGAAATACAGTTGTGTAATGTTCTACAGTACATTTGTCATGTTCAAATATTAACAAAAATGAACCTTGATATCTTGATATCTTCACATCTCACTAAGGAGTAAAAAGGAAGCTTTAGGCTTGACAGAAATAGTGATTGATTTATATCGTGATATGTATCGATATCGACTGGTGTGACAAAAAAGATTTTTTTCCATAAGTATACGTTTTAACTAAGTGATGTTAGTTAATCTATGCAAAGAAAACTGAGACAAGAACAGATTGACAAACAATTCTTCTAATTGAAACTGTACCTATTTAAAGCTCAACAAGACTGCTTTGCTGACATCTCCCTGCCGTCTCCTGCTCTCTCCAGAGAGCTAATGCTTCAGCCTCCGTGCCAACATCGTTCTCATATTTACCTGTGCTTCATCTGACCTGCGCCAACCTCACGTCTGTCATAAGTCTGATTCAATCCAACAACTTCGTTAAAAGATTTCGAGCGCATTTGTTTGCCGCAGGAAAGAGTAACCCCTCATTTCCATTCCACTTCTCACTCTGCAGGTCGCTTCAGAGCAAGCCATCCTGTTTTCTGCCGTGATTGACGGCTCTGAGACACCTCGCGATGACTCCTCTACCTCTGTCATGTTTCGTCTTCTCTCTTTTTCCCTTTGATGCTCTTTGTCTTTCTAGCATACATGTATGCTTCTCCTTAACCTCCCTAGGGACCTCTCTATCCCTTAGCCTTTGGAAACTAAAGGAGTGCACACAATAAAAGCTAGATGGATGAGACTGTATATATATATATATATATATATATATATATATATAAAATTTCTGCTTTCTCTTTATTCTTCCGCCTCCTTTAGGTTTGCTGCAGAGGCATCAGAAACACAGTGCCGAAGCCCCCTACTGACTGACAGCTCCGGAGCCTATTATGCCAAGTTTTCGTAAGCCATGCATCTTGTGACCTTCTGTCTTAAGACAGAAATACACTGGAAGCATCAGAGTTGAACATTTTCTCACATTTTTAGCAATTGTTTCAGTGGCCAAGTGCTTTGAAGCATTGCTTCTCAGTTTAATTTCCATAGAATAGTCTGGCTGTTTTTATCATTCTGCAGCAGCAGTGGAAAATGTCTTTTTTTCTGAGATGATACTGTAATTCTGATCTTTAACTTGCAGTCATATTGTTGTGCTTTTCTCTTTTTAAAGTTTGACATTTTTTTTATTGTATATGTATTTTTCATGGCGAATGTAGCAGCCACATCACAGCAGCAGAGTGAAAATGTTGAAGCTTTGCTGTCGATGCTTCCTTCCTCTGCAGCTTTTCACAGAATGGTTGAACAAAGTGCATTGAAATTCTGAAGCTGCAGCCAGTTTATTCATTACTCTAAAGAAATCAGTGTGAGTAAAATTGGCAGAAGAAAAAGGAAGATAAGATAAACTCTGCAGATTGTCATATTTGAGGTTGATTGTCCTCCATCCATTATTGTGGCGGTTCAATCAATCAAAAAAACTGTAAAAGCAAGTATGTATGGATTGATCACAGTCGGCAATCTTTCACTACGCAGAAGAATAATGTTTCCATTTAGAGGTCCAGTGTGTCGGACTTTGGAATATAATATTCAGAATGATGTTCTCATTTGCATATAACCAGCTGAAATTAATAATCATTGTGTTTCTGCTACCGTAGAATGACATATACAGAGGGAGCAGGTCCACCACTGAGTCCGCCATGTTGCACTGCCATGTTTTTACTGTAGCCCAGAATGGACAAACTCACCACTGACTCGAGAGAGGACCTTCCATGCAGAGGAGGGTGAGACCAGGGGTGTTCAGCTGGTTGCAATCTGCAACCTCACCACCAGATGCCGCTAAATCCTACACACTAGACCTTTAAATGCCGTGTTGCAGTATCACTTTTTTCAGAATCTGCTAGCTTATAGTGATAACCCAACAAACTTGGAATTAATGGTTTCAGGATTTCTTGCACTGTACTGCACATCCTTACAACTATCTTTGTTTCCCGTCCTGTTTGTTCAGCACTGTTCTGTCACATTGTGTCATATTTTTATTGTCTTCTGTTGAGGGAGTGAAGATGAAAATTAGCTTCCAAGAACAAGATTGTTTATATGCTGTATTTTTTTCATTTCTGATACCGAAACAAACAATGACTAAGTTTTTGTCCCAGTATTATGTCTGGCTTTTATACAGTTCATAAATAAAAAAATAAAAAAAAGTATCTTGTAAATTGGCTGGGCTTTTTCCCAAATCAGCAGGACACTTTAGTTTTTAGCAAACTTTACTCAAACAGGATGAAATAGTGTTTTTGTGGGGGACATTCGGTCCACTTGTGAGAATTTCCAGCCGTAGGACAGTGTATGTAGGACTGACTGAAAATAAACTGCAGCGTGTGTGTTCATGTGGGAACATGTCAGTCAGTGGAACAATGTGGCTCACTGATGAGTTTTTAATAGTTTTAAAACAAAGGAGCTTATGGCACAGAGGAAGAAGATGTTCCAGGCTTTTGGTCGTCACACAATACTTAATCGTAGGAGACATTTTCATGGGATTTGTTCATTTCTGAGAATACAGAATATCAACCAACACCTAGTCTAGTGCCAGTTCATTAGTAGTAGCTTTGCCAAATTGTGCAATAAATTCTAAAGCAGTCAACCGACGACGTGATGGCACAGATTGGTCTCAAATTTTTAAAAATAAAATGCAGCCATTGTCCGCATGCATCAGCGTCGAGCCGCAGTGGAGACCCTCGTCTTCTAAACCTCGACACCATCGTACATCTCTCCCTGACACTCTCCTCAGTTCCTGTCTCCTCACTTCTCTTATCATACCTCCTCGCACACCGCTCATGCTTTCTTTGCCTTCCTCTCAGGGGACTGTGTCTGTTTGCGTCCCATCCATCGTTACCATCTTCTCCCTTCCGTCCCTTCGGTGCCTTTCCCTCTCGGGTGACTTGTGTGTCAGGGCTGACAGAGATATTCTGTACCTGTCCTATCTGGTCCTGTGGGAGGATTGGTGGGTGATGTTGAGCGGGATGACGGACGGTGATGCCTGGAAATCCAAGACCTGAGGAGGAGGCTGTCCTGTCTGGAGAGAGGAGGCAGACGGTATTGATGCTCCTGCCCCCATCCTTTAATGTACCTAACCTTTAAACATTAAAATGTAACTTTAATTAAATGTAAGCCTGTATCATTTAATAATGTGTTTGACATCATGTTTATTTTAACTGTAATTTGCATTTTCTATCATTTATTGCCCTTTTATTGTCTTATATGTTTTCCATATGGATCTATCTTCAGGAATCTTAATGTAAAGATACAAAAAAAATACATGTATATATATGTATATATATATATATATATATATATATATATATATATATATATATATATATATATATATATATATATATATATATATATATATATATATTTTTTGTTCCTTGTTGTTTTATAGAGCAAACAGCCAGTGGCGGAGCTGATGCGGCGGACTGTGAGCCGTAGTTGACCTTGACACACCACCTTGACTGGCTGTCGCAGCAGCAGTGTCTCTGGGCTCGTTAGATAGAGCACACAGGCTGGGTGGTGAACAGCGACAGGGCATTTCAGCGGCAGCCCACCTGTCTGCTCTTCCTAACAAGCACAGAGACACTCTGATGGTGAATAGCGGCTCCAGAGGATGAGTGACCCAGACAGGAGCAGCAGAAGGCCAGGAGAGAGGCTGAACAGGGTTTTTAAATGCTTCCTACACCCATGCACAGTTGACTTGTGGTTTCACACGGGACATGACCAGCAGTCTCCTGGGTGAAAGTCCTGTGTTTCTTTGAACCAACCATCCACACCACCCTCCTCCCTATGCAGACTTTGTCACTGCTTATACTACATCACCTGACTTCCTCCTTTGCTGCCGTAATAATTACCATGACCTCGAGAGGCCGCCCCCTTAAAATAACTGTACACAGTGGTCGTAACAACCTGCTTGCACAATGGGAATTTGGTCAATTTTCTCATGAGGACGGGCTGTGAAATCAACAAGCAGTGGTCAGAGAATCGTACTGGTTTAAACATGTTTGCCAGAGACTTGAAACTTTATTTGAAGGCAAAACTAAAAGTGAGCTCCACTAATAGTCTTTGATTACAGAGTTGTTTTTGTTCACAACTCTGGCATTGAAGGTAGCACAAAGTTAAAATCAGGAAGTGTTCTTCCGCCGGTCTGATTAATGTGGTAATGTGGGACTTGTTTACAACCAGTGTCTGACCTGGACCTATTTTTAGTGATGCTGCCTTGTTCTGAGAGCTCCGCAATTACAGTGATGAGTACATTATAATCATAACCGATGGCTAAAGCTTTGAAAAGAAAAACCCAAGTTGTAAAAACTGAAGTTCAAGGTGAAAAGAAAAGAAAGACAGAAGAAAATAATATAATAGACTTTGTGTTTATCATGTTTTATTCCACTGATGTCATTTTTAAATATGGAGATGAATGCTAATTTCAGCTTGTTTTACAGTCTGCTTCCTGATTTTTGTTTGATTGGTTTCATGGATTTGGGTTCTACTTTCAAGTCCCAAAATGGAGTGAGCCTGGCTAAATATGTCCTGTTTGTCTCCTCAAGCAACAAAATGTTTTTTATTGAGACTTTTATTCTTTACACTTAAATACATGAGGAACCAAGTTATCCATCATGTAGGATAGCCTGAGTGCTCAGTGCTAAACTGGGCCTGAGTACATCTGATAGTGACAGCATCCAACTTAGAACTGGTGGACTCGAGCAGGTCTGTAGTTTAAGTCATAAAATGACTTTCTTTATAGAGTGCAATGAGCGGAACAGCCTCACAGCGCTGCTAGTGCGACTATTGGCTTTTAGTGTTTGGACTACAGATAATTTGGAGAAAAGCAGTGCTGTAGAAGGCAGAACTCACAGCATCGTCTCATCACTCAGAAGCCTGTAGAGCTCAACACTGCAGCAACTTTCTGCCCAGAGACGACTTTATCCAAACTCATGCTCTCAGTCCTGAGTGAGAGAGATGGCGACAATATGTGTCTGTGTGTGTTTGTGTATTACTGCACGAGTGCACGGCCGTCTACAGTTTATCATGCAGGTCAGCCTCAGGATTAATGTTTTCATTTGAACCTCTGATACAGAAGTATTGATTTTGCTTAATCACACTCTCAATACGAGAAATCCACTGTGAAACATTAAATGTCCCAGTGAACTATTGATCTTTGCTTTGGGTCAAAGAAGTGTAGATTTGATACGGGGCTACAGGATTTTGATACAGAGCAACACACACATACTCAAGTCAGGCCACATGGACAAGCTGAAGGAATCTACAGCAATTTGCAATTTGAAGTGAAAACCACAATTTACTCTTCATTATCTCACTGTAAGAGATAAACAAGATGACTTTCACTCACCCGAACAGATGGCTGTCGTCGTCGTTCAAGTCTTTTTTTCGCTGAGGAAGGTTAAATGAGTAAAAAGATCCAGAAGTATCTCAGTGACAGCCACGATAAGAGCTGGTTGAACTCTCTAAATACTAACGAAAGGTGCATCATTGATTCCTTTCTTATCTCCTTTAGCATAGATACACTGGACCAACCTTCAAGGATGTAAAGGAAGTAATGCCGTCCCACAATTCCTCCCACATCACCACAACATCTTTAGGCTGAGGGGGGAACTCGAAACACCACTGTGCAAATTCAGTGGGCTGCATAACCAGGATATAAACCCAGAAGCTAATATGTGACACTTGTCACTTAAGTGGTGATACTTGCACGAAAATGTGGTCATAGAAACAGAGAAAAGTGACGGTTAACAATCTCAAAACACAAGTAGAAGAGGATAATAAGCTGCAGAAACACCACAAATAATTTCCAGTCATTAAGAGTAAGGCCAAGCCTTTAAATAAGTTTGGGAACAATTATGTCTTCAGCAGACCAACTATTTTTTTTTTCCTTTTTAATGATGAACAAAGTTTTAGGAATATGTGATGTGCAAGTTAAAAGTTGTGTTATTCTCAGCTGCAGTCATAATAAGAGTGTAAAACCATCGACACTGTCAGGAGTCCTGCTGTGAATCTAACAATCTTTGTGCAGCATCAACAATAATCCTCCTCATGTCTTTAGTGTCAGGAGCTCTGTTTTCAAACCACACGTGGAAAGTGTGGAACAGCAAGGTGATCCAACTGAAGTCTAAAAATATCTATGGGTCCTCCTGTAGGAATAAAGACCAAGTGATCTGATTGGTCAGTAGTCAGGCTGTTGAGAGGTTTTGATTGGATCCTCTGAGGTTAGCTGTGCAGCGAAGGTTACCATGGTGATCTACCCCAGTTAAAAACGAGACAGTGCTAACCTGCTAATCCTGCTTCGTAGGGCAGGTCCCTGAACAGCCCTGTTATTGCATGTGGTTTTCATTTATTTATTAACCAGCAAAGCGACAAGCGACAGGTAGTATATCACTGTGTATTATTTCTCTTCTCTTACTGATGTGCTGTTTGTTTTTGAATCAACAGGAGGAATATGGATACCGATCAGTTCCAAGAACACAGCCGACCGTGGACTGCTGGGAAGGAACGTGTATCACCCATTAAACACTGAAGACTTTGAACTGATTTTGATGTTGCTGATTTAGTTGAGTGCATTCAACACAAAATAAACTGTGCAATGAATTTGCATTTGCAAGAGAAGTGCCTGACTCTTTCACTATGAAAATGTCGGGGCCAAACTCGTTTTTAGAACTTTGCTAAGCTAAGAGCTCTGTAAGGAAAGGAAAAAAAGTGTCGGGAAGGAAAATGTTTATCAAATTGATATGATTTTGCTTATTTAACTCACCTAAATGAAATGACATTTGCTTTATGCTCAGAAGGATAAAGCCACAATACTGGGTAAAGTAGTAATCTTCAGATGAATGCAGGGTGTTCTTGAAATCAAACTGATCTGAGCATTGAGCCAAGAATGAAGCCTAGTTAAAAAAAAAAAAAACTTTATTAGCAAGGGCACATCAGCTCTTTGTGACGTATCACGTTTCCTTGATGACACCAAAACATGTCACTTACAGTTTCATTTACCTCGGAAGTTGGAAACTGGAGCTGGGAATGACGTCATACTGCGTTCCAGTAAAAGTCGGAGCATTAGTCCTCAGTCATAGTAATACCTGTTGATAACAACATATTACAGTAATAAGTGTTTTGTGCATAAAAACATCAAAGCAACGTGTCCACAGAAGAGGACTGTACTGTGTGTGAGACTGATTTAATGAGACACAAAGAAGACAGAAAAGTTGAATAACAGTATATTCGACAGCTTTCACAGCCGTTGACAGGTGGAGCAGCCATCTTGGATTTTAAGGTTGGGTTAGTTCGGTTCCAGATGAACTCTCCAGACTGGAGAAAGGTAGATGTCAAATTATGAATTTACTTGTTTTTGTGTTAACTTTTACATTTTTTTTTTTTTGGGTTTCCTGGTCTCCCCTGGTAACCCCATGTTTAACATCACAATGCTATGAACTGTGGGAAATTCCCACAGGCGAAGTGCAGAGATGCTGACTTATGGAAAGTGCCTATAAAGTACAAAAAAATCTTATGATTATATGACAGGGTGACAGCCCAAAGCCTAACGGACTAACTGGGAAACATGCCTCAAAGTCCTTGAGTCCATGAGTGAAACCAACTTAACAAGATGAAGAAAATAGGCTGGAGAATAAAGTTATAAAATTATTATTACACAATATAGAGCAAACTTTGCAGATATGCTCCTGAAATCCAAGATAATATAAAAAATGTTACACTCTGGAGTCCAGAGAGTGACAGAGCCCAACCCTACTCCAGAGTCTGGAGTAGGTTTGGGCCGTCCATCGCCGATGGCTTTCAGCCATGGACTATTAATCCCTGACCATCGTTACATCGTGATTTAAAAGGCTCCCCACCAGAGAGCACAATTAAGAGGCATGTCCCCTCTGAGTTGCCGTAGGGCAAGAGTTGTTGTTGTCTGTGATATGTGTGGAGAGGAAATAAAAATAAGTATGTTGCAGCTCAGTGCAACATTACATCTCCATGTCCCATTTAATACTTTCTTATTAAACCAGCTCAGTTAGGAGAACCCAAGATGATCGGTTAAATTTGTGGCAGCAGTGTGTCTTTCCCCGCCGGCCGCTGTTTCTCTCCATCAAGACGTTTTTCTACACAGTTTTCTTAGCTTAGCTTCCTTGGCTTGTTGGCAAACGTTGTTTTATGCATACAAGGCTGAACAAAGCTAAGTTACGGACATGTGGTGTGGAGACGAGGACGCTTTTAAACCTGGCACAGGGACGCATGTCGGTGGTAACAGGAGATAGTTTCCTCTGCAGGGTGAGACAGTTGGAGATTCATGTCAGAGCAGCGGTGGGAAACAGCGACGACTACAGTGGTGAGCTAATATGCAACTGCTGAGGGGGACACGCTGCCTCAGATTCATAAACAACAATGTCATCGTCCATCACGATGTTTCACTGTAAACATCGTCATATGCCAGTTCGGCAGACATCACCCAACCCTACTCTGGAGACCATTTACCCAATCACCTGAAGAAACATTTCTCATGAAAGAGAAGAAAATTACCCCATTATTCAAGGTGCTGTCTATACATGCCATGCAGCTAACAGTCTGCTGTTGCTGATGCAGACAGGCTTGCTGTCAGATTTGTTGAATTAGCTTCACTATGGACAGTTCCAACTTTCTTCACTTCCAAAGAGACAACGGGAACAGGCCGACTGCCAGATCTCATTAAGCTCAAAGATATTCAGACGGACAGGCTGGGAGAAGCATCAGATCCTCTCAGATTTAATTTGTTTGGTTCAATCACAGCAGGCTGATCGCTTGTAGACATAGGATGAAACACGAGAGGGATGCTTCACTCGCTTGTGTTGACATTAGCTCATTTCTAACTCTGACAATATGGGTCCGTGTTTGTGTGCCGTTGTGATCAAATGAAATAAATTAAAAAGGAAATGTGACGATAGCTCTCAGTGAGCTGCATTTACATATGTTAACAACGACTAAAGTACCATCTGATATCTTCTCCTTTTCTACATCTTAAACCTGCATTTACATCTGTTAACAGCTGAAATAGCATCAGTAGCATCTTTTACCTGCCGTACCCAAAATAGGACCGATGCTGTCGGCTGAGCTGGGACTCAATTTTTCAGATATGAAGTATCTCAAAGATACTGAACAGTTGTTATTTGTAATCCAAAAGTGTTTGATCATTAAACTTGTAAACAGCTCTGATCAAGTCCACTGTGTGTTTTTCTGCACAAGAAGCTCTTTGAGAAGAAGCCTTGAACAAGAGAGAAACAGTGCGCTGATTATAATTGCCTTACCTGAGGGTAGCATCCAGTGGACCGACTGAAGCGATGCAGAAACTCAGCAAATCCCAATTAAATTCAACACAGACGATGAACAAAGCTTTTGCTGTGTGTGTTGTCAGAACAGAACAAAAGAGTGATTAAAACTTCTTGTTTAGGGGGAAAATGTGACTCATCTGCCTCAAAGCAGAGCAAATTTTGGATATCTAATAAGAGGCCAGGGAATTTTTAGCTAACAATTTCATTGTTTTAACCCATCATAAAAATATAACCCCAAATTTTTATTTGCTGTAATGTAGCTCAGCGCAAACGTTGAGTGGCAGGAGGCCCAGAAGTTGTGTCTCCAAAACAGATTCAGGTCTGTAGGAAGCAGCCAGCTTTACATAACCTTTCAAATCTGATGTTTTAGAGCAGATTTGCATTGGCATGGCCTTTCTGATGTGTTCTGGGCCACATTAAAGGGGCAATGCAAAGAATTTGCACGTACACAGAAGAATCTCAGTCCCTGCAAGCTGTAGCCACACATTTAGCAATCGCTGTTAAAAGTCTGTTGTATGTAGAGCTGTCCAAGTGTCTCCGCTGCAAACTTTCCAGCGTGGTCTGCCTTTGGAGAGGAGGAGGAGGGCTCTCTGCATCAGCTGTGTGCTCGGCCAGCAAGTGGTTTTTGAGACTCAACGTAACTCAGTTCACATCGACAGTAAATGCGAATAACTTTTATAAAGAACCATTTTCTTTATCCGTTTCTGCTCAGGGAGGTTAGTTTCTGCTCGCCATCCACAACTACACTGCTGCATTGCTTCCTGATTTCCCAAACTACAGGGCGGGCTGAGGGTCAGAACGTGCATGTGTTAATCGTGCGTCAAAAAAAAAAAAAAAATGGATGGAGGAATTTGCGTTAATGCGTTATTATCATGTTATTATCACGTTAAAAAATAAAATAATATTACATAAAGTATATATTTTTTGTTTTTGTGAGTGGAAAACAATTGTTTTGTTGTTATCAGTTATAAATTGTCTGAGAAAATAGCCCTAGTGACATCATCAGGGTTATCGTGACTCAGACATCAGCCACAGCCCACTCCAATGACCCAAGCTGACCCTCGAGCCCAGACCCCGACCTTAAAGTCATAAGCACATCAATGAATTTCAATTAATACAGCAGATTAACAGGTTCATCATTACAGACTGCAAATGCTGGAAAGTGTGAAGTCACCTGCTGATTAGCTGCTCCTTTAAAAGAGACATTGATTTAAAAAAAGGGGGCTTCAGCTTCAACACAAGACAACAGAGAAGCTCCTGTGTGTATGTGCCTCTGACTTCTGCCACCTGAATTCCTCCTTTGCTGCCGTAATAATTACTACAGCCACTGGAGGTCACTGCCTAACCAAAAAACCCAAATATGGTCTTGATAAGCTGCTTCCACAGCTGACCATGTGATTACTTGTCTGATGAGGACGGGCTAATAAATAAACGTGACGATGAACATCCTGGCAGCTAAACATCAGCAGGTTAGCATGTTTGTTGCTGAGTATGATGCGATTTTGAAGACTTTTGTGATCAGTTATAGAAGGTAAATGCACTTCAAAATCCGGCATTTTTATATTATTAAGAGCATCACCTCGGTATTCTCAGTGGTGGCTACAGCCTTAACAACAAACATGGTCTGTGGGAAAATCTAGATGACATCCGATTGGCAACAGTTGCGACAAAAACCTGCAATGTGACACCAACTCTGTTCTCCTCTGACCTCTAAATAAAAAGGAATGTGAGTATAGATATGATTATCATTATTCCCCAAAATGAGGTAATTCAAGCTTTCCTCTCCTTCAGCTCCCAAAAAGTCAGTGGAGCTCTGCGCTATAGGTGCACCAACGTTACGTAACTGTCCTATTTGTGAAACACTGCTAAAGTACACAGCAATTACCCAACTGTTGTACTGCTTGTGACAATGGCCCTGGGACAGCGGCAGCACAGCTAGATCAAACAGTTGTGCTAAATTAAAGAGCGGGTTATCAGACCAGGCAGGAGTGTTTGATGTGCAGAGATGAGATGCATTATTATGGTAAATAAGCCGCCCTTATCAAGCTATTCCTACAGGGCCCTCTGGCTGAGCAGCCCACAGTAGTGTATGCCCTTGGTCAGACAAATAGATGCATGTACACACACACACATACACACACACTGACACACACACACACACACACACACACAGCAGCAGCAGAGAGCATAAATACATCTCTGTTGATCCTTTACACTCCACTGCAAACAGCCGCCTGCTCCCCAAATGTCACTCAGTCTCTGGCATAATTTGTTTCTAATCATTGGCAAAGAGCGGGAAAATGTCACCCATTTCCAAGGAGGATGAATTTCGATTGATTTCCAATTAGCACTAAAACAAAATGCGAGTGCCTTTTTTTGTGTGTCTCTCTGTGTGTGTGAGAGAGAGTGTGCCTGTATTGGTGTGGTAGTTAAGATCAGAGGAAACATAATGCAGCATCGCAACCCCGAAGGCACATAAACAGACCCTGAAGTCTGTAGGCGGAGCACCACCAAAGCTCACTGCTCTGAAATTTTACAGCTCTTATCGTGCATTTATGGCACTGAAAATACAGAACTAAAGCCATCACATGCTGGAAAAAGAATAAAACATTAAGCACTGCTGAATGATTCAAAATCCTAATTGGTGCTACAGGAAGCAACATGTGCAAACAAATAAGAGAGCATCGGCAATACAGAGAAGAAAGAGCAAAATATTCTCTTTAGCTGAAGTTATTAAAGGCAGAGAAATGAGTTGGAATGAGGAGAAATGTACAAAACTTCTTCAACTCTCAACTCAAATGACACTTTACATTTCAGCCTACTAATTCATGCACTTACTGTTGGTCTCATCTCTTATAATGAGTATTTAACAGAAGCTACTGCGGGTAGAGAGAGGGTGTTTTCTGTCTTTTAAAGGCTTCAGTGTAGTGATGTTTGGTTGCTAGGAGCAGTCACATGAACATGTTTCATGACACAGGAAGATAACGTCCCCGATCTTAATAATTGGTGATAATCAGTTGCGAGTCACCTTGGGGAAACTGAGCTCAGCTCAACCGGGCTTGGCAGCCTCCCAGTGAACATGTCTGGAACCAGACTGGGACTGAACATGGCCTCCAAGACCGACGGAGGTCAGTTTGCAGACAGAGCATACAGTATGGAGATGATTTACAGCAGCTTTGACAATGACTATCACTCCAGGGACGAGGCAACATGGCAGACAGGCACAGAAGAGGCATGAAGCACCAGGGGAGCAGGAGAAAATCTGGCAGCAGCAGCGGACCAAAATGGCGTGTTGAGTTTTCACATTTTACCTGGTGAATAGAGGATTTATTTTGACCAAACAAAAGAAAGAAAGAAAATAGAAGTACAAAATAGATGCAAGAATATTTCTTTGCTCGAAAAAGTGATGTATTTATTTTCCTTTCATGCTAGCTAGCATTAGCAATTGAGCTCAGTGGTCATATTAGCTGTCTAGTCGCAGGCTGAGTAAGCTAGCCAGGCCTAACTGGTTAGCATGCTAACTTCAGTAGACATTAACGCTGTTGTTTCTTCACGTTCTGTTGATAATGTTTGTTGATTTTTTAAAATAATTTAAACTAAAATTCTCATACAAATTGCACCGTTAACGGAGGACCACAGGTTAAACAGCTGTGTAACTGAGGAGTACTTTCTTCTGCAAAGACACACCTTGTGCACATGTTATCCTTTTGCTAATTACTAGATGGGTATTTTAAATCAGGGTGCTAAAACTGAAAAGAAAACCTAAAAAGAAAAGACATTTTTCGCTCAATCCCTTTGTGTTTTGTGTGAGTCGCAGCCTGTTTTCACTTGTGCATTCAAATTTCATTCAGTGCAAATATCAAACTGATTTTTTCCTCATCCGCTTTTGTTTCACCTGTTTACTGGAGTTGCAGTGCATTCAGCTCTCAAGGCCACGGTTAACTGTGGAGACAATTGAAGGCCCGTCCCATGATGGTTGTATAGTGAGGCCAGGAGCTCTGTGTGGGTTTACAAATCAATAAGAACGTAAAGCTGACAGCAGATTTTCCCATATTGCGAACATTACATGTTTCAAAGAGGCCACGGGCAGTATGGACGCCCAACATACTGTTAGATGGACGGAGAAGACAATACATTATATCCTGCACCACGATACAGACCTCTGAGAAGACAAAGAAAGGAGAAAAAAGCTTCAACATTAAAATTGACGGAGAAGGGTTTGAGGTACCTATTTACATCTTATATCTTTCTCAGCAGCACGTCCTGTCCATCCAGATGAGATGTGTTCACCTACTTTCTGTTTCCCTGTTAGAATGTGGTGTTGACAGGCGTCAGCTCCTCGTCTTCATGCTCACGCCTCGTTCCGCTTTCAGTCGTAGAAAACAAATTTAATCTAGCTACACATGAGTTATTACTCGTGCGAGAGTTAATGTATGTTTCAGCAATTGAATTAGTCGACTTAGCAAGAGCAGCGACAGAAAATAATAAATGAAGACTGCAGAGAAAAACAGAACATATCAGTATATTAAAATCATTTATTGTGCTCCAGAAGAGTAATTACTATTTAACCAGAAAGAAAGACAAGTGACAAATAATATACATTACAAATGCCAGACCAGCTCACATAGTGCCCCCTGTTTCACATGGCATTCAAAGAACAAATCCACCTTTAAGTTTTCAGACTGCTAGCAAAAACCTCTCAGGATGAATCTGAGGGTTTGGTTGTTGTTGTAGTCTCTGCTGTGATTTGAGGTTAGAAAATGGCACGTTGCGTTACATTCATTCGCAGCGCTCGTTCCTCCCCTCCACCCGTCTGTCCCCGTACACTACGGCATAGGCTGACTGTGGACCACGGTCAGGGCAGATTTACACTGGCACAAAAGTGGAGCGTCCCCCCTAGAACAGGGTTTCTTAAGTGTCTTCAGTCCCAAACTGTGTGGATTCATAGTCACCCTGCTAGACTGGCTCTTTAAAACATACTGGTGTTGGGATACAACAGAAATGACTGAAGAAATGCTACCTGGATCGGTTCAGAGTTCCCCTCTTTGAATGATGCACACACAGTTTTTAAAAGGAAGGAGACGTTGGACGGTAGTTAGTCTCAACTCTGGGGCTTTGTCACACTTATATCTTACATCTTCCATTTGGATATGAACACTGTTGATGCTTTTACAAGCACGTAGCCAATAAATCCCAATTCAAGTCTTTTTCACGACAAGCCAGATGTCAAATAACACGTAAAAGAAACACAATATTAAAAATCTTAACACAAACAGAAATTAGGCACATTGCAGAAATAAACACGGATGGATAGGATGTGTACAAGCCTCGGTTACTGACAATGGATTATACTTTTAACTACAAAATGAAGAATATCAGCGTATGGATTCCCATGTAAATGCACTCAAGAAGGGCTGACGTATATTTTTGAAGTGTTTGTGTGTTAAAATGTACAACTACGCCAAGGGTTCTGTGTCTTTTTGAAAGGATGTGATTGTTTCACAACACAAAAGAAATCCTGCTGCATGCTGCGCCCAACATGACCCTGAAGTCCTGAATAAATATAGAATACTTGGTCTCTAACAAACATAAATTCAGTCTTGAACCAGCGATTATGTTTGAAAAAAGTTATGGAAATCAGGTGTATGTTTGTGATTTTATGGTCCTGTGAGCTTAAACCAAAGGTAGTCCTACTGTTCTCTGTTAAAATTGCCACAGCGTATAAAACAGTATAAAATATGCAATTAAATTTGAGCTTCTTCGCATATTTTATTAGCACGTTTAACTATCCAGCCATGTTTTATTGTTATTATTTCTTAGTTTAAAGGCCTAATGTTTCCTCTATCAGAGGGTGGCTGTCTTTAAACAGAGCTTTTAAAAGAATTTCAGCGAGCTGGGCCGTCAGAGGAGAGTTTTAGTGCCCCATAATGGTGAAAATGCTAATGAAAGTTTTTCATTTTGACATGAATGAAGTCGGGGATAAACACTGAACACAGGAGGAAACGCTTGTTTTAGGCAGCCTAAAAAACATTTCCCATCTTTTTCCAATTTATTCTTTTATGCGCACCACAGCATTTAGCATTTTTATGGTTTCCCAATAATAAAAATATAGCATTTAATCCTTTTCAAACAGGATTACTTTTGGTTGAAGATTCAGACATTTGGGAGCGACCACCGTACGACGCCAGTTTAATCTGTACATCTGACAAAGAAGTCAGGTTGGAAAGAAATTTGGGGAAAATCATTTTCATCCATGATGTATGATGATGATGATGATGATGATGATGATGATGCATGTGGAGTGAAAGAATAGTGTTATTTTTTGCTGCTGCCTTGTCAAAAATAATACAATCTCCTGAAATCAAAGACATAATTAATGTGAATGACAATATTACTTGTCTGCTTAAAATGAATTATCTGATAAGATTTTTTTTTTCAGATTTACTATTAAAAACCACAGTTAGCCCTAGTCTGTTAAGTCCTAGCCCTTACTCTAAAACATATGTTGTAACTGCAAGTGTGAGCTGAAGTTTTTACAACGCAAACAGCATCAACATTAAAGGTACCCTGTGGAGTTTTTGACCTCTAGGGGTGCTGTTGAGCAATGTTTTAAAGAGAAAGTCCCAGTATTGTTGGTATCGTGACCTATATTTCTGACTTTTTTAGGGGCATTGCATTATTGACGGTGAGAGAAGGTAATGAACAACAAAAACTTCAACTATGAAAGAAAGGGGGAAATAAAGGAGAGATTAGGAAAACAATGCAAGTTTCCAAACATTCACAAAAAAAGCTTTGCAAATGTTTTATGAGGTAGGAAATGCATTTGATATGTTTGGTAGGTCAAAGCAAAGTAACGTTTAAGGAACATTGCATGAACAAAATAATGTAAACTTCAAAGGGCACCTTCAATATCTGAGTAAATGTCAACAAGAAGACATAAACAGCTGACCAGACACTGAGCCAGCTGACATGTTAACACGTAGCCTGTACAGTAGCTTGCTAACACAAAACTAGTGAGAGTTAAAGGTTGAAAATAGCTTGTTACAACAAAGATGATGTCCTCCAATATGGCTGCCAAAGAGTAAATTATGTCACTTAAAAGATATAAATGGCCGTGTCAGATTCTTTGTTTGTCCATGCTCAAATTCGGGGGGCTCTTAAAGGAAAAGTTCACCCAAAAATGAACATTCAGTCACCATTTTCTCATCCCTGTGGCAATGTAGAAAGTGGGTGAATTTTTGTTGTCCACAACAACATTTCTGGAGCCTCACCAACAAAACAGCGTTGCAGGATTCTTGCTTAGCAGCTACAGTGGGAGTTTTGTTTGGTTGTTTTTGGCGTTTTCAGCCCCCAGCTTCTTCATCTGCTTTTTGAGAATACCACAACACTGTTTTCCTGTGAAGTTCCAGAAATGTGTGGACTATAATCCATTCACATCAGGGTGAGTAGATAATGACTGGGTTTTCATTTTTGCGTGAACTGCTCCTCTTAAGAGGTCCAAATGTACATACAAACTAGTATGTATCCATGCAAGTTTGTTTAGTTTGTAAGGACTCCCATCCTGTGTATCACTTATTTGCAGCCGGCCACTAGTAATGGACAGCAGGAGCTTCAGTTTCATTGAAGGTGCTAAATCCTCTCTGTGGTCAGTGGTTCCTTCCAGTCTCTCCTTCTTCTGCTGCTGTGTATTTCGAAATGTTTTTCACATCACCAGGGATGCAGCAGCTAGCTAGTGCTGCAATCTGTCATGCTAAGGTCTACTGTAGCTGACTCTCAATTTGTGCAGCTAGCTCAAAATGTAATCAATCTCCCAACACTTCCTCTTTTTTTCTGTCCTGCTTACATAACTTTTCAGTGATACAAGTAATGCTGTCATTAGCTTCCTCAATCTGCACAGCTAGTGCTTCTCTTCAGTGGTGTGAAGGTCATCCGATGCTTTTTACGTTAAAAAGTTGCAGTTTTTTCCCTCTAACGATACTGTTTCAATTTGCTTCCGTAGCCATGCTTCTCCTCTGTCAGTTTTTAGGCCTGATGAATCAATTTAATGCATTTCCACACTTATGTAACCTCCTGATTCATGAGTCACTGCAGCACCTCCTCTCCAACACCTTTTTAGTCTGTCCGTCTAGTTTTACATCCCAGGGCTATCTAGCAGGACTGCTTGTTCTGTATAAGTAAAATAGGACTGTTCCATTTCTATGCAGTCCCCACACAGGCTGAATCTTGTTAGCAATTGCTACCATACATTTAGTTCAATTTCAACATTTAATTTCAAACATTTCGGGTGCTGACCAGCACACCCCTCTCTCCTCACGCTGCAGTTGCTTGAATTTTTCACCTATCACCAATCAGACAATTGAACGCACGGGAACTTGTTAATTAGCATTCATCCTCAGCTGTCAGCTAATTAGCATGGCCCTGCAATTGCTTGACTATTTACCCATCAGTGCAATTACATGTTTAATTCAATGGGAGGACCATTTTTTGCCCCTATGTCATTTCTCAGGAGTGTCTGAATTGGGCCGGTCCTGACTAATGTACCATCCCAATCCCTGTGATATTTTGATGGGTGGTTTAGTTTACATAGAGCCAATTGTATTATTCACAACGATAAAATTATTACTCACCCACATTGTGCAGGCTGACAGGACCTGAAGTTGTCTTTCATTTATTTTTCCAAAGCTACTAAAACTTTGCAATCCTACAGCTCAAAAGTGAAAAGGTTTATGGTTTGGTCGCCTTGTAGTTAAATGAAAATGCAGGTACGTCATGATCCAGAATAGTTTTAAGTCAAATGGATTTAACATGATTTCAAGTGAAAAGTGAAATGCCAACCCCAAATGTGATGGAAGCAGGATGGTTGTGGAGCTGCAAGACAGTAACCTCATGCTCGGACCAGACTACACAATGGTTTTGTCTTTCATGTTGGGCCTAAGCAATCATAGCATGCAGCCTTTCACAATTTGCATGGCCTTCAACTAATGATTAAATATTTATAGACGGATTTATGAATGAAAGTTATGCTGTTAGTGAGAGAGTGTTCAGGTGTGCAGCATACAAGTTATGTCTCACCAATGGGTTTCATTAATTTGGTATCATTTTCCTGACCCAAGGGTGATGGACAAATGTTAACAGGTTCACTAAAATAAAATAAAATAAAATGTAATTCCTTCTTTACTTATCCGTGTTTAGGGCTTTGCAAGAATAGTGTTGCCTGGTCTTAGTCTTGGTTGGGCCACAATTGGGCTGATACTGTGTAGTCTGATCCCAGCATAGCTGACAGTTAAGGCTCATTTTTTGCCCACTTTACATACAAAAATAGACACGTCCATCTCAAATAATGCAACCGTAACTGCCCTCATGCTTCCATGCATAATTTTACGTTTGCATGGATGTGAAGCAATAGATCCACTAGAGGCAGCATTGTAGACAGAGGTGGTCTGTGATGCCATTAAATATATCACAACATGTGGAGGGGAAAATTCTCTTCACTAATATAACCAATGAGGACATTTGATGACAAACATAACTTCCAGTACTTTTGGCTATTGGCTGCACTGCCCCCCTACGATTTCTGGTTGTACTGTTCAGTTTTGTCAGCATCCATAAACTTTCAGAAAAATACAAAAATACAAATACAGACAAAATGAATGCAGAACACAGACAGAGGGCTCCATCTGAACCTACTGTTGAGCATAAATTAGCCTTTAGACCCTTGTTGTATATTTTAAAATGACAGTCTTGCAGTCATTATATTGTCTGCAACACTCGCTGTCAATAAGCTATCCAGCCACCATCAGCATTTCAGTTTGTTCCAACGTTTGGTTCCACATCTTGTGAAATCTATAAAAAAAAAAACATCATGTAGTTTTCTTTTATATGAATCTAATAAATCTTGAGTCCAAGTGCAGGCAATGAGGGTGTTAGTCTATATACAATATCTTGAGTAGATACCAAAACACTTGGAAAACCTCGGCCTAATTACTTCGCACATGGTTGTGTGTGAGGGTGTTTGCACACACATGATTTCATTTGCATATGACTGTCTGTGTGTCTGTAATCAGAAACTAGCAAGCTGAGCGCTAGAGCTAGAAAGCTAGTGGTCTGCCAGTACAATGCCAACAGACCAACTGGACGGACTGTCCCCAGCTTCTGAAATTCACACCTTTTAATGTTGTTGGCTTGTTTCTACAGAGGAGGGGGATTGAGAAAGTCCCTGGCCCATGATGATGAAGTGTGATAATAGGCTTGGATTCTTTCTTTTGCTTAAATCCCAGATCAAGCCCTGCCGGTTCATTTCATCCGCAGAAACAATCTGGAGCAAACAGATGTAATTAGTTGATTCAATTTAAATCTTATCCAAAAAAGCAACACTCCCTGTGACAAACTAGATTTTATCCCCCATCCAGCGTGTCTGCTGCAGAGTTATATGGGGTAACAGTAGTCTGCACTCATTATTTTGAATGACTGCACAGTGCCTGTGAGCGAGCCAAAAGGGGCAGGAAGTATTCTCACAACAGAGGCCTCCACACATCTACACTTTAGTGAAAACAGGGAGACAAGCGATTCAGCTTACCAAGTAGCATCTCTGCGCCAGCATTCAGATCTTATATTTGAGCACAATAGGCTTGCCATCCAGGGTATTCCTCTCTCGGTTTGTTTTGAAGATCACCACTTTACCTCCGCAATGACTCTTAAGTGACTGGATCCGACTGCAGTCTGCTTTGCTGTATGACACATTCCTACTCTGGTGGCTAACGTTGTTAGCTGCCGAGGCTTCACTGACCTAAAGCTGTTAGCGATGGCAGGCAGCCTTGCAGGAGACAGTGAACTGAAGGCGGTGTGGATGCGAGGGGGAACCGTTTTACTAAACAGCCCGACCTGTCAGCTCAGTACAAAAGATGAGACAGTAGAGAATCTTCAGTAGAAAAAGAGCGGGGCCAAAAGAAGAAAAGCATTAGCTCTTTAAAGTGAGGTAAAGAGGGTTGACTGCGGGCCTCAGCTGCTATGGGAAGCCTTTCTTCTTCCTTTCCATAACGCAATGTGCCTCCAACAAGGATCAACCATAGAGAGTGATTGAAACTAGATGAAAACTGCATCATGGGAATTTGCCTACCCTGACCCTCGCTCATCCTCACATCGACCTGCGGTGCGTTTCCACCGAGTTCTACCCAATGTGATCTGTCTGTGCTTGGCCTTTGACTTGTATTAGTCATGTACAGGCATTCAGGTTTAACAGCTCTACAGAACTTGGCTGGATAAAGGAAAAAAAAAAAAAAAACGGCTAGGTAGCCCAGAGATTCACTCTTCATCATGTTTTCTACTGCTTTCTTCCTCTGTTTTTTCATACAAATGGGCATCCACTATGGCACTCAATCAACACACCTTCCAGTTAAAGAAAAGAAAAATGGGCAATGGATTAAACAGTGCAGGTAATTACTTCTATACGGTAAAGTTGTCCAATAGGTAGAATAGCAAAGAACATTGATCTCAACTGAAGGTACAATGAGTTTGATTGATACAGTGTAATGTGATTTAACCACTATCAAAAAGTAGTACCAACACACAGAGTACAAAACTAGTCCTTATATGCCCAGCTCCACTCAAGCTATATTATGTTATGCAAGAAAGTTTTACCATATCCCCGGCCCCTCCCCTTCCTGTACCCAACTCCAGCCCACAACATCCACAACCTGGAACTGCGTTTCCCATGGTCCTGCGAGGGAGTGTGTGTTTTCCTGTAATCCAATCAGGAAATCTGTCAGAAGTTGCTCCAATGCAAGGGAGAGGGTGAAAATTATTCTTAATAATGACATAATCAGCAGAGCAGCCATCAAGCAGATAAATTGTCATGCGCATCGTGCTAAAATATCCAATTATCCTTTGTCCTCCAGCTCTCTGTGTTGAAGTTGGAACTGCCAGAAAGCCAGTAGGTGGATCCCCACTTCCCACTGGTTCAGTCCTGCTGGCAGGTTTGCAGTATAGACGCCCCCCAAGAGATGAGGGCTTAAACAGCCTTGGTGCTTAGTGTACAGATCTAGATATGTAAATAGGTTCTATACAATAAAATTGTTCCCGATCCTCAAAAATAAATGGATGAAAAGTATCTGTGACATTATTTTTTCCTCAAAATTGTTCCATTGTGCATACAGGGTTTCTTTTTTCCTTGAAGTCTTCAGTCCGTCCTTTGCCCTATTCAACAACAGTTTTTGCTTTATCTTACATAGCCTCCATTTATGAAGTTAACACATGCCTAAACTGGTTTGCGCGCATCTACTCTGTGCCCCCACACACAGAGTAATCTGCAGTGTGATGCCAAAGGAAAACAATATGTTTTCTTTCTTTTACAAAGTGCTCCCCTCTTCTCACCTCCGAGGCGTGTCTGATGCTCTGTTCTGCTTCCAGATAATACTGTCAAGCACTCATTTGTCAAGAGATCCCGAAGGCCATGTCTGTCGCTAGAAAGAAAAAGTAGTTTACTGTACCTTGTTTTTCTGCAATATCAGAACAAAAATAATAATAAAAAAAACATCCGCCTTCATGTTTTAGCTTGTAAGGGTGTTTTTCTTCAGCTCCGTATTTGTACTTTTTCTTCTTGTCTTTAATTTTTCTACAAAAAACATAATTAGACTTTTTTTTTTTTCCCTCTGGTCCAAACCCCCAGAAATCCCTTGACTATATTCCCTCAGGTATTAACAGGGTGTCGTACAATCCCAGCATTATTCCATGGGTGTCTGGCAACTCCAGGCTGGCGTTTCAGCTCCTGACATATCTGTGTTTGTCAGCATGTTGGCTGTTAGTCTCTGCTGCAGCAGTGGCGTTTGATTTTGCCTCAACCATCAGAGTCCTGCCTGCGTGGGTGCGTACACAGGGCTATACCCGGGTGGTGGAGTGTGAGTGTGGATGCGGGTGAGGCAGGGTGTTATTCTGCCCGCTGCTGGGAAAGGTGTTGAAAGAGTGGAGCGAGGTGAGCCCCCCCATGGTGCTGGGGATCATGGTTATGGTGTTTGGCGTCATGAGCGGGATGTCGTCCGGCGATCGCCTCATGGCCAGAGTGTAGTCCGGCGGGCAGGCAGTCCTCAGCACCATGTCGTGCGGGTGCAGGGAGTCGCCGACACCCCTGCAGTCCCGGTCCAGGTCTGAGTGCTGCTTCATCTGCAGGGACATGATCTCCTCCTCCTGAGTGTGAGCCAGGTCGTTGGTGGCGTTCCGCTGGGGGCTGCAGCGCCTGTGGACATCATGCCTTCGCTTGTCCTTCTTGTAGTAAAGTGCGGCGAAGGCCAGAATGTTGAGGAATAGCAGAGAGGCTCCTACAGCGATGGTCACCGACAGCTCAGTGGAGTAGTCACGCTGGTCCACCAGGTGTGGCTGGTTGTGGCTGTCCTGGGTCTCAGTGGGGAACGGAGTCGGGTTAGGTCGCTTGGTCGACTGAACCTTGTTCTTTGGGGTGCGGTTAGTAGCCTCTGGTGAAGGAATCTGAAGACAGCGAGAACAAAATTCAGTATTTAAAAGAGTTTAAACTACTATATGTTCAAAGGTTATATTGTCTGAGAAAGGATAATCTGCCCAGTGCCGACACGATCTGAACTTTTTAATCAGATTCCCAGCCTGTAGAACAAAAATGTCTACTATTACTCCCGGGTCATTGTCAGTGTGGAAAACTGCACTAATGTGAACCTAAATACATTAAGACAGCCAAAAAGCTGCATTTGAACACACCGTAAAGACGACAGCTGATGGCTGACTAGCTATCACCACCATGTGGCGGTAGTCTGTGGCCATCATTCAAAAAGAGAATCTGGAAGACTCACGACTGTGGATATACAAACTGGTTGATGATGGAGCACCATTTTGACACCTCTCTCACTAATATAGCCACATTTAATCAAGAATATGTCAACTAAAAAGTTGCACATGGCAGTGAAGAAGACCTGAGGTGAAACATAAGGAGAAACCGCACCAAATTGGTGAAATCATACAACAACAGGCTAAAGGGGCTTTCCATTACTTTTTCCGGTTCTCTTCTCAAGCACTGATTCATTTAACTGAACAGCCAATCAGAGTGATTTCTCTCACTGACAGGCTCCTCTGCCAATTCCAAATTCAGAGTTGGCCGAAATGCTGCCAACAAGGGTCGATAATTGCCTACGGTAAGGGACACACCGCATAAAACTAGGGCAAGAGATGATCACCAACGGCTGACCATTGACCTTTATGGGCCCTAAAATTCACTGCAGATCACAAACTATCTTCTTAAATTATTATCCACTAGTTCTTAAATCATGGCACTTGCATCACTAGATAATGGAGTATGACAACCGACAGTAAATCTGATGGCTCATGATGTGTGAATTTTCTCCTCCTCCTCATGAAACTACAGTTCTGTCTGACTGAAAGAAGCATTTTGTAAGTATAGCACTTTAATATGCAATAAGTCACATCATGTCTACCCACTGAAGTACACAAGAGGCACTTGAGGCAGGATTAGACAAAAGTCGTGTCAACAAACAAACTGAATATTACATTTTTAAATTCCTTTTTGAAGTTGCTTGGGTCTATTCCAAAACCTTTGCTGTGGAGGGAACGACTCAGGTAGTTAATTTTTAGAAGCAGGGTGAGATATGGATGATTTAGTACCAACCTTGGTGGTGGTGGGGATGAGCTGGGTGACCTCGTTGAGGCTGTGCAGATGAGGAACCAGCTCCAACCACAAGTTGACCTGAGGAGAGAAAATATTAAGTGTTAGAGAAAATGAGGGAATATCAGAACTGTCTGGAGTAACAGCATACCAAAGTCAGTATGACATTACATTAGGATGAGTCATACATCTGTCGTTTTGATAACTTGAGTGCTAATATTGCAAATTAGTATTAATAATTCAGAAGCTTTGATTTTGATGAAGTAAAATTAGTGCGACCTTTTGTAGACAAATTTTACTTCATTAGTCCAAAATCCACAACTCTACTTTTCAGATTAACAAAGGGCAAGACTGTCATCCTTACAGGAGTTTTTACTGGAGGATAATGCAAACAACAGACTGCTAAAATGCTGCCAAAACCTGCCTCTCTTTGGGTTACCTCACTTCACAGAGCCTTACATTGGTGATCCTCTATAACTGCTATCCCAAAGTTATTGGTCAGCTCACATAACTCTGGGTTTTCCAATCCAGTCATTAGCCCACTCACATGAAAGTATCATGCAGTCCAAGCCCCTCACATGTAACACCAACGGATCATTATTAGTATTTAACATGAGTAAAGGTGAAATCCGTGCAAAATGGCTGTTGCAATGGCAACATTAAGTGCAAAAGATAATTGCAAAAGTGTTCGTAAATAAGGCTTTGTTGAGTAAAGTAGAGAAGGAAACTACAGATAATGCATGAAAAACTGCTTAAAGAAAACAGTTAATGCTTGACAAGGAAAAGGTCTTTCTGACAAAAATGTTGCATTTGATAATTTACTGGGAAATAATTAACCAAAGATGTTTTTAAAAGGGCTGCAGTTAGAATACTGAAAACAATTACAATCACCATTTGCAAAGTGACTACTGATCTAAAGTACATACTGACAGGGACAAATGTGATTGGACTGGTCAGTAGTTCACCTGTTAATACATTTTGATCTTATCCTCTGAATTTTTGCTGCTCATGAGCAGGTGAGTTACAGCCCATAGGTCGACTGTGAAGCAGCTTATTACGACCTATATCGATGTTTCTTGTTAGGTGGCGATCTCTAGTGGCTGTTTTAATTATTACGGCAGCAAAGAAGGAAGTCAGGCGAAGTAGTGGAAGTAGTCAAGTAGACAAGTCTGCATACGGAAGAGGTCGGGGATCGTTGTTTACATTTCATATATGTATTATATTACATGTATTAGTTACATTACGTATGTGCTGTTCAGTTGTTCAGGTATAACGATGTGTTTAGTTGTGCACTATACAGTAGGTTACCACTGTGATCTATTCCCATTGAAAGTAAGCCATCTTAGTGATAACTGAAAACCCAAACACAGCTGAGACGATATTTCCATCTGTGTATTCCACTCTGTCCTGAAAGTGTAAAACAGAGAGTGAATTCAGTAATGTCTGACTGTACCTTGTTGGCACGGTAATGCTCTTTGACCCGGGGCTTCAGACCAATGTGCAGGTAGAGCTGGTCTTTCTGGTTGTAGCGTGTCCATGCTACTTCCTCAAAGCGATTGGGCTTGGTGTGGATGAACTTGGTGTCCTGGGGGACAGGCTGGTTTGGGTCCCTGACAAAAAGAGCAAAGAAGGAAAGAGTTTCAAATGAAAGAATTGACAGAGAGGTGAGATCTGGCTCATGGTTTTATGGCAGCACAGTACACGAGCATGTTTGAAACAATGCAACAGAAGACATGTCACCTCCCATGCGTGATGCAGCCCTTTCCTGGCCAATCAGAAATAGTTATATCTACTCTAGGGGACAGGAAGAAGTAAAGCTAAAATAAAAGTGGAGTGGACCTTTAGAGACTGTTTATTAACATTTTCATTTTGACTTAAGTGTAGCATCTCCCTCAGGCTAATCAGTGTAATTATGAAAATACTGGAACACAGTCGTGAGATGCAGCCCCTAGGTTCATCCAACATTAATCAACAGCTGAGATATCACACCTGATAAAATCAAAAAAAGGTCAAAAGGGGTATTACTGCTCACAGATGATTGGTTTTCCTAAAGCTTCTGATTGAATGAAGAGTTCTCAAGATTGCTCATAACCCCAGAAGTTTCTTTAATTTGAAGTTTTATTCAAAAGCTAAAACATTAGCATGTCACAGTTTTTAAATTATGGCTGTCTTGTTGGGAGTGAACCAATTTATATAAAATGTATACGTAGAAAGAAGCTTCCAGCAAGAAATGTTTGGGTAAAGTTCAACCGTGCTGATCATTTCCATAGAGCTAATGCTTCAGTAGCTGCTATAAACTAAACAACAGCTGCAATTTTAATCTGATGTGCCATCTACTTTAGGTAAACATTGTAATCAGGGGCCATAATAACACAGGAATGAACTACGCTGTAAATGCAGGTCAGCAACCCCAAAATGAACTCCCCTCTTATAGTCAGTATACAGAGAAGCTTACAGAGGACATTCAGCATGGGTTCCTGTGCTAAACAGACCCACTTATACTTAATCTGAGCAGTACAGAGCCAGCCATGTGAGCTATGGAGGCCCATTCAGACCCACTGAGCGCCCCATTGTCTGAGAGCGGCATATGGAGCCAGCCAGACCTCATCAGGAACACGCTTAACCATTCAAATTGGTGGCATAAATCTCCCAGGTACCCGGCATTCCACGTCAATTTGGGGTTATATATGTAGATCATTAGTGCCTTTCTGTTCCCCTCAGGGCTACTGGGCAGTGCACAGAAAAAGCCAATGTCCCCCATTACGCTCTCGAAAAACAATTACCGCCATGACTATATGCTGAAAGGCAACGTGAGACAGACAGGGGGAAGAAAGTCTTTTAATTTTGTCCCATCGAGAATGTCACTCTTCAGGCTACGACCATTAATTAAGAATGTATTTGAAGATATGTAGAGGGTGTCTGCGTAGAATACCAATTATACTGCATAGTCCATAAAGCATGAAAGCACAATGCACCACTCCTGGTCATCAAATGTGGGTTAATATTGAGGAAACACAATTACAATGTAATTATTAATTAGTTCATGGGCTTGTAATGGTAATTGCATGTTGATCAGTCTCTGTGAGAGTGACTGCGGAACAAATGTCTCCAAAAAATGTTTAAATAACCCCCTGGCTGACCGTTTACAGGACTACGTTATCAGGTTGCTCCATAGAAAATGACTGGAAAAACGATTTAATGAATAAAACACTTACATGCTTTTTAATAAGAATTACATCATCGATTGTCACATTTCAGAGAGTCTCATTTGGTCGTTATCGATATTTTCAATATTATAAGTGTTCTCTGCAGCTTTTTGCAAAAATTGAAAATAAATGTGATCAATGTTTAAAGTTTACAGGAAGTATAGTGTTAAAAGTGCTAGTTAACATTAATTAATTACAATTTGGGATTTCAGGGCTTCCACAGACGTGGATTACACAGGACAAGCTGTATGGAGCCATTTCATGTTGTTTTTTTGGATGTTTTTTTTTTTTAAAATGCTGTGAAGCTCCAGAAATGTTTCATGGACTACGAAACTTCACCTGACTTTCCGTCAGCATGGGGGTGAGAAGATAATGACTGAATTATCATTTTTGGGTGAACTTTTCCTTTAAGACCCCCCAAATTTGAGCATAGACAAACAAAGAATCTGACACAGCCACTTATATCTTTTAAGTGACATAATTTACTCTCTGGCAGCCATATTGGAGGACATCAGCTTTATTGTAACAAGCTATTTTCAACCTTTTCCTTTAATCTCCTATTTCCTATAAGATCACTGACAAAACTTGGAACTATTGCAGACACCAATACTGATATGAAATGACTGACGGCACAATTAAAGTACTTCATTTGAATAGCTTCTAGCTAGCACATGGGTGCTCTTAATGGATAAATTTGCACTCTCAAAGCAGCTAATAATATTTTAAGCTAGTTGACAGGCCCTTTCAGTGATCGTACTGTCCTAGCATATACAACGTGATCTGTGTTGGCCCTAAGGAGCCAAGTTTGCAGCGTCATCATACCCTGTCTTAGCAAAGTTGGTCCAGTAGGTCATGACCACGGCACTGAGCATCACATCGTTCTTGGAGAAGTTGCAGGGAAAGAGCTCCGTCGGTCCAATCATCGGTAGGCCAAACACATAAGGGATCTCATCTCCATGCGCTGCGTCTGCCCATGGTGGTACCTAATGAGCAGCAGATGAATCGAATCAGATCGTTATTATTACATTTATGTGACAGATACAGCAGAATGAAAGGGATTATTTTTTGCTGCTGACACACAATGGGTATTGCAACACACACAGACACATCAAAGAAGCTGGGAAACAACAATTTTTGGGAGGGAAAAGGGGAAATGAGATAAGTTTTTAATATTATTTTGCCTACCATATCTGGCCCATTATTCAGTGTATTACAGAGAGAGACAACATGAGAAATAGAGGGATGGAACAGGCGAGGCTTTGGGCTGAATGTTAAACTAAAATGTAGCAGCATTTTATTCAGCGCCGTCTGCTGAATGAAAAATATGCCAAAATATAATGTGGGGATTTAATTACGACTCCTCAAATATTTCAGGACTGCATAATTAGTCATAGCAGTTGTGGGTATATATGTATATATATATATAAACCTAAATATGCAGAAAGTAGCTGTACAAGTAAAACTAGAAGTAAGAAGTGAGGAAAACAAAACTAGAGTCTCTTCTTCGACTGCAAAGTAGTAAGTCAATTACAGTGATGTAATTGGAAATCAGACCTTGATTTGCGGCACAACATAGTACCGTCTCTTTTTTACAATTAAGCAATCTGCCTTCATTTCACAGAGCATTTACATTTTGCAGATTTCTTACGTAAAGAAGTCTCGTCTCAATCTTTGTGTGAAGGACACACGCAATTGCTGTTTAGTGTCAAACTTCTTGTTGTGTTCCAGTTCTTACAGGAAACTAAACTGCGCACAATGATTCTGTACATTTCAAGCTTCAAGGTGTGTTGTAGCTGAAGAAACTTTTCATTTCAGAGGTGATGCAGTTGCACGCTAGGTCAATAAAAGATGCAAATGGATGCGCAGACATGCTAATCAGCTGTAGGAGGTGCAAACTGGCAAAGTTGAAAATAACTCGACTTCAGACTTCAGGAATGTAAAGAGACGACATGGAGTTCTGAGATCAGTGCAGACTCAAAGCAGACGGTGATTATGAGATCTGAAACCAGACTCCTTGAAAGCACCTTCAGAGTTGATACAGTATAACTGATATAAAACACTGCATAGATTCATTCATTTCCAATTAGCAACTTAAATCTTTGGCCAGACATCCATAGACCCACCTGTTCTGTCTGACAGTGGTGGTAGAAGGCATAGAAGTATGTTGGAGACCCGAAGCTGGAGTGCAGGTCGGCTGTGGCGACAGCCGGTGCCACCCACTGGTGATCGGTGAAAAGGGCCAACAGAGTCTTCCTGCGGGTTTCCGGGTTGTGCCTGTCGGCCCAGTCTGTGTACATGAACTTGATGGTCTCCCGGAGGATGTCTTTGCCCTCTGGGTAGCCATAGAGGTCATCCACAAAGCTGGACACGGCGTAGTCAAAGTCGTTGGCCTGAACGCCATTTTCATTGTCCACGATAAGCTCCACGAATTTCAGGCCCTCGCCCTGGTTAACTCCCAGCATGATGTCGTAGTTGAGGAACTCACCTTGAACGAGATGGTGCAGATGGTTATTAAAAAGAACAAACTTAGGGTAAGAACACTGTTGGAAATCGCTGGCTCTTAAGCACAGTTAACTCATACCTTGCTCCATGAGAATCTGAGGGTCGTCAGGTATAACATCTCCATCAATAACGGGCCCAAAGGCGATGTGGTAGCGGGCTGGCTGGATGTCTTGATCCACCAGCTCCTTGTAATGTTTTCTCTGAAGGCACACGACAAGCTCCACCGTGTCCTCGAGGTTACAGCCCACCTTCCGGGCCAACATCCGGGCGTACTTGGCTGGCTGAAAACTGACAGCCCAGCTGGACAGAGCTGTGCCGCTCTGGGCGATGGCCCTCTGGAACAGGCCTGGAGACGAAAGCAGGAGATGGAGCGAAGAGGAAAGAAAGAACCAAATTACAATAAGATGACAGCTGCAACAGGAAATTAAATGAGAATCAGGCAGGAGATTGAGGTGAGTGAGGCGCGGTTTAAGGGGTAAAATTAACTTTCTCTAAAGGCAAGGTGCAAGAAACATTTGTCTTACCTTGATGAAATAAATAAATGTTAACAATCACACCGATCATCTGTTTCTGAAAGGTCTGCTTGGTTGAAGGTAAGGCTGGTGATATTCTATATTATAAACACTGATCACAATAAGCAACACCTTTGCACTTGGTGACATGGTCCTTTAGTAGCATGCAAACTGCCATTCCGAGTCCCACTAACACAAGCCACAGGGCGTGGGTCACGTGACAGATATGGACAGCCAAAGGCTTAATTAGGCTAACCTGACTAGCTTGTAGGCTCATAACACATCGCAGTAAAGCTTGTTGATCCTGTTGTTAAACCTGGTTGAATTTCTTTGTTCTTTCACTTTTATTTACCCAAAGTTTTCCTGTAAACTCATTAAAGGCATCAAAGGCTCCAAAAATATAGGACGCACCATACCACCACAGTAACTGAAGACTGCTGCTTTTTGTTAGCAGTTGTCTATAGCTAGCTACCATTAGCTAATCAGCTCATGGCTCAGTTAGCCGTGTAGCCAGTGGCCCTGGGTTTTCCTGGACCGGGACCTTGGATCACAGGGGGGCGGGAACCACAGGCGACAAGGACCAACTCAATAGGGTTTAGCAGGCCCGAGAGTGAACACGGCTGGACACCAGATTGGGACTGAACACAGCCTCTGATACCGATGGAGCTCAGTTTGGAGACGTGGCAGGGGGGTAGAGACAGGACTCGGCAGAGGAGCGACAGGGAGTCAGACATGAGCAGCAGGTGATTGTGGGAAGACAAACCAAGACTGTTTTGGTTTTATTTAGTTTATGTCTTCTCTCGTCTCAGTTCAGGAAAACAGAGAAACTTTGATTCAAACAGTCGTATTTTTTTTTCTGTTTGGTAAGAATAAATGGAGTAAGAATATTTCTTCTGTGAGTTTATTTTGTTCATGTATTAGTCTTAAAACTAAGAGAGTGTGTGAAACACAACAAACTGCCCAATGACATATATCTCCCAGCTGAAACTACGAGGGCTATTAGGCTATTGCCTCTTGCAGTACATGAGACAGGATGGACCAGAGCTAGGTGGTTAGCACACTAGCTTCAGCAGACATAAACCTTTTTTTGACATAAAGTCAACACTGTTGTTTCTTCACAATCTGTTGATAATGTTATATCAAGATATTATCTTACAAAGAAATCTCAGATAATAAAGAAGAAGACACTGGCCAAAAAGACAACACAATATTGACTACCAGTTTGTACTGAAATGTGTCCATTATGACAGGTTTCTTTATAAAAACTAAAAAAAAGATTTTCAAGCCCACAGTCAGCCTCGTCTGCAAGATAAAAATGCAATAGTATGTCACACAACACAACCTTATTCAAGTACATCACTCATTGTAGGTACATTATTATTTGTGTATAGTTTCTATTTTATTCTTTATTTTCCTTTTTTTATTTCCCACATTTAGTTATTTTTTTCTCCTTAAGTTTCTCTTTTTATCTACACTTGTGCTGCCGGGGGATCAATAAAAGATTATCTTATCTAATCAATAGTGGTTAACGGCAGAAGACATGCCAGCTAGTGCTCGCTGCGTTACCCCTGTCGGTCATGAGACCTTCACCTTACAGGTCACAGTGGTCCATTAAGAGTCTTCTGTAAATACTAGATACTTCACTACTGAAACACCAATTTTATATTCGTCCGTGACTAAAAGAGTCCCTCACTAATGCACTGTTTCCTCTTGTTTGAGTGATGTTTGTTATAAACAACATTGCCCAGCTGCTTTGGGACATTACTTAGTCTTAAGTAAAGAACACAACTTTTTTTGTGTATCATCTTTACAGATTAACATCACCAGTATGACCCAATGAACTTGGGTCTTTGGTGTCACAGACAGGTTAGGGGAAGAAAGTTCAGATTGTTGGTTTTGGTTTTTTAATGCGGTAAGTTGAAAATTAAAAAATAACAGCAGCCTGAAAGACTTTCCGTCTGTTCTGTCTCATGAAAATCTGAGTCTCTTTCATTCCTTTACTGAATGTGTTAGCTGATTCTGTGCATGAAACAGAATCGGTAAGTGTTAGCATATTTTAATCTTTATTTTTCAGCCTTTGCTCCGTCTGATCACAGTGAAAGCTGTTCATGTTTCTGCAATTCTGTTTCCAGTTTTTTTTTTCCTTACTGACTTTCAAATGTAAAACTGAAGTCTACACGTAGACGCACCCTTTTGTTTCTCCCAATGCATCTGACCTCACGCTACTAACTGTCACACAAAGTCATGTTAGGATGGAAAGTCTTTGTATTTCTATTTCTGGGTGAAAACAAACAACAGCCGCCTGAGCAAACCTTCCTCCAGGCGATGCTTTACATCTACACTAGGTTGGTGTTTATCATGTATGTATGCTATGAGTCTACCTGCCTTCAAAGCAGCGATATCATAACTAATCCAAATGCCAAATTAGTCAGGGTGCATTCACACTGAGGATTCTCTGTTGTGATTCCTCTTAATTTGTTTGGGCAGGTGAAAACAAGATTATTTGAACTCAGGTTGCGTCTCATTATCACAGTTGAATGGTGTGTTTGTAGTCAGGAAAGCTGCTCCTACATGAGAACAAAATGTTCCATTCAATGCACATGCAGCCAAAAGCATCTGCAAAGCTAAACTGTGAACTGTCTTGAGTTTCCCCCTGCACCATCACTCACATGGTCACGCACTACTGAGGCGCACATGCACGGTTAAATATACATGAAGATCCCACATGAATTCCCTGGTGTTTTGTACCTTTGGTGGAGTTGCTCCAGCGGTTGCCCTCCGAGTAGTGAGACAGCGTGAGCAGGTTAACACAGGAGGCACCGGCGCCCGAGCCAAACACAGTGATACGTAACGGGTCGCCGCCGAAGGCTGCAATGTTCTCACTGGTCCAACGCAGAGCCTGGATCTGGTCCAACAAACCGTAATTCCCTTTAGCTGCCTGGTCACCTGTGCTCAGGAACCCTGCAGGAGAGGACAAAGAACAGAGGAGACGTCAGTGTTATCCTTCTTTGTATTGTTATAAGTGTCTTCAACAGATAATATTACTTCATCCTCTAACAACTGACATAAAAAAGCTCTAAATAAAATATGACTTTTAATAGAAAAAGGTGTTCATGAAGGCTTTTTTGTTTCCTGACATGATATACTTAGAGTGTTTTCATCACTGAAAGCGAGAGGAGCTGTAACGGCGTAAACACGTTTATAATGAAAATATGGCTGCAGGGTTTCTTTGAGGAAACAGGAAATGCATGTCTGTGTTCAGCAAGAGGCCCTACATGAGTTAATGTTGAAATATACAAGTTCAAAGCAAATAGGGTATTGATTTTTAGGCAAAGTACACAAGTAAGATACAAAAGAGCAGATATAACAAGCCGGTCCTCAAACTCTGAATACATTAAATAACAGCTCTGGTGTTCACGTTCAACCTCTGTAACAACGACAAGGTGTGAAGATTGACACGAGTCACTGGACATAATGTTTTCTCTGTAATTATGTTACCCTGAAAGTAATCTGTTACTATGTAATTATCAGTAGCAGTACTCTGAGTTACAGAATTTAATCACATGGTCAACTTGGATAGATGAAGGACAATCAGAGAGGAACAGTTAACACCGACATCCAAGATCTATTCAAATAAATACTTTTTTAATTTTTTTAACTTTGCATTCATTCATAGCTTTGCAGTTAATTATCTGTAATAAAATGCAAACTGCAGACCACCAGGGACACAACCAGTTTTTTTTTTCCCGCTCATTTTCTTTTTGATCTCCTTGATTAAAATAAAATAAACAACAATCTACTTTTGGACCACCCGAGCATAACCGCCAGTAGATAACGAGGCATATTTCTCCGTTGTACGAGGAAAAACCAACAAGCCCGGCTGTTTAATAATTTGCTGCAATAAAGCAAGAGTTATTACCCTGTAGAGCCACTTAAAGTGTGGATCCGCTAAATATAACACAGACACACTCATTTTGGTGGAGAGAAACATATCTAAATCTATGATCCAGCCGCAAATAGAGCTTACAGTAGGATGACGGCGATGACAAAGAGTCACGTGCCAGTGTTTTGTTTCTCATAGCAAAGAAATATGAAAAAAATTAAAGATTTTACTGTAGAAAATCAACTTTCAAAATCCTTTTCAGTTGGCTCAAACAAATCAGATGTTTGATTTTCAGTTTTGGGGACAAAAAAAGACAAACGAGGTTCTTCACTCGATCAGTTTCAGACTAACTTTAACATTTAACCACTGTATCACATCTTCAACTGAATTAAAAGGCCGTTTTAAAAATTACAATCCACCACTAATGTCTGATGGATCAGCTTACGGAAAGACATAATGCTTCATGATGTACTTTATCGCCCTGCATAAACCGTTATGTACACTTTACAACTGAAATCCAGTTTTGACCAAAGGTCTTTTATGACGTGATAAAGGTGGAAAAATTGTAATAATAACCGATTTCTCAACAAATCTCCTTAAATGCAACATAAATTCACATTATTATAAGTGATGGGCCTGTTATGGGTGTTAATATAATAAAGTGTGTGCTGCTCTGAAGAGTTATAGAGAAGATTTCAACTAAATTAAATTGCAAAGTCATGTGTTTTTTTTGTAGTTTGTAGAACATGGAGCTCAGCAGATGTCGCAGGTCAGAGTGGGACAGATGTTTGAGTTATTATTTGACTTTTCTTCTTTGTTTTCTCTTTTGAAAAAAGTTGTAATAACTAGGAAACAGTAAAATAATAAAGCTACAATGAATACAAATGCAAACATTCATTAATGCTTTAAATATATGGTCCTTAATTTGATATACTGTGATACATTAGCAAGTACTGCATACACATCTATGCTTGAGTCCTCACCAGGAGGCATATAATCACTCCTACCACTCCCTCTCCATACCAGCGTGAATCCAGTCCCACCTCCATCTACACTCCTGTACTCCATCTTCTTCCCTTGTCCAATTAAACCTCTCACGTACTCCTGGTCAATGCGGCTGCATAAAGATCCAGTGCTCGCGAGGCATGAATGTTCTGACAAGAACAGGCACCTAAAGTATACCCACAGGAGAGCTCTGGTCTTTTAGAGCAATTTCATGTCCAGCTACCCCCCCACAACCACCACTCCCCCGCCATCACCACCTCCCTCTCCCTCTGATTTCCATACTAAAAGCTCCATTACCTGCCGCAGGCGTCCGGGGAGTCCCCCACACCCACCGATCCCACCCACATGAACCCCCTCGCTCACATACTTCCTTCCCTGTCCTCTTTTACGTTTCTTATTCTCACCGCTGTCCCACTCTGTGACTAAATGGAGTGCTCATTACGCAGTGTCAGTCAACACTGCAGTTCATTTCCACAGGGATGCATTCAGGGCCACATGTATAGAGACACTCAGAGTAATGCCTCTGAGGAGCTACTTGCTCCTGTAATAAGATGCAGAAAGGAATGATGTCATCACTTATCTGTGAATAAATTCTGCACGTTTTTTGTCTTTAAGGTGATAAATAGTATTATATACTGTAAATTCCTTGGTTTGAATTATAAAAACCAATTAAAAAACACTGAGAGATAGTGTAATTGTATTTTAAGCGCACTAATCCCAACAACAGAGTTAAGTCATTCTCCTAAATCTGCTGCTAAGAGTTTTCCTTTTGAAAAGAAATACCGTTTTGACACACTAATTAATTCCAATCACTTCTACTTTGCAGTTCTTCTGTTCACTCTTAAAGTTTTTTCCAGGAGTCTCTTAACATCCCCACAGCAATCAATACATCGAATGCTCTGACACGTGAAAGAAAGCGAGCTTGGCTCACATGAAGACATTGGATAGGCTACCTGTCTGTCTACCTGTGTGCTGTACCTGCCCGCCTGCACACACTCGCCTGCAGAGAGAGAGTACATTCATTCTGATAATTTCAGATGTTTTCTTACATAATGAGCTAGCTGGATTTGTTTTAACTGTGCTCACAATACACAGCCCCTGAGCCTGTTGTTCAGCAGCTAGCTAACTCAGTAGCACCAAGCACACAGCCCCTGAGTCAAAGAACAAGTGAGCGGCAGCGGTAATGACAGACCGTCGATTAGCTGCTAACTAAGTAGCACAAAGCAAACATCCCCTGGGTGAAGAACAGAGCAGCTGTGGCAGCGACAGCCTTGTTCAGTGGCTAATGTTATCACAAAGCAACCAGCCACAGAGCCAAGCTAACCCAGTTAGCATACAGCACACACCTAAGGAGTAGGTGTAGCATTAGGTAGCTTTTTTCAAACTGAAAGAACCAACCCTAGCTTTAAGCTAATGTCAGTGAAACAACATTTCATTAGGAAGACCTGCAGTAAAGGGGGAGGACACCCTTTTTGTCTTTCCTTTATTGGCATTCCCATCAGCCTAAGTACTTTGTTTAGTGCTAATTAACAAATGTATCATTGTGACTTTAAATATGTTAGCACTGCATGTTTACAATTTACTTGAACGCATATTAGCATGCAAGCATTAGCTTTTAGCTGAAAGCACTACTGTGTACAAGTGTTGCACGGAGCTGCTAGCATGGCTGTCGACTATAAGACCGATATAAACTGTAATGTTTAGTGAGTCATCATGAGTGTATGCTCTACCCATTCTACACAGATTGTTCATGACAATAGCAGCAGAAAATCTCTAATTTCTTTGATTGCATAAAACACAATGATATGAATTAATATGACTGTTATGAGATGAATTTACTGGATATATAACAGCACCTGAGATTGTGATTATAGTAACCATAATGCATACATTGTTTTATAAATTCATACTGTGATGGCATACAGACTTCTCTGAATAGTGCTTAATGTAAAAGTGATGGGTAATGTAGGAGTTTGACACACACACACACACACACACACACACACACACACACACACAAATGCAGATATAAAAAGCTTTGTTAATGTATTGTAATGTATTCTATCATGATGTCATCGCTCACATGAAGCCTCTCACATGTGCTTCACACATTATTCACCACTGAAACCTCGCAAATACGCAGCACTTCACACTTCACACCGACTCCCCCACAAACAACTACAGTACATTTGCATCCGCACACCCTCGCCGACACCCACCGACAGACACGTCCCTCGGCTGACTTTTTTAATTGAGTTCATTCCTTTTCTATTCCCTTCCCACTGCCTTATTTATTTATTTGTGTGTTTCTTGATTAAAGCCTAATCTTGTGGAAGCAACAGCAGCCATCTACAAGAAAGATTTTAATTGATTCAATTTAGCTGCAGTGCAGGGATGGGCTGGCAATCACAAAGAGCGAGGCAGGAAGAATGATTAGTCCGCCAACAGTGGTCGGGCTCTCCCTGCCTTCTCCGTCTCACACACACAGTAGTCTAACGCATACATGTTGCCATACAAGAACCATAAAGAAAAAGAAATTCATTCAAGTTCTGTAATACTTATTCTAATCTTAATCTATTCTTCATTCTGATCAGTTACATACAGAAGCACAGGGGGAGTGGCTGCAGGTTTGAACTCACTTTACATTTCATGGCTGCTGCTCTCTTAGCCTTGGCAGCAGTATAGAAGAGAATAGATATTTTACAGATTTACTGACACTGGGTTCTTAGCAGTGAGTAGATGTGGTAGTAAAGCTGCTCTAGATGATAAGATACTGCCTACATGCATGGAGTCATCCATCCACTGCCGACACTGACATCCTATTCGTGTGAAGCACTTTAGCTCCGCCAGTGCAACCTCTGATATGTAATTTCAAATAACATGTTTTTGTTGGCGCCATAATGAAGGCCACCTCGTAATGGTACAGTAGGAACACAAGCATCATATAGTTTCGTCTTTTTATCATCATAATGAGTGTCATCGGCTGTAATCCGAGAGTGAGAGTGAGGGTGAGACACAACAGGCTGATAAAAGCGAAGAAACAGTGGGCGCAGTCATTTTTGTGATGCTGCAAATACAGTAATGTGTCAGGTAGAACTGAATGAGGACTGAAGCTGCTGTAAAGACACCAAAACAAAAGTAGAAGACAAAAACAGATGTTCTGTAGGAGGGTGGAGAAATGAAAAATAAGAGAAAATGTCATCTCTCGAGTCCAGTAAGGTTCAGCCAGTGAGCTTGCCTGCATGTGTGACTGTTAGCAAACACAGAGTGGTGAAAGGAAGTTACTGAGTAAACTGCTGAATGACTAATCTGCTGTAATTACTTGAAAGACCGCAACCTTTGAATAATAATAATCTTTATTTATCACATACAATCATACGAGGTACAAATTAGTGAAACTGATTCTCTGCATTCAACCCATTCCAAGGGGAGCAGTGGACCATCGAGCGGTGCCCGGGAACCGAGTTTTAAGCCAGTGCCTTGGTCAAGGGCACTGACCGGAGAATTAACCCGATGTACATGTTTTTGATGGCGGGGGATAGCAGAGCATGAGGAAAACATGCAAAATCCTCACAGAAAGGCTCTGCCTCAGCCAGGACGTGCACCCAGGAGCTTCTTGCTGGAAGGCTGTGACCATCCTGCTTTGATTAGAAGGCACTAAAATGTCTTTAGATACGTCTTTAGTTTAATCTTTAACCCTAACCCAAGCCTCACCATAGTACTGATGGTATATAAACATATATACAATCAGGAGGAGGCTACAATACAGTATATAATTGAGTATTTATAGTATATAGTTAAAGATAAAGAATGTTATAGATCCAAGATGACACTGACAGAACGGCAGGACTGAGAAAAAAAGGTGCAATAAGAAATTCATCTGCTACTTCAGCACCAGGGACAGAGCTATGGATTTATCAACACACAGCACAGTTAGGCTACTGATATTTCAGAGCATGGTCGGGGCCATAGATTGTAACATGCACAAACCTGAGTCAGATGAAGGATCAATGAATCAGGCAGACTACACAAACACATTCGTTCTGCTCCTGCACTCTCTCTTCTACTGGAGGATGGAGAGGGAGGATGCTAGGTGAACAAAGGTGATGCATTCTGGTCATTTTGCTAACAATGGGCGTGACGTCCCGCCTCATCCTACCTCAGATTGCCTATTGGACATGGTTGTGCAGAACTGGCTCTGACAGAAATGTCCGGTTTGAAGAGGAGAGGGCCATAAACTACCCTCCTGTGTCTTTGTTCCAGTCACTGTTTTCCTATCAGGGCTTGTTTATTTGATGATGCATTTGCATGAAAAGAAGATAATGTGATATTAAAACTGCAGCAAAGCAATTACAGTATTTTATTGCGGATTACATCTCTTCACCTGTAACTTTGTTACGAATTATTTTCTGTTATACAAAGAACAAGGAGGGTCTGATGGAAAAAAACACTTCATCTGTCAGGCAATTTTTCAAAAGTGCAGTCTTGAGAGACAAAAACAGAACATTTAGAAAAGAAAAATATATATATGTATTTTAAGATAGACATAACTGCATACAAAAATAAAATTTGCCTTCTTTCATGATGACCACTGTTGGTTTTTCTATCAGCCTTTATTCAGCTCCTATGAGACCGGACACGCTCCACTTTCCTCCCCTGTGTAGGATAGATCATATGTGTCTGTGTCTCAGGTTTGGCTAAAAGCCACCATCCGTGATCACTGAGACTGTGATACGGCCGCTCGGCCTCTAAGCTCCCCGGGATGACAATATTAAGGTGAACCCTGATCCAGGAATCCAGCTTTTATCCCCGCTATCTCTGCTGAAGCAGAGACAACGCTAGACGAGGAGAAAGATGGGATTTTTTTTAATACTTCTTTCTCTGCACACATCTATTTTTCACAGTCATGGTCTGTATGCCATAATCCTCTCTCTGCACTCTCTCTCTTTCACTATCTGTCCTTTTGACTCTTCATGTCAAGAAAGACAGAATAGAGAAGAACAACAGTTGAGGGGAAGGGGAAGATGGGAAACACCATCACAGATGGAGATGTGCCATATTACAGTCAGGGAAACCAAAAGAAGATCAGGAATAAAATGAAGGGTTGTTCGAGGGGAGGATAAAAAAAAAAAAAAATAAAAAGTTTGACAATGCAGCTAGATAAACATGCAAATGGAGGACAAGACACTGAAGCTGGAAGCAGTAGAGATAAACCAATGGAAAAAGACAGAAATAGGAAAAGAAAGAAAATTAAAGAGCGGAGAAACGTTGCCAGAACCCACCACTGTGTTTTCCTAATGACCGATGATTTGTGGATATTTGTCCTGTTTCAAACCCTGCAGACAAATGTCTGAGGCGTTAAACGGTCTATAGATCTGAATTAAATTCAGAATGTCAAACCCGATTATTACATGCTTTAGTATTCCTCCAATGTACAATGGGAGATTGTACATTAGTGTCATCGTGGAAAAATGGTCCTGGAAACACATTTTGTAGCAGGAAATACCACAAAAGCAGTTTTAAGCAGTTTTTTGTTAAAGTGCAGTCCCGACTCTTTACAGCTGTGCAGTTAAGATCAAAATAAAGGCTAAGTTCAATGATGGGTAGTGTCCCACCCAAGAGTACTGAGTAATAATATGATAATGACTACTAAGTTCTGATGGGCCGGAACATCAACATGTTGACGGGCGTCTCGGCTGGTGTGATCCAATCGCGAGATGATTCTAATCTCAAATCACTTAAACCTGCTGATATATGTGACCTTTAAAGTTGATAGAGCAAACAACAGTGGCTTATTTTCACATTAAGCACTTACAGAGAGACCTTTTGAGTTGAGCTTTTGTCCATTTTATATGTATAAGACCAATATTCACTCGAATAATAGTCAAAATCAAGATATCCTGACTTTTAGTGCCTGATATGAGTTTGGGCTCGAAAAACCTCCCTGTGCCGAGTGAACGCTTGCACCTTTTTAAAACTCCATTACATTTTTTTTTTAATGTGTCGTCTTCAAGCCAGGCAGATAACCGTCATGAAATTACGTTCTCAGACTTCATAAAGTTTCGGCATCAAACAACTGTTGTTGTATGAAATTATTCAATGATTTATCGTCAAAGTAGTTTTTCTTCTTTTGTTCTCCTGTGACACCTGCTGAGCTATAAAGACATAGAAAAAAATAATGAAAAATATTGATCAGCTATAAGAAATTTCCAGCAGCATGACTGAATCATTTGTGATGTTCGGTGGAAAAAAAAAAAAATCCCACATGCTCACACCATAACTTCCCTATCTACAGTACACTCCTCCTTATCCCCCCTGCCCTACAGTCTGCAGTTGTCTGCTTAAAACAAATGGAGCAACAACAGCTCCAAATATTTACAGAGCCTCGGCAGCGATACATCTATATCTGCTCCCTCCACACAACAACCCCCGAAGACAACGGCACGCCGAGGGCAACCAGCTGGGGAATATGCTGATGAGGCACAAAGCATTTCTCACTGGAAATAATGAATATGGAGCTACAGGATATTCACTCATTCAACCTTTATTTAGACAGCACTGGGGACAAACACGGAGCAAGCTCTCATTTTCAGGTGTGCCCTGTTTGCATGGTGACGGTTAAAAAGTGTGCATCGGTGTTAAAAAGTAGACTATATTTTCATACGAATGCATAAAATATGCAACCAAAAAATAATAGAAATATGATGGATAGCCATGTAAAGTCATTTTTTACTAGAATAGATCCAGGTACAGTGACATGTTGGGACACATAAATGAAAGCTTTTTATGTCTCAACTGTCTCCAAACTGAAGGAAACAGCTGTGCTTTTATGCTTTACTGTACAAATAGTTAGCATTGCACTTTGGCCAAACCCAATCAATCATATGACAGTGTAGTCTAACTATGATTAATATGCTAAAAAATCTCCCCCACAAGTTACTCACATGCCAGATCATTTAACATTGAGAAGCGAGCTTGCCCACCCTAGTATTAATTTTCATATACAGAATGTGGGCCTAAGGCAATGCGGATCAAATTGATAATCCATCCGTACACATCGTCAACACAGTTACAATGTCATTGATGCGATATAAGATGTTGGGTAAAAGTCTGTTTCCCAGTCAAATAATGACTGGAGCCCTCTAACAGGAGGGAAGCCCTTTTACAATTATATTGCTGTACAGGTTAAGGTTGGTAGATGGCACACATCAACAGAAAACAGACTTCAGCACAACACCAGATAAAAATTGGTCAGATAAATAAAGAATAAGGTTTAATTTAACTTAATTTAACTTAATTTATTAATTTTAGTGTAATTTCAAAATTAATGACATAATTGAAAATGATGATTGACCTCTCGTGGCCCACCTGCTGTACCTTCACAGTCCATACTCTGGGAATCACTGGTCTACTGTGTTCACCAGCTAGCTAGCTTAGCCTATTGACTGTTTTGTGCTGGGCCAGAAGATTGCAGCGGGTCGATAAGAGCTTTTCTGGTGTAAAACCACTGCCTCCTGCTGCTGCAGAAAATGAGGTTAATAAGGCCTGAGTTTGACGGACAGAGAGCCAAAAACAATGAGCTTAAAAATGCAGAAACTCTCAATAAATTATGCAGGGGGTGTTCATCATTACAATCGACCCCTTTCACATTATGCTTAGTCACTTGATCCATGGTTAACAAAAAAATACTGATAGGAACAGTTTTAAGATACTGTCAGAAACAATCCCAAATGGAAGCTACAGTAATGCTGCTCTGTATTTTGTCCGTATTAAAAGGGAATATCATATCAACTGCTTTGTCAGTGTTGTGTTTACAGCTTGTTTAACTATCCCAAAAGCGGCCAACAAATCTGCTACTGCAGGTTTAAACTATCCTAAATACAACAACCCAGGACAGAACACCGTAACTGCTTTTATACGGGCAAAGGACGAAGTAAAAGTTTGCATAGACTTCCAAATAAATGTGGTCTGGAGAACTTTTACAGACACATAAATAGAGACAACTGAAAGTGTGAAATGTCTGAGTCATTTTACCTCTGTAATCCACTTTAAAGACAGTTGATGCGTGTGTGTGTGTGTGTGTGTGTGTGTGTGTGTGTGTGTGTGTGTGTGCATGTTTGTGTCCACATTTGCATTTGAAAGACGCTACTTATCTTCAGCAGGTAAACTGATGCCACAGAAGTTAAATGTCCATTTAAATAATACGACCAGAGCGAGAGAGACAGAGGGAGAGAGAGGGAGAGAGAGGGAGAGATAAGGCCTCAGCCCACGCCTACAGACGGTGGTGAATGACTGTGTGTTGGCGTTTGCCTTGATCATATCCTCGTCATTCAAACTCTGTCATTAGAATTGTCGCAGCAAATGGGAGGCAAATAAATAAACTGTGTGCTGTGAGCTAATGAGGAACCCATCAGGAATAACTGAATAATACAGATTATGTAAAGGTAGAAATGATCAAACCCGAGCTACGTCAATGCTCTGTCAGTCCTTCTACATACCAGCTGTTTACACACCAGACACACACACACAGACACACACACTTGTCCTGGTTGACAGGCGGTAAGTCACAGGTGTCTATTAGTGTGCATATATTATGGAAAATGCTATATGTACCCCACTTCCCCCACTATACAGCAGCTAATATTTCAAACGCCCATATGTAGCAACACCTCATTGTTGAAACGCAACTATATCTCTTCCTTTACCTGTTCACCCATCCATCCATCACTTTCCATCTTGCTCTACGTACGTCTACCACCTCTGCTTCCTTGTCTATCAAATCTATCCTCTTCCCTTCTATTTCCTCCCTCCCCCCCTCCTTTCTTCCCTCCCCCCCGGCGCAAATCAAATTATGCTGTCAACTTCAAAAAATGAAATGAGCCGCCTTTCATATTTCTTGTTCTGCACAAACACAAACACGTGTTAATTTGTGTCGCTGTCCTTACAGATTTGCCTGTTAGGGCAAACTGGTATAGATTACCTCCGTCTGCCGGGTTGAAGGCGGTGAAGGAGTGGGGAGGATTTCTGTGTGTGGGTGTGGATGTGATTAAACTGTTACTCAAGCTATTCCAGCCTTGTGGAGTGAATACATAATGGCCCGTAATTAAGAAAATGTAAAAAATGATTAGGCCTTGACTGTTGCCATAATATCAAGTGTTTTCCTCCAGGATGCACAGAAAATGACACTGAAATTTCCCAAAAAAACAAAAGATTAAGTGATTAAATGAAAGCAGGACAGAATTACCTGCTTCGTTTAAACTGTCTTTTTACATAACATAAATTTATTCATGAAAGAAATTAGATAAACCTACAAACTAAGTTGTGATTAAAGTTCACTCATAGTAGTAGTTTTAAATACCCCGTCAACGCGGAATGGGACACGTTACGCAAAATACAGTATGACATAAATATTTGGACACACATGGGAATGCTAGGTTGAAGGCTCTTCTTTTTAGGAAGTTACTTCAATGAATACTTAAAGACGATACAGCAGAGTCCCAGACATTCTCATTTTCAGTCCCTATGTGTAAAGCTCAGAAAACAATCGGTGCTACACTTGATCTGCCGTTGTGCACAAAGAATACTGTAGGAGCCTACAGTTACGTATGCCGATGACACCAATTTGTACATTGCAGCAATATCAGAGCAAGCTTTAACTCACGCTCTACGTGACGCCCTGAGAGACGTACACAAGTGGGTTAAATGCAACAAGGTGGTTTTGAATATCTCCAAGACAATGTCCATTGTGTTTGGATCTCGACAAATGTTTACCAACGACCCTCGACTTAAAATGGCAATAGGCTGATCTGGCACTTGGTTGTTCATACAGAACGAATGTTAACGATATGCATATACAACTGGCATGACCCGCCGAGCTTGGCTCTTCTGATGCGCATGGCCTCTTAGCATGGCTACAGAACAAAAGGGTGCAGCTTCTGGTCACATAATGCTCCCGGCTCCCAAAGTGAACTTCCGTAAACATACTGTCAAACTCTATATACTGCAGTAGCACTCTGGAATTCTCTGTCAAGCGATATCAAATGTACCATAAACAAAAACATTTTCAAAAACCAGAAAGAAAGAAAATATCTTGCCAAATAATAGGATAAGAACACCACCCTCTATGTTATGTTAATAATCTCATTTTTTTTTATTTGTTTGTTAGTTTGTTCGTTTTAGTGCAATCCACATGTACATTACATACGTTGAGTGTTTCGCCCCCCGTTTTCTCTGACTCTATGCATAATTTGTATTCTACTATCTCCTCACCCTTAATTTCTCTTCTCTGAGTGTCTGCATAGCTTGTTTGATTGTTTTCACATTTTAAATAGTCAGTACTCTCTTATTGCATGTCTGCATTGTACTTTTATGGATCCTTAAAATGAACATACACACAACATCAACTCTTCCTGCCTGGTGCAGTCCAATGGTGAAAGTCCATTTTACCAGTACAGTATGTAGTGCAGTATGTATGTGTCCAAACTGAGATAGCCCTTAGACACTGTGCTTATTTAGTGTGTAAGTACAATACACTGACAGCAGCTATTCTGTCAAGTACAATCACTTTCTTATTTAAGTGCTTTAAGATATTCTGGCCGTAAGATACTGGAACGCATCTCCTTAATCTACTGTAGCTCAGTTTGTAACTTGTTTGTACATCACTTGGATGCTTTAGTCAGAAATTGTCTGCCAAATGAATAACTTTGGATGTGAAAGAGAACTCTAATTTATTTCCTTGATGTGAGCAACGTTCGGGTGGCCAGGCTGCAGAGAAAAGAGTGTGACATCTGAAAAAAAGTTGAACTGTCTACTCTGGCAGCTTTTCCCACCTGGCACACCTAATGAGACGGGTCCTTTATTGCTGATTTTTTTGTATAATTACTTTGAGGACGGGGAAATTACAAAAGCCTCCTCTGGAGACACAATAAGATTGTGGCAACCCGGCATATGGAAGGTGTCAAGTATGGCGAATGCAGCTGTAACTGCAGGTTGAATTGGAAAGTTTCATCACGCATAATCAGGATACAAGAGCGTAATGTTTAAAGAGCAGACTGGTGTCCAGCGACGTTCACATTTCCACAAGTTGGTTTTAAGTTGACACAATATTTGGCACTTATAATCAGAGATTGCACAGCAAACATTTAATATTACAGAAAAACTGTCTGAATAAAGCAGGTTTGTTGAATGGCCTTGGACTAAAGTTTGATGCGTTTAAGAGGACTGTAGAAAGTACAAAGTTGCAGTTGAAGTACCAAGAAAATCACATTTGGAAAGTTTTTCTATTTACAATAATGCTTTTAGGAAATGAAAAAAGAGACAGAATGACAAGAGGTGAGGCTGCCTCACTACAGGATGGGAGGAGGGGGGAGAGGGGTGCACACTTCCACAGGCAAAAGATGATGGTGTGTGAGTATGCATGTGTACGAGCGTGTGTTTGTTTATGCATGCGTGCATGTGTTGAGTCCTGATGTGAATGGTTAAGCAGCTTCCTCTCTGAGCACAGGAACATTATTAGCATAAAGGGAAGGACTGCACCCCCCGGAGAGTGAGAGATGAAAACAGAGTGGCAGAAACCAAATGGAGAGAAAGCAAAGACATTTTAGTGAGAGAACGGAGAGAGAGGAAGAGGAAGAACGAAGAGTGTGAGAGGTAGATGACAATGTGAGAAAAGGAGTGTGGGAGGTGCCGAGAGAGGGAGATAAAGGCGGGAGTAAGAAAAAAGGGAGGCAGGGAGGAAGAGGGCATTCAGAATGGAAAGTGGCATTGCAGAAAAACATGAACCCTGCATAGGAAGTGAAGTCAAAGATAGCTCTGACACGTTCGGTCCTGTAGATGGGTAATAAAATAAAGATGCAGGCACAAAGATGGACGGACTCAGAGCGACTAAAAGAATAATGCAGCCAAGATCAACTTATGGTATTTATTTCTTTAAAAGGTCTCATGTTGTAGAAAGTGAGATTTTGTCTTTTTGTATTTTTTTTATGACAAAGCAGATCTACTGTAGGTGCTATATAAATACCGTGAGAGTATCATAATGCTCAAAGCTGCAATGTCCCAAATATATAGTCACCTCCCTCAGGGCCCCCCAGCACGGTCGTGGTAAACCAGCAGAGCTGATCCGGAAGCATGGTGGGCGGTGCCTGCTCAGGCATGTGAGAGCTGACCAATCAGAGCAGGCTGGGCTTTTCAAGATGGGGGGGCCTTAAAAAGACAGGCACTTAAAATGGAGTATTTAGACAAAGGGTGAATAGAGCTGCTGCAGAAATAGTGAGTATGAGCAAAATAATGTGTTTTATGAACATTAAAGCATGTAAACCTTTTCTAGTCAACACTCAAATTAATATGGTGAACCTTAAATGTTACCTAAATAAGCATTTATTTCCAAATGTTTTAGTCAGATGCCTACAGCTTTTAAAGCTGCACTACTAATTGGACTAATGGCTATCAGGCTTGACAAGAACATGCTTATCGGAGAAAAGTGGTACAGCTAGCAGTTAGAGTTAGCAACAAACATAAAATTAATAATGGATATGTAAAAACAAACAATTATACTAGTGGTTATGGTAAGACTAATATCCCCTCGTAAACACTGAACACTATACTACTCAGATTTTAAAATGCTGAATATCAGCATTAAGTACTGGCACCTACCATCCTAATGCCTCCCTATCAGCACTGGTCCTCAAAACCCCATATAGGTCAGCCTCTCACAGCATGTTGCTAAAATCTTGAGGCGAGGTGGCTTTCAGATATGCATGTCTTTTATAAGAGCAGCATAAGCCGCTTAGTGCTTTTATAGTGAAGGCACTCAGATGGATTCAGAGCCATGGAGCTGTGCATCAGCAGCCCCCCTGCTCTGCCACAGCAAAGAGGAGAGGAGGCAGAACATGTTATCTTATATGAGCTGAATGAGAAACTCCAGGACAAGGTGGGAAAAAGAGCGAGAGAAGAATGAGGAAAGAAGAAATGAATCATCATGTGAGACTGAAATTGCCCTCTGCAGTTTCTCCCTACATCAGCCAAGAGGTGTCAGTGCAATTCATTTGCATTACATTTGCAAATACAACATCTGATAGTCTAACACCTTGTAAAGTTGTTATGGATACTTTTTTTAAAATCTCAATTTTGGCAGACACAGACTACATAAGAATTTATTTGTTGTGTTTCCATCCATATAACAAGTGTCCACTATTCACTCTCCTTTTTGCTCTTTTTTGGTCCTCACCAACTCCAGGAGAAAAATACGTGGTTCTTCAGCTCATCGCTAACAGTTAAATGTGTTTATCTGCTGTTTGGTCACAGTGGGTTAATCTGAGCTTTCAGCTGAAAGTGTCTGGTTGGAGAAGAGGTTAATGATAGCTGAGTGTACAGTCTGCATAACCAAAACAATGAGCTAAAAGAGGCTGAGAGTCCAGCACATGGCGCCAAGGTCTTTCTTTGAGCATCTCAGTAAGTACTGAATTCACTAGCCCCTTTGAATCAGCCTGTTCAAGTGGGCAGTAAACCAACAGCAGTGGTAGTATCAACGCTGAATTGACATTTGTGTAGAAAGGGTAACTACGGTGGCCTTGAGGGTCAAACACATAATTTCAAAAAACATATTTTTTTTTTACATTTTTCATGACCTGAAATAATGTTTTGTGAACTGTTTTCTAAAATATTGTGTTTTGTGAAAATATTGATGTGTTTTCTGAAATAATGTTTTCTTTCATGCAATGTTGTTGTGTTTGGGGGTAGAGTTAAGATTAGACTGCACCTCTTTTGCTTCCAGAACGCTGGCATGCTATCTAACATCACTGACTTGGGGCTGAATTATGCATTATTATTATGTCAGCTGTGTTTAGAGTCCATGTAAAAAAAACAAAGCTGGGTCTTCTTAAGGACAGTACTGTGGGATCTCTGGGTCAAAGGGTGCTACAATAAAATACATAGTAATTAGTCCAGGATCTTATAGCTGCTGCAAGACACTGATGTGGTGGTCACAAAAAAAAAATGGGGAAATACATAATACGTCAGCATTTCAAAATCTAAAAATTCAGGTGAACTCACACACCTCATTAGTCATTGTACGATGTAGGAGCCATTTCTATCTCAGGTTTAACAGTGATATCTGAGGGTATTCAAGGCTACATCTCCTTGTGTCTCCCTTCCCTCCCCTCCCCTCCCCTCCCCTCAGTAATTATATATTGGAATGAAAGCAAAGCACAATATTGCCCAAAGCGACAGGGCAAAAGATCAACATTCTACATCAAATCCTTTTCTGTCCATGTATTAAGGTCTCCGATTCTCTCTCTCTCTCCCTCCCTCCCTCTCTCAGTCTGTCAGCCTTTCCTCCCTAATGAGGCCCCGGCCACCCAGGAAGTGATGTCGCTGTGCGGCCGCCTGTTGCCTCCAGTCATAAACAGGCTGGTTGGAAATGTCAGCCCGCGTCTTGCACTATCTCAGCTCTGCACCGCGAACACACACACACACACACACACACACACACACACACACACACACACAGAGCTTCACCTCAAAGACAGCACCACACACACACACACACACACACACACACACTGTCATGCATAATTCCACAGAATCACAGCTCCTTTTCCTTCCTCCTGTTATCATGTCCACATAAACATTCACACTAAAAATGTGCACATGTGAATGCACACAGATTCATAGCGTCCACTCTGGCTGGAAAAAAAAACACATTCACACACTCACACAGATTAGCCGAGAAGCATCTAAACCCTCTGAACACACTTATACAGTAAATACCTGCACACAATCACACACACACACACACACACTCTTACACACACATGTGTACCAGTCGCCTGAATGGTAGCTGGAGAAAAGGTTACTCGTCCAGATGGAACACTCTGCTCTTTTCCCTCCTCTTCTTTTTGTCAATTTGTGTGAGTCTGAGTAAAGGTTAGCATCGTTGAGGCACTTCTTGGTGGCCGTTTTTTCATTCTTTGGCCTTTACTACTTTGGACTTCACTGGTGTTCCTCCAGTGAGACTTTAATTTGAGTCTTGGTGGATGAAACACGGAGGGCAAAGAAAAGCAACACAAAAGGCATGTATCTTCATGTGAGTAGCCTAAATGAGCAAACTAGCGACTGGCATGCTGCCTGTTATTGAGCTGAGTTTGCCACAAATTGGAAAAAGCTGAAAAGAGGATAAGAGTGCCGCATTCAATTTAAAGTACATTGCTGCAGATGGATTTCATCATTGAAAGTGAGTGAGCAGGTGAGTTTAACACTAGAAGTCTGCACGGTGCAGCTTTAATTAGTTCCTGTACAGTCACTGTGATGTATACTATGGTGTTAAAAGTTATGATGTCCACAAATGAATAGATGAACATGGTGGCCGTGTTAATTAGCTTGACTTTGTGCTGTCTCACATGAGAATCCTCTCTATACATAGAAAAGCAGCCTGTCCTTAACAGAAGAATTACCATATACTGGGCGACTGTGAAAGCAGCTTATTACAACCCATATTTGCAGCAATAGTAATTATTACAGCAGCGAAAGGAGGAAGCTAGTCCGCCGTTAGCGAAAAAACAGATGGAGGGGGAGTCACTGCAGTCAACAGGGCTCAGCAGCCTCCAGGTGAACACCAGGACACCAGGCGGGGATTGAACGCAGCCTCTGAGACCGACAGATGCCAGTTTGAAGACAGGAGATACAGCAGAAAGTGATTTACAGAGGCTCTGCCCACAACTTTGACCCCAGGGACGAGAAGACACGGCAGGCGGAGACAGAAGAGGCAGAGGAGAGAGAGAATCGGTTGAAAAACGATGCGAAGAGCCAGAATATTTTCACGTCGTTCCATGAATTGAGGATTTATTGCGACCAAACCAATGGTGAGTTGGAGGTTGAATGAAGTGTGTTTTTACTGAGGTAATTAAGCTTGTCTTCAATTGGTAAAAGAGAGAAACTTGAATTCAGAAGGTGTGCGGTTGTATTTTTCTGTTGAGTAAAGAGTACAAATATCTCCTTTCTTGGGATCAGTGTATTAGGTTTATGAGACAGGGTGGGCTACCTGGTCAGCATGCTAACATTAGTCGACATCTCCGTAACACAGTATGTTGTTTTTTCACACTCTGTTGATAATGTAAGTTCATTTTTACATGTTTTAAACTAAAACTCCGGCAGCCATATCTTACAAATTGCAATACAGCAATTTGTGCAGTTTTAAACAACACAGCTGCAGGTCGAGGCTTTGTTCAACTCTCCGCGATGTGGTCAGTTGGTCCACCACCCATTAACTGTGGATTTCTTCCTCTCTACCCTCTGCCAACTTGTTCATGGTATAGAGGTTATTTACATCAGATGCTGCTGGATGAAAACCCCCTTTGGCTTAGAATCAGGATTACTGTGAAATCCAAGAAAGTGAAAGGCAAGGATTGTGTTTCTTTAGGCTAGGAGAGGATTAACCGTCTTATACCAATGTTTACACTCAACATTTACTGAGTTTATTGAGCTGCTTGGTACATAAGACACTAGCAAACACAACAGGATATACTGTAGAGTGTGAAAAGGCGACTTGAATGGTTTTATTATTATTGTCTTAACTGAAAATATCCCTCTGATGCATGGACGTCATATTTGTGTTAATAATAAAAGACTAAAAAGGGAAACATGGCCGTGCCAGAGTAAGGACACGTGTATCCCGTAATAAACCTCAGACGTGCAAAAGGCAACGTTCGTCCAGAAGGAGGATGATCAGAAATGTGATTCGAGTAATCTACCCAGTGTTTGTTTACAAGAGTGTCACAGCCAACTGCTGATGATCTCTGCTCAGATTCGATGAAAAATCCCTAACTGAATCCTTTATTCACTCTGAACATGAGACCAGTGCTACACAGTCTTGCCAAGAAGTCTTTCCACGGCACTTTAGTTAGAAACATGATGCAGTGTCTCGCTGTGACAGAAGGCTATTTGTGTAGAGACAGGTGATATTTGTGGAAAAGTCATACTGAACACACTGGAAACAAACAGAACAAGTCCAATATTATATTTCAGTGCACCAGTCTCCAGCCCTCTCACATCCACCATCCTGTCGGAGGTGATTCACCTAAATTAAAATAAATGGACGATTTTTCATTGTTATAGATTTTGTGATGAACTTCTCATAATGTTCTCAGGGATTTATTACACTAGTGGTTTAACAGACTGCCTGAAGGTCTGACAGAGACCGTATTTTTTTAAGGATTCAGTTGTAGAATCTGCATTTGGGTTTTTTTTTTCGGTTTTTAAAATAGGGCTTTGTTTTAGGAAATTACCACCCTGACTTAATAGACTAAGACATTAATCCTCATGTAACTTTAGTTTGTGAAAGTTCACCATAGATCTAATGTCCTGAAAAAGCCACTTTTATCTGATATCTGAAGAATAATATCTACCTCTTTAGCTGCCAAATACCCAATATGTTCACCAACTAGTTGCCCACACTGTCTGTCTGTGGTTTGGTGCACAGATAGTGCTCAGGGAGATTTTTCGGTAGCTCCTTCAAATTTTGCTGCAGTTTGTTTTTTAACTGTTGTTTCTTTCGCCTTTATTGCTGAAACAATTCTAACCTGTGACGGAAATACATTGATCAGCATTGGAGAAGAGAGCACAGGTTTTGGATTAAGAGCAGAAGACTTTGAGACGATCACTGTCCACCGTATCTTTCGACCGTCCAACCTGATAGGCTGAACACCCCGGGGTGGAGAGCTCATCCAGCCTGAATTATGTCCAATCACAGGGAGAAATCACAGACCTGTTGTTCCCACATTTTTGTCGGAAACCTGTCTACACTACAACATCTCGGACCAAGCTGTCGCACTCAACAGGTGGACCGTCTTCTGAGTCGACAAAGCACAGGACTACACAGGGATCAGAAGAGGTGGACTTGTGTTTACCACAATGATGCTTGGTGCTAACGGACAGTCAAAGTTCATGGACTGTTTTTCCCAGATGTCAAAGTTTTAGTTGGAGGATGTGGACCATATTATCCTCACCATCTTGTTGCTGCTGTTTACAGTCACCCTGAAGAAAATTTAAAAAATGCACTAAATGCACTAAATGTTTATATCATATTTCATTTGGTTATGCAACTCTGTGTCGACACGTTATCTATAGGGAGTAACACCAAGTCACAGAAGATAGGAGCTTTCAATGGAGAGACAGACTAATAAACAGAAAGGAAGAGTCATAGTGAGATTTGAGATTTGAGGAAGAGAGAATCCAAGACGGCAGACAGATCTAGAGGGAGAGATAGAGAAAAGGCTGCAGAACCCTGCCAGGTTCTTCAGACGATCTGTTCTCATTCATGGTGTCCAGCAGAGACTTTGCCTTGGCTCTCTTTTCCCTCAGATTCCCATCTCAGTGGTAGACTCCATACTGAGCTGACTGATATAGATAGAATAACTAACTAACACACACACACACACACACACACACACACACACACGCACACAATCAAGCACCCACACACTCCAACAAACTGTAACAGATGAAAAACCCAAAAATAAAATTAAGTACATCAAGAGAGGATACATGCCAGAAACTTCCACAAACAAACCTGAAGCGCAACATTCCAGAAAAAAAAGCTAAAAGACAAAACAAACAAAAAAAATGCAACAACAAAAGAAAAAGCCTTCAGATGTGAGCTGACAAACCCTAAACATGTATTCTGGAAAAGTAGAAAGAGCAGAAGAAGGGTTTAGCTTTGATTTGTGGAGCGCGTCAGGTCCAGACTGTCTTGGCGTACCTCTGGAGGAGGATTTTTTTCTGCTTAAAAACCATTTGTCTGCAGAAGATACTGCAGATTTGACACTGAGGAAAGAAAGTCGGAGGAGAGAGTCCTGCTACAATGGCTGTCTTATATTTCTATCTATACATTTCTGAGCCTGCCCCTCCCTTCTGTCTCTTCTACAGTAAGCCCTTAAACATTTTCATCTTGTTTTATCTGAACTAGTAAATCCCCCTGAGAGGGAAGTGGTCAGAAGATAAAGGACAAGGCCGGAAAGATGTAAACATATAATATGAAAAGAACAAGAGATACGATCAAATGATTACAGGAAACACAATGACCGTGCCTCTGCTGCTTTTTCTTTCCTCTTGTTTCGCCTCGGTCTCGCCATTTTTTTCCTTCTCGGTCTCTTTCTCTGCCGCCCACGCACCTTCTTCTCTCTCCAGAATCAAAATGTCATTCTGTGGCCCAACCTCTCTCCTCTCGCTGCTGTACTCTGACGCTCTTGCACATATCTAGTTATCGATCCGTTCCTCCTTGTCACACCGCTGAGTGACTCATAATCCACTTCATTATTCCACCTACCACACACACACACACACACACACACACACACATGCTCACAGACTCTCTAACACAGACAAAGCCACAGGGAGGTGAGCAAACATACAAGGCATCCGTGCAGGTAAACAGTGCCGAGGCACACCCAGACACAAGCGGCCACATAATTTTTCAAATAAACTTCAAACTCCCACAGACTACCCACCATGCACTGCAGCTGCCAACTAGGGGCCTCATTTATCAAAGCATGCGTAGAACAAGTTTTAAATACGCATTACAAAGCTGGCATTAATCAAACACAGGTATGCACACGTGTATGACATTAAGTTGACAGATACCTCCTGTCTGTGCACAAACAAGCTTATTTACAAAATTAAACAGTATTTATAGTAATCAGCATCCATTATTGGACCCTATTAGCTGAAATGCAGGACTACTAAAAAGCAAAGAAACTGACAGTGAGGCTGAGATACTGATTAGTGAGGTTCAGGTTTTCCTCTTGTGCCACCAAGGGGTTAACATTTGTGCTTCAGAGTGAAACAACTCTTTGACGAAGTGCCATGAAATGAAATAAAATAAAAGGATGTATTCTACTGACTTTGGTGATTCTCTGTTGTTTTCCTTTCGTGCCACCAGCAGGTCACAGTTTTCACATGTTGAATGAAATGTTTCAGCATCTACTCGAGGGATTGGCATTTTGTACAGATACTGTGGTTTCTGCAAATGACGTATTATAATGACTTTGATCCTTTTCTGATCCTGACTTTTCCTCTAGCGTTGCTTGCAGTTTGTGCTTCTGGTTTAGAGTGAAATGTCTGGAAACTATTGGATGGGTTGCCATCAAATTTGGCACATTCAGTTTCTCCATACAAGGTTCACGGTTCATTTAATTGTCAGCTACAACACAGAGTTGTAAGACAAAAGACAAAAAACAAAAAAAAGTTCCAGACCCTTTATGGCACACAAGAAAAACTTGTTTATTTTTATTGTGGAGTGTTGAGGATGAGTTCAGGAGTCTCTCGCCATCAGGAAAGAAGCTGCTGTCTGCTAGTCTGGTTGTACGGCAGTGGATACTTTTGTATATTTTGCCAGGTAGCAACAGGGTGAGCAGGCTGTAGCTGTGTTATGCTTCAGTTTCCACTGGGCTCTGTGTAGACATCTCACTTCACCGATATCTCTGATGCGCGGTAGATGGGTATCAATTAATTGCTAAAATTTTTATATGCTGACCTGACCGTCCAAGACTTTTGTTTATAACCTGCAAAAAATGAATTCCCATCACTTTACACTTTGTGTTTAAAACTATTTAGCAAATGTTTTACATTATGCCTGTTAAGGACGATTAAATTACCTTGTACCTTCAACGTCGTCATCACCCTAGCAGTATCCTTGAGGGCATATTTCCTGGTGTTATCATTTAGCCTAAAGCACCTCAGTGCATAATTACAGCCCCAGAGAGCTGCTAGCATGGTTGTAGACTCTTAGTTTTGTTTCTCAAGGACAGCACATCAATTCATTAAATTTCATTTCATGCAGCAACTGTAAACCATTACCAGATCCTCTGAATTCAGCATTTCTGGCTCCACAAGCTGCACTGACTGGATGATATCTGGTGCCTATATGGAGCTGTGTATGCTCAGTAATGCAGGATTACAGAAACGAGATGAAAGAGTCGGAGGAAACCGAGGCTTCAAGGAGGATCAGCTGGAGGTTAATGTACGTTTAAAGGAACAACATTTCACCCAGGAAGATATGATTTACTTGTCCTCAAAATAACAAGAAATATGTTTGAAGTGATTTGTGAAAGACTGATGTTAATGGATTATGCCATGTTTGAATTTAATTAATGCTGGGTACAAGGTCAAATTGTCTTCAGGCATAACAAGTTACAATCTGGAAATTATGCTGACAGGTTTGGCAGCTGTGGAACTGGTTCACCTTTGATTACACGTCTACCAGTTGAGTTTTGTGTTTGCATGTGTTCAGCAGTGGTTCAGGCATGTTCTGAAACATAAGAATCGACCGATAGACTCGTTTCAATGTGTAATAATACTTGCTCTAACGTTTAAGTGCCGTACAAAACTTTGATAAATGAGGCCACTGGTTTTAGCTGCAGAAAAACACACACTGTCCCTCTTAATCCTGAGCAACAACACACACCAACTTCTCTCCACATAAAGCTCCAGTCCTCCTTTTAAAGAAGACAAAAGTTTTCCTCTCAAATGTTGATGAGCTCATCATGCATCTAACACTTCATCTGCCGCTGCAAAACGACAGAGCAGAACCAGCGCCATATTCACATATTAATTAAGCATGGCTCATCTCATCGTCACCCGTCAACAGAGGCATCTTTTATTCATCTGTCGTATGGCTGGCATGTCTGCAAACAGATGTGCACGACAACATCCGCACACAAACAGACTTGTTGGAGAGTTCAATCTGGTCCACACTTCGTACATAAAGTCCATGCTGTGGATGAAAAATGTTCTCAAAGGATATGACTGAGAGGAAGTATATGAAAAGTGGTACGAAGCTTTCAGATGGCAATATTTTGTTTCATAATGGATGTTTTTAATATTGCGGTGGGTTTGTGGGATATAAGAGAGGGCCATTAGGGTTTCTAAATAAAGGGTTTAGGGTTATTACTGTTACAGTGATGATGACTGTTGAAAGGCTGATTGGTCATCATTCTTGCTGATGCTAAAAGAAAGTCCGGCAAAGGCAAGATACACAAGCAATCAGCTAATCAGACCGGAGTGCAATTCTGTTCCCATGCAAGTGTAGTAATGCACTCATTCCATTGCTTGTTTGATGTATCAGTCCTTCTCAGATTACACATCACAATGCAAATAACTTTTTTTTTTTTTTTCAAATATGTGTTACTATGAAGACGTAAGACTCAACTGCAGTGGACACCGTGCATCAACGCTATGAAAAGTGATTCAGAATAACTCTTAAATCCTTATATTTTTAGAAAACCAGACAGGTCAAAACACATCTTTCAACTAAAATGCTCCAAATACCAGGTTTTATTTTTCTTGCACATATTTTTCTGTGAAATGCATCTGTTCACTCCAGACGACGTTATGCAACAAATGGTATATTTGGCGTATTGGACTTATATTTAGATAAACTGGCCCAATATTTATATAAAATCGGAGACTAGTTAATTCTTGCTGTTTAATAAAACTATTAAAGTGTAAATAATATCATAATTTATATAAAACATACAAAAAAGGTAGAATCTATATATGCAGAATATACCCTTTGGTGCATAACCTCCCCTGGAGTGATTTTCTGAGAATAAGCCAATTTAACACTTATTCCAGAGGAACTTTGTGCATCTTCCCTTTCCTCTGCCAGTTTGAATTTAAGATACTGGATCTCAAAATCCCAAAGAGATACAAGGATAATAATCAAATGCTATAGTACTCAAGCCTTTAGGGGTCCACCCCAGGTCGCTGAGACATGGTACTCCAGCTTAAATGGTTAAAAATGGCTTCCAGATGTTTGGCCACTGGACACCATGGATGACAGAACTAACAACAGGAAAGAGGAGCAAACTGCTTTCAGACAGCAGAGATTGCAGTCAAAAAGTTTTACAAAATAACCTCAGATGAGAGAGGGAGAGTGTTGGTGGATATCATGAATATGAGAGATGACTGAAGAATGTGCACAGCTGCCTCATGTTACATTTAAATGATTTCTGGGCTGGGATTTTGTTATTGTAGCCCATGATGCAACCTTGCGGCACAGGCTGAACAGTTTTTACAAGTGCTCCCAGTCCACCTCTTCGGCCGATTGGATCTTGTTCTTCGCCGTCTGCCACGCTACTCCCCGTTAAGCCGCTTTTGATTTTTTCCCTCCCTCACCTCAAACGGGTGACGATTGACACTCAGAAATCCTCGCCGATAGCCCAGAGTCCATGTGCACCACACACACAGGTGTTGGAAGCGCCTGTGGTCTGTGCCAGGTGGTTGCCATGGTTACACACGTCTGGCTTCTTCCCGTTGATTGTCGGGTTTTAACCTCCAGATTTGCCGTTTACCCCCTTTCATGCTCCAATTCCACAAAAAATAAGCATTCATTACAACATTAAGAATAATCATAGGACGTGAAAACAGCTTATTTATAGCCACTTCAGGTAGGTGAGCAGCTGCTTGGTGGGTCAGGTTTTTCAGCAGTGAAGATGAAAAATCCCCTCACAGCACACAGGAGTGATTTCTCAGCTCAGACATCTGGTATGAAATAATAAAAACATATTGACGGGCTGCAGTCTGCAGAGATCCTGCGTCATATCAGCCAGGTAGCTCACTCTGACTGGCTGCTATCTGATTTTTAATTCAAGGCCAATATTGGCAAATCCATATATCAGTCTAAGCCACATGTGCACGCCGGCTTTTTTTTTTTTTGGGGGGGGGGGGGCATTCACACACACACACACACACACACAGACTCATACATACACGCACACACGCAGATGGGGAGCAGATTTTGTTGTTTTGTCTCAGAAAGGAGGAGCTGTGAGGCTCCACATGGAACTGTCAATGAATACGAACTCAAAGATGAGGACTCGCTGTCGGATTCCCTATGCATGCTGGGTAAAAAAGATTGAAGCACGGAGAGAAAGAGAGAGGGGGAGGACGGGGCAAAAACAAAATGAAGGCTCGGAAAAGAGGATGGAAAGAGAGAGAGAGGGTGAAAAAAAAGTAAAAGTGAGAAATAGAAGAAAAGGTATGGAGGGGAGGAGGAGGACGATGACGAAGAAGAAGAGGCAACGCGCCGTCTTTGGGGACTCGCTGTCAAACCTCTCTAGGAATGTGAGCAGAAACAGAAACAGCTTCACACACACACACACACACACACACACACACAGACACACACATCCCGACAGCAGGTCCTTGCAAATTGACGCCTATTGAAGTCTCTATACAAACATCACTAAGCAATACTCCCACAAGGCTTTGCTTCAGCCCAGACAGCACCTTCGCAAGAGTGAAATGCTGAATATCCACTGAATTGGGGGGGGCAAAGAGCGTTCGATATCAAAACAGTAGGATGTCCAGACACAGACACACACAGAGACAGACGGTATATGACCTGCAAACTGGGACTTTACAAAGTGTTGCATTGCCCGGCAACTTCTTTCAAAGGGACCATCATTACAGTTCTGATATAAATTGGTTGTTGTTGATTCACTCCAAGCTTGTTAACTGCTCACTTTAGGCAATTTGTTCTTAAACATCAGTCCAGACAACAGTGCTTCATTTTGTCCTGTTAAGCTTTCTGGACACAGTGATGTGAAGTCAACAGTGCAGGTCTTCTTCTCCTCTATCTCACTTTACACATGAACCCCTGTTTGAACCCGCTGTTTTCAGAATATACTGTAGTTAGTTTAGTCTCTTCTCACTCCTAACAAGCACAACTGCAGTTATGGAAGCCTTGGAAGAGCACTGAAGTTTGCATTTTCAGGCATATAAGCGTAGCTCTTTGGTGCAACCAGTCATAGACACACCTAAGGTCCCTTGTCTTTGGCAACTAAGAGGTCCAGTGTGTAGGATTTAGTGGCATCTAGCAGTGAGGCTGCAGATTGCAACCAACTGAATACCCCTCATCTCACCCCATTAAAAACATAAAACATGCTAAAGGCCCTCTCTAGACCATTCTGGCCACATGAGGTCTGGCATTGTCCTGCACCAGGAGGAACCCAGGGTCCACTGCACCAGCGTAAGGTCTGACAATCGCTCTGAGGATTTCAAAGGCAGTCAGGATACCGTTGACTATGACATGGAGGTCTTTGCGACCCTCCAAGGATATGCCTCCTCAGACCATCACTGACCCGCCGCCAAACCGGTCATGCTGGATGATGTTACAGGCAGTGTAACATTCACCATGCTGTCTTTAGACTCTTTCACGACTGTCACATATGCTCAGTGTGAACCTGCTCTCATATGCAAAGAAAATGGGGTGCCAATGACGGACCTGCCAAATTTTGTGTTCTCTCGCAAATGCCAATCGAGCTGCACGGTGCTGTGTTTTGAGCACAGGTCCCACTAGAGGACATCGGGCCCTCATGCCACCCTCATGAAGTCTGTTTCTGACAGTTTGGTCAGAAACATGCACACCAGTAGCCTGCCGGAGTTCAGGGCTCTGGCAGAGCTCCTCCTGTTCCTCCTCACACAAAGGAGCAGATGCCGGTCCTGCTGCTGAGTTGATGCCCTTCTACTCCTCCATGCTCTTGAGACTGTGCTGGGAGACACAGCAAACCTTCTAGCGACCGCACATATGGATGTGCCATCCTGGAGGAGCCGATCTGCCTGTGCAACCTGATTGGGCTGCAGGTACCGCCTCATGCTACCAGTAGTGACATGGACACTAGCAGAGCACAAAACTAGAGACTGACTTGCTGCTATACTGTGATGATTAAGTGTTCCCTTAATTTTTTGAGCAGTGTATATGCTGTAGTGGAGCTCCCTCTCCATTGTCCCCTTATTCACACCTACTTCTATACTTCACCAATACAGAAAATTCAGATTTCAGACAGTTGTGATTCATTTCACAGTCATTTTGCATTATCAGATGCAGTGTTACACAGCAGTAAGTTTTTAAATAATAAAGGTGAAAAAATGCACTGTAGGACTATTAGCCGAAAATGGTTGACACTACTTTTTTCCTTTTCATTGTGGGAATTTTTGAAGGCTCAATATACACGCAAAAACATGTCACTCAGTCCTTGATTTGATAAGAAAGCTATGACCACTTTCAAACTGAAAGCATTTTTCATCTATCTATCTATCTATCTATCTATCTATCTATACTAATGTAACTGATTAAAATCAGTTGAAAACCCGCAACACCATCTCATCAGATTTTGACCTGCTTCAAAGAAAATTAATGAGGGACTGGTTTTCAGGGAGGGCGAGTGTATTTTCGTTCCGTCTTTTGTTTCCCCCAGATGAATTTGACTGAGTATAATGTGTTTATTGCTCGCAGTTCGGAGGCAGAAAATAAAAGCTAATATGCAGAAAATCACTCAGAGTGCTCTCATGGCAACCTTTAACATTTTCAGAAGCATAACAACACAGTAATGCATCATAGTAAGATGGGCACACATACGCAGCTGCTAGCAGGGTGGGCAGCGCGGGGCCATTAGCCGAACACTTAGACACACACCATGTCTTTCATTGACCGTGAATGACAGATACTGCCCTATTTGTGAGCGTATGTGTGTGTGTGGTCATTGGTGAGACCAACAACCACCATAAAGCCATGGTTTCAATAACACATTTTCCTAAAAGAACGCACAAGGGGCTCTTCAACAAGCCACAGCAGCTCAGTGTGTGTGTGGAGAGGGGCTGTGTGTGTGTGTTGGTTATAGCCACTGAGGGGGCCATAACAGTCTCAGTGCCTCGGCACCGTGAGTAAACTGTGTAGGAGTGTAGCCAAACAAGCACACTCACGCACACACACACACACACACACACACACACACACACACACACACACACAGCAGATATATGACCTCAGGGTTGGGTATGAAGGGCTGGCCAGGGTGATGAATAGGCCAAGGCCTTGGCCATAGATCTAATAGATACAATGGAGTGGACCTTGGCGCACACACACACACACATTCATACACATTTTCTGGCTAAGTCAGAGTGCTGGGTAATGACGGCTGATGATCACCCTCTCTACATACACACACACATCACTTTATATTCTCACATTACGTCAGTCAAACGACACGCTGACATGTTGTACCATGGTGTAACTGGCTGTAACTAGTGTACAACTGGTTGTTTTTCCAGCGATGTGCAGCGTCATCGACTTCTCTCGCTCCAGGCGAGCCATCTGCTGGCGCTGACATGTGATAACCAGGCACATAATCCACTCCTCAGCCTTTTCACTGGAGTTTGAGCAGCACGTTTCAGATGGCAGAGGCAGCTGTTGGTGGCCACTGTGAGAAAAGCCTCATTTATTGTTGAATTACTTGAGAATATGGTCTCAGTAAATAATTACTGTTGTCACCAAGTAAGGTTGTTACATAGCAAATTTACTCCATCCAGTGAGTGCACACTTTAATGTTCATTTTAATATATTTTAGAAGTGTGTTTTATGAAGAGAAAACCAAGCCTTTAATTTGGAACAGGGTTAAATTAAGTCTTCATCCTGATTTCACCCGTTAATTATATTCTACCATGTTTTATTAACAAACCTCTCTGTTTTCTGAACTGCTGCCGCTTTAATGTTACGCTGATGTTGTTTTCAGATCTCCCTTTCTGTTGACACGCTGTCTTTATCAATTCAATTAAATGTACATTTGCAGCACACTTATTCCACTTGTTCACTTACTGAATACAACAACAGAGGAATGATTATACTCCAGCCTGTTCTCACTCCCAACATGCAGAATACAGCAGTCTGGTTCAGAGGCCTTAAGCTTCTAAGTGTGACGGTGTAGGTAACCCTCTAGGTAGGTAGTGTCACTTCTTGCAGCGCCCCTCTTGTGCAGTAGTATAAAAAGTGAGAAATGTCAGTCAGGGTGGTTGGATTGGTCATACACTGGACTTTAGCTCCGGAGACCGAAGTTTGTGTTCCGTTAGTGACCAAGACTCAAGTTATGTAAGTGAACGTTTGTAAATTACATAGCTTATATCACTAAGGTTGCGGGATTCATCATGTCACTTATGTAATTTACTTTACTCTTAGTTATGAGACAAAAACATATTCAGTTTTAAATCAAAGTGTGATATTATCCTGAACCTAACCAAATAGATTTGTGTCTTAACCTAACCAAAGCGCGACCTTTGACAACAGTTACAAAATGTCATTACATGTGAACTGTTTGTCAGCAAGCTTTATTTTGAAAGTCTAATCGGACGTTGCATATCATAAACTCTTTCTTATTTGACCGTGGAGACCATCACATCCAAGGCTTACGGCAGAGGGGAAGGTAAAGCGCCATATTTTGAAGCGTGAGGCCACTGACCACGCTGCTGTACATGATGAGCTGGGAGTGAGAATGAGTTGCATGCTCGGCACTGTGCTACTGTCACTTTCTTCACCCTGACAAAACTACTCTTTTCATTTAATAATTATTTCCTGTCGCTGTTCAAAGACAACACTTTAACAGGGCCATCAAATCCGCTTGATTAATGTGAAAAATCTGCTTTGTTTTTTGTCTCAAACCATTTTCACAGTTCCACAAATTTTCTCGAGTTTGGGTCATTCGGTTGTCTGTACGGAGCACCTGACTTTGACCTCTTTGCAGTTTTATTTGCTTAAACATAAATCACACCTTTACTGTGTGTGGTGGCAGATGAGCCTGTGGATATTTTTGTAACAGAATAAAAAAAGCCTGTTTAGTCATGTAGATTGGAGCAAATTTACAGCAAGTTTTCACTCCATTTTAAGGCGACTACTTGATGAAATTACTTGTTTAGATAGATGCGTCGCAGTAGCCGATGGTCTCCTATTGTCTTACTTTATTTCTTTCTGGCTCTCTCTTCTTTCCTAATTGAATTTCTTTCTTTCTTTTCTTTGAATCTCAGCTGGCAGAATGCAATCTTCACTTAATGATCTGCTGGATAGCGCAATTAGAAGAGTCTCTGGATGCTTTTTATTGTTAGCGCCAGCCACACATACGTGATTGTGAGTGAGCGTGGATGTGTGTGTGTGTGTGTGTGTGGTGGTGGTGGGGGGCAACAGAGAGGACGATGCAAAGTAGCAGACAGTGGTTTCATATGTGTGTGTATGAGTGTGTGTGTGTGATCTCTTCTGTGAGCACTAAATGCTTCCTTGCTAACCTTACCAGCTGTTGGCCAGAAAGTCTCTTTAGCAAACAAACTATGATTAGGTGAAAGAATGGGTACAGAGAGCTCCAGTGCAGTATATGGAAGTCCACTCTTTGATAGGTAGACGTTGCTGAAGGATGTAAGTCCCTTCTTGGAAATTTCTTAAAAACATTTGAAGTAACATTATGGTAAAAGATCTAAAAAAAGCTTTTCTGTTCTATTTTTGTTTCTTCAAAATGACCAGACACAGAGGTCCCCTCTTAGATAGTGGAGAAATTTAGTGCCCTGTTGGCAATATTGACGTGTATGTGTGTGTGTATGAGTGTGTGTGTGTGATCTCTTCTGTGAGCACTAAATGCGTCCTTGCTAACCTTACCAGCTGTCGGCCCATCAGAGCACCTGTTCCATTTCCTGTACCATGACACTGATGTGTCACAGATCACACACACACACACACACACACACACGCAAAGCCAGCATGTTACTTCTACATTCAAAAGCAGTAGCAAATGATGGTGACTTCCAGTCCAGTGGACCACTGAGCTCTTGAATACCCTCCCCATTTTTCCCAGTACTTCAGCCAGTCAGCCACATAATATTAGAAAAGTGAAATTCCAGTTGTTCTCAGTTAAAAATAATTTTCTTTACTATATTTGGTAACACTAGAAAATAACTATTAGTGATACATTTGTGAATTTATAGTCATTTAAACTTTCGTTAATACTTATTTCACTGTGAACAAATGATGAAATTCATTGTAAACTGTTGATTGAGCCAGTGGTTATTGTGGAGTTGCAACTGATATTTATAAACCTTTACAGTTGCTTAATAAATGGCATACAAAGCATTTCATTGTTTGTTACAGCCAAATAATTATTACCACCATAAATTCCTTAAACTGTGTGACTTGCCTTGTTTCAAGATATAACAATGTCTTTTTTTTTTGTTTCCACTTGAAACTAGGTCAAGCAGGTTAAAAAGAAATTATATTTTGCTCGAGAAAATAAGTCAAACTGTGTTGGAAATAGGAGAATTTAATTAACCTTGCTGGTGGATTAATCCATGCCTTCACTAAAAATGGCAAGTAATGAATTTAGCTGAGTTATGATGTAATTTCTATTAATTTTCCCACGAAAGCAGATTACTCAGTTTTAAAGTGGATCATTTTTTGCATGCATGTGTGTCACTGCGTGTTTCAATAGTAATGTTATGTAGGACTTGGCTGCGGTCCCGTGAGGGTGATGGACAGGCAGCTGAGTCAGTCACCCACTGACTCCCCAACACACATTTACACTGGCTTAGGCTGTTTATCAAGCACAAACTACGATGTACCAGCAGACACACAAATATTCAAAGACGCGCATACACACAACCACGCCGGATGACAGAAAGTGTTAGCCGTCCTGCTGATCTGATGCAAAAGCAATCCCGTTGATGGACATAATCCCTTTTAGAGGGAGGGAGAGAGGGGGGATGGGGGGAGACGTAACACTAGCTGACAGTGAACTTGCCTCAACAAGGGTCGAGCAGCCACAGAAGCTGCAGTTGAGGGAATACCACATGACAATAAATGATGGCTTAAATGAAAAATGGATGGGGTTTTATTGGAATGGACATACACATGGAGGCTGGTGGAGCACACACTGCTACACCAGCTTGGAGTTTACATCACTGGCAGAAAGAAAATGAAATTATACAGTGAGTGTGTTTGTTAATGTGTTGTGTCCAGTTGGGGCATTTGGCCACTTATGCTGTTGACAAAAGGGAAAATGGTCCAAAGTTATTTTTGTACCACTTCAGCCCAGTTGCCCAAATAAAAATGTTGACATCTTATGTTTCTACAAACAACGGATATGTTAAAAAGTAACATATCAAAGTAAAAAATCAATATTTCTACACCGTATCACGTTTGCATTACCTGAAAATGGGTAATCTTTAATGCTGCGACATGGAGGGGATGTTGTTGGTGTAACAGCTAGGCAAGATGGCTGCCAAGCCAGAGGACACTGTTCAAGATGGTGTTTTGTCAGCAGCAAACCAAAACATGTGCCTCAACCTAACCAGAGCATAAGTACAGTGTTGCTACAACATAAAATTCAACCTAAAGAAATGTAATGGACTTTTCCAGTCTACAGACCACTCAAAGCGCTTTACAACACAATGTGCCAACTGCTCATCTGGAGCAATTTGGGGTTCAGTATCTTGCTCGAGGACACTTCGACATGCAGCTGGGGGAGCCGGGGATTCGAGGCAGTGACCTTGCAACAAAAAGAAATGTAAAGTTTCAGCATAACTGTGGTATGCAGACCCTGTCCGGTCTATTTAAGTGTGAATGTTGGTGTGTGTATGCTTCATCCGGGCTGTCTTTAAAGGTCTGTAAGGTCACTGATTGCAGTGATTTGGCCAGTCAGGTACATCCAATGCAGGCTGAGTCAACAGTCCTGCAATAAATCCTACCTTTAAAAAGGTTATGGGTGAAATCCACAACTTTTGATTTACAATGATTTTGCCCTAAAAACTATTGCAAAGATCATCTTCTGGCATCTAACTGCCTGTTACTATACGTGTTGACCTGTCAAGCAAGAGGGGCTCCAGGTTTGTTATTTTTTATTTAGGGCCGTGAGGCAACTTTTTTTGCTTACATTTAGATGTAAATATGATTACATTTAGTACATCTCCTCCCAGTATGAGGTATTTAGGGCAATGAAGAGCTCCTATGATGCACAAACAAACTCAATATGCTAAGCATAGCATGCGCAAAAGCAGCAGTAAATTATAACCGGACAACTAGATGAATCCACTGCAAATGATCTTGGGGGACAAGATTCAAAATAAAGATGATGTATTCTGCTCTGATCTCTTTTGTTTTGTACATGTAGAAAATGAATCTGCTGATGGAGTTGTCTACAATGTCTCTTCTCTGGTTTCTTGTCAGAATGCTGATGGAAGGTGAGAAAAGCGGACAGAAACAGAAAGGCGAGGCAATTTCTATTAGTCTACAAACCTACAACATGAACTCTTTTGAAGATAACATATAATCGAATGGGAGACTGCAGAGCTGCCTCCTTTTCAAAAGAAATGTTCTTGATATGTGCTGTGTCTATGTGTGTGTCTGTTTTTGTGCGCGTGGGTGTGCGCCTTCAGACAAAAGGTTAATTGGGTAGCCGCTGTTGTCCCAGAGACAGAGACAACAGGATTTGTAATAGCTGTGACGTTCCTGCCTGCTCCCCTGCACACTCCAGGCGATGGTGTGAGTGGGTGGACGTACAGGGAGGGAGCAGAGGGAGGTGTTGTGTTACCACGTCCCTATATAAAGTTTCCATTAGGTCCACTGTTTAAAGGGAGGACTCAGTCGTCCATTGTAGACCAGCTACAATAGTTTCTCCTGTATGGGGCATCAGGAGATGTATCTACAATTCCTCACAGGCTATGTTCATCCAAATGACTAAAAAAAAAACACAAGTAAATTGGTTTCAACTGATCGTGTCTGTCTGGAAAACATGTAAGCTTTGGAAAAAAAAAAAACCTTCCAAAACCCAGAACCTTTTCAGGACCTGAAACCTTGACCCTGATTTGGATCGGGCTGTGCTGAATGGTTTGAGGCAGCAAAGCTTCATTCACAACGCTGACATTTGAATTCAAAGTCAACATTTGATTACTGCGCTGCTTTTTAAAAAAATGTATTTATTTATTTGATTTTTTTTATTATTTTTTATTATTATTTATTTGCATGTCAATTCATTTTGTTTTGTCAGGCAGCAATCCAACAGCACTATGAATTATATTGGTTTCACTTTATAATAACCATCATTAACAAATGGTAAACTCATAGTTATACTTTTAGGGTGATCATGTCATAAAATATTAGGACAGAGGACATGGACAATATGGGTGAACTTATTCTTAAGTTTGACCTGCGAAGTAACCAAACACTATAGATATCAGTTACAAGCAATATACGGAAAATTAGAAGCCGTAGTAACACTGTAGACAACACATAATTTGGACATTACTTGTTGCAGATAATGTGAAACATGTCAGAAAAATAAAAAAAGGGAAACTGAATAATTGGGCCAAGAACAGAGTTCCACATCGAGTTCAAAACAGCATCCCTTCACCAAACCAAAGCAAAAGTCTGAGTCCAACAGAAATGCACTACAGGTGAGAAAGATGTCCCACATCTGAAAGTAGCCCTCTGAGCTCTCATGCTGAAGAAAAAGTGTGCAGGGATGTTCAATATTTCAACACACGCACATGCAAACACACATCCCTCACGAGGGGCTCGGCTGATGCGAGTGCAGGTGTCATGAGCCATCAGTATGAATGTTGCATCGGTGTGAACAGACCAGCGAAGGCTCCTAGCTAAAAATGAGTCTGTGCTCATCTAATAATGATGCTGCCTGAGAAATCAGACCTGATAGACGCTTTCATCACAGCCACATGTATAATGTACACAGAGAGGGAGAGAGACAGACTGACAAAGAGGCAATGATGGAGGCACAGAGTGAGAAAGAAAGCAGATTAAAGTCTATTTTACAGTTAATATTCCCTCCACAAACCGCAGTCATGTGGCTTTGACATAAATCAGGATGATGTATACACTCTGTGCATTTACAGGCGGTCAAAAGTAATCTGTATTTATCACTTAATTACAGACATTTATAAGTGTGCTATGTGCAGCTGCATTTAATGAAAAGCCATGCATTTAAAAAAAAAAAAAAATATATATATATATATATATATATATATATATATATATATATATATAATTCCACAAGAGAAATGTATTTACTGTATAGAAATAACAACATGCTCTTCTAACTGCTTTATGTCCTCCTTCCATTTTTCTTGGAGCTGATGAGAAAGGTAATAAGTCCAGTAAAGTCCGACTCCAGTGTATGGTGATGTGCCTTGGGATGGTATGCAAATACAATTTGCAAGAATTTGCATTTAAATTCCTGTGCTAATGGACGACATTGTAACTTCCTTTAGAGTGGCAAAAAGGGAATACAAAATGCCTGACAAACTGCATAATCAAACCAAAGATTGTAAAAGCATGGCATTAAGAGAAATGGAAAATATAGCAAAGAAATACTGATTTTGAATGTATTACACTCGCTGCAACGGGCGCCTGTTCACTTTCCACCCACGGAAACCGACAAAAACCTGTGTTCCCCGCAAGTATTCGAGTGTTAGTGAGTCTGTTCAGGAAAGAAATGCAGACAAAGGCAGGTGACAGCACACCATGCAACCAAGTGAAGGTTCAACCATGTGGAAATAATAGAAAGACTTGAAAAACTTACACAGGGGCGCAGGGAGGGTTGTAAAGTTTGATATCCTGGTAACAGGAAGTGTCGTCAAACTATGATGTTCGACCTGCTCCTTTACTGTCAGTTTTGCAAGTGAAGGGCTCTGCGATCAAGTGAGGCACAAAAAAACACCTGCAACGTCTGGTTAGACTTTCAGAATAAAGCTTGCTTGCAACTTAGGCACTGAAACTACTTGGTTAGGTTCAAGAGAACATCCTGCTACATGTTAAAAATGTTACGCAAGTTATGCAAGCAACATAACTAAACAAATCTGCAAGATACAATTTCCAATCTTCTGGAGTTAAAGTCCTGTGTATGACTCACCCAACTGCCCCCGACTCAGACTTTACTTGCTCTTTATACTACATACCATAAGGGAGCTCCCAGAAATTACGCTAAAGGGCTAACTATAGCATCAAACTTGGAAGCTTGGGGCCACTGACCAGGCTGACGTATTTGACGCATTGGTAGTACAGATGGGCTGTGATCCTTCTCTTCAGGGTGTGCACCATGTGGTTATATGCTCAATACAGAAACTGTCAGTTTGTTTTATTATTTATTATCTATATTATGAATGTCCTGAAGAAGTGTGAACATGTTTCAGGGAGAGGGGAGCGAGGCACATGTGGTGAAAGGTTTTAAATGTGTGTGTAGATACTCTGGGGAAGAAACCTGCAGGATGATGGTTGCTCACGCTAAGATCAAGTATACACTCACCTCACGTACGCACACACACACATGCACACTTATGGCCTCTGGCTGAGAGTTGCCATGTGGAAGCCCTTCCAGGTCAGTTACTTTCAGTCTCAACGCACGCACACTTTTTTGTTGTCCTCTTTCCACCTTTGTCTTTCCTTTTCCACAAACCACCACCACCTCCTCTGACCTGCCGTCCTCTTCTCTTCTTTTTTTTCTCTTCTCTTATCTGGTAATTGGACAGCCCGACCTGATGTAAAGCTAAATTAAATCAAATTATCATCAGCAGTTTGTAGAATTTGTATTAGTTCAGCTTCGTCTTCCTGGTAATGATTAGAAATGATTAAAAACAACAAATACAATCTGCCAACAGTTCATTTTAGACAGTTTCACCTCAGCTACAACTCATCATCTCCATGCCTTTATTCGCCTTCTCCGCCTTCCTCTGCTCTGTGATTTGGAGAAGCTGAAGGCACCGATCAGCTCGCAACACCATAACCGTTGTGACAACCAAACGTCACAGCAGCCAGCCTACCGCAGAGGAAGCCAGGAGACAGGAGAAGGGAGGAACGATAAAGCATGAAAACACAGACGGAAACGTCAGCTCACTCCGGTCTGCGTCACTGTGTTTTATATGTATGCCGTCGCATTTTGTCAAGACATTTCTCTGCTTTTAACTTCCTTCCTCCCTCGCTGTCTGGGCTGTTGAAGACTTGTAACACCGTTTGCTCCCGAATTTCACATTTCAATGTGATTGAAATGCATGGTTAATGTAATTTTGATTTATTCAGTTATCTTTCTGATGATGCTCGGTGGGACTGTGCTGAATCTTGATTCTTTTCATGCTATAAAATAATGCAGAATTTCATAATAATGATTTTTTAGCATTGTGTTTTCTCCACCGGGGTGTAAACGCCTCTGAAGCAGCACCACACCATCTGGCACTAACACCCAAAAAACCATTGAAACCAGTAGTAATAATAATAGAGTCCATTCAAAATGTGGCAACAGCACAAGCACTTGTTAAGGTCGACCCACGGACAACCTGCGTGGTGCTGATCAAACAGACAATAAATATGCAATGAAACAAACAGGTGGACGATACTGATGCGGCATGCAGCCGCAGAGAGCAGGTGACAGGATGCGAGCTTCATTCAGCCGCTGTGTAACTGCCGTCTTTCCTCTCTTTAACGGCTCTCTCCACATGACATTGATGGTCCTGCTTAATGAGACCGCAGCGGCTCGGATATGGAGCTTCTGCTTATTTACACCACGTACAACCACTCTCGAATGTGAACCCTTCAGAAGCCCATTTTTGTCCATTATTATGTTTTTCTTTCACGGTAGGTGTGATTTCAGTTGCTGTGTGGGTTGTGAACGTCATACAAAATACAAGCCATGTCTCTCTTTCACTTTGCCTCAGTTTTTTGAAAATGACACCCACCCAAAAATAAATTGTACGAGCTGAATTGGTGAGGCTGGTTGTTTCAAGTAGCAGTGCAATGATATATCACAATCCAGGAGGCCTTGTTTGCGTAACGGGGTCATGAGCCTGAGAGGTTTATAGTACCATAAGACAGGGTTCTAGTACTAGTATGAGCCTGCCATTAGCAGTCAGCTAATTTCAGTCCATATTCTCCTCCATTAACAACAACAACCTTCAAACTTGCAACCTATACGCTGATAATGGCAAGTTATCCTCACATTAACCTGGTAGCTAATTCCCGGACATTAACAGGCGAGCAGCTGTTACCGTTCTTTTGCCATTTTAATGCCAAAACTATGAGACCTTTTTTCCATCTCTGACACAGAGCTTTGCAGGTATGTCTGGACATGTGAGACAATCACAGCAATAAAGACGGACGACATGTTTAATTTTCTAAAATCTTTAAAACTGTCACCACAGCATTGCACTCCCAAGTTTTTTTTGAAGACGCTTATGCTAATATTCAGGGATTAAACTGGGGTTAAAGGTGAATAAGAAAAAAATCCCCAACCATGCAAAGTTAACTAAATCCAACCAAAATCAACATGCATTCATTGAGTTTCACTTGTAAGTATCCATACATAGCACACATGGCAACATACGTTTTACACTGGAGTTGTTATTCTGGACATTGAGTCTACTTTCCTCAAGCTGCCACTCTGCTCAAGCTGTATTGTACTGGGTAGGCAAGACAGCATAACATTTTGCTGAGAGCTAGTGACATAGAGACAATTAAGCAATCTTGCACAAGAGGGTGTAGAAGTGCCTCGGTCCTGACAGCGTCCCTGTTGTGCCAATAATGATTGTAAAGCTCGCCCTCAAGTGTGATTTTTGTGATTAATCAACAGTGATCAACAAAATGAAAGTGATTAAAGATAATTTGCACTCAAATCAGAGAAAAAGGAAATTGCCAGTGCCTGTCTGTGTCCCTTGAAATACATGGGGTCAGACTGAACTCAGTCATGTCAGTATACTCCTCCAGCAAGTAGGCCGACCCTTAGTTATGACCTAGCAACACAAAGGCGATTTCTAATCCCTGGTGAGTCAGCTAGCCAACTTGAGCTAACATTAATGCTCACTAGAGATCCCCCAAACTGAATAAATACCACATATATAAACACCAAAATGGCTTCACAAGCTCAATGTTGTTGCAAGATATGTGCTGAAAAAAAAAAAAAAAAAATCACGACCAGATTTAGGTACCGTGTCCATGTATGTATTTTAAGCTAGTAGCACCATGTGAAGGAAATGGCAGAGTTATATTTTTAGTGATGAGCTTGGTGTGCTGTCATGCTGACTTAATGATGTTCTCAGTGTCTAATTAACTAATTGGATTGTTGGTCAGAACTACTTGCTATATGATCTCACATTACACAACTCACACAACACCAAAATAAAATTAATAAATACAGCATTGCTGTATACAAGTTTGGTGGAGGGTTCAGTTGCTCACGTTAGCGAGCAAGCCTTTCCTAAAGCTCACATTTCAACAAATAATTAATTACATTTAAATGCCACGGTCACGACTGCAGCATGGAACTGTACTCCATCTGTCTTTGTCTTCATACTATACAGTAAGCGAGTCCATCAGTCACCAAAGGCAAGACACTTAGCCTCAGTTTGACTTCACAAACAGCCACTGCTTTGCCTTAAGACAGGACACGGCTTCTAGATAGCAGTTAGACCAAAGGCGCATCACATGCACTCACTCACACAAACCCGGAGCCGTCTTGTTAAGGCTATTCGTGTAAACAGCATTTTGCCTGGCAAGCTACTGCCTTTGGGAGTTTTTTTTTTTTTTTTTGTGAGCCCAGCTTATTTGGAGTTCAAGGAGGAGGCTGCAAAGGGAGAAGCAACTGGAAAGCAGGAAGAATAAAAGGGAGAATAAAGACACCTGAAGGAAAAAAGGCATGCAGAGAAGAGAGCAGGGAGGAGGAGGAGGAGGAGGAAGAGCAGAAAGAGATGCAGGCATCCCAGATAAAGAGGTTTAATTGACTGTCACAGGGCCTTGTGGTTGTGCTGCAGCTACTAATAGCCGGCTAGAGGCTACCGCGGACACACAGAGAAGCCGGACTCTCCTCTCATTATCGCTGCTACCCTCAAGGCCTCCGCTCTCGTTTTCCTCTCTGTCTTGCACACAGTCTGCGTTTGAGCTCCATTTTAGTTTATTCGGTTCGACTCACTCTGCCTTTATTGGCACGAACGTTAGATGAATCCCATTGTCAAAGCATCCTGTAATGAATAGAAATCATAAAAATAACTAGCGCGCGGCAGTAAGCTGCATCGGTATGACTGTGAGCTCGTATGTGTGCTGCAAAGATCTTTTAATGGTGGATCTGGGCTGCTGTGTCTGAGATGCTATGTGTATTACATCAGTATTATGGGCCTCATCTATTTGTCTATCTGTGTGTGTGTTTTAGTGCGTGTGTGTCACGCTCTCTATTTTCAGTTAAATTCACTGTGCTTTATTGGTATGACTGTTAGATGAAAGCTATTGCAGAAGCGTTAAAATGCAATTAAATAAAAATAACAGAAATTAATTAGTGCACGAACATCTGTGGGTATCATGTTGTCGTGTGTGTGTGTGTGTGTGTGTGTGTGTGTGTGTGTGTGCTACAAATACTCTCATAGCTGTACTCAGTTATGTTTCTTCACAGAGAACATCAGAAACATTTGGATAATGATTTGAAAAGACAAGAATATACGTATTGTCTTTTCTGCCACTTCCGTCTCTCCTCCATCTCACCTCCCTCTAATCCTGACTAACCCCTCTCACCTTCATCGGCGCCTCCCCTCTCTCCCCCCCGTCATGTCCCTCCTGCCCTGTACACTCTAATAGGCTATTGATTTTCCATCTGCTCACGAAGCGGCTTCTACTTTTACCGTTCACTCATGATATTAGCTGTCCATTAACAGCAGCGAGCGGCTCTGCCTGCACGTCAGCACCTCAGGTCTGCTCGGGCGTACTCACGCACCTTTGACATGTACACAGAGGTCAGCAGTGTAAGTCCTCTCCAGCACGTTGACCTGTACATTTAGTTTTATAGATAAGGCAGTTTCAGACATGCTGTAACCTGCTATTACACATTTTTTAGGTTTTAAGTCAGGCGTGCATGTCTGTTTTCTTAAAAACAAATCTGATTGTTATATATAACTAACATGATAAAACAATGGCCATACTTGTATCTGTATAATTGCTGCATATCAACATTAACACCAGCTGCTTTTCAGTAACAACTGACTTACAACCATTGGCACTGCTCCCTGCTTAGTAGCCATGGATACAGGTTTTTTTGCGGTGTTGCTGCAGCTCCAGACCAAATGTGCACTGCTTTGGATTTTATAGACAGTTCACCTCAACCTGTTCTTCAGTCGTTCCTGCCGGTGTTGCCTCTGCTTTTTTTTTTTGTGATTCCTCCCACTCACATTAGAGCTGTGTCGTTGCTGGATATCAAAAGTGTTAATTGGGTAACTGGCGGGGCACCCTGGTGGATAAAGGGGGTTTAAGGCGTCAACTGTGAAGCGCATTGTCCTTGATTCAAGTACAGGACATTTGTCTTATGTCATTCCCCATCGCTCTGTCCTGTTATCTCTCTACTGTCAGCTCAGTAACACAAACCTATTTGGTTACTTAAAACTAATTTACCTTTACCATAACAGAAACTAGTGAACTGTGTTGAACATATTCAAATGTTGGCAATTTGTTTATAGCGATTGAAAAGCGTTTAAAAGCATTTTCAACATTTGCAGTTGTATTTGTTTTTTGTTTGTCAGTCACTCTGCTGAATGTCACCGCTCATCATCAGTCTAGTTAATGGATTCAGTTGCACCGGTTGACAAAACATTGTAATTAACCATCTCTGCCCATCTCTAAAATAATGATTATGTTTTTTTTTTATTACACATAAATGGTATTCAATGTTGTCCCACTTGTTTTTTAATTAAGTTGCATTTGTATGTGGTTATAGTCGCATGTTCTGTTCGCAAACAATCTGCTCAAATGAACAAATCTTTCGGGTGAACACACTCAAACTGAATCACTTTGGGGAACAATCCCCTTCATTTCTCAGTCAGTTCAGTTAAGCTCTCCCTCAGTTGAGAGTCAACCTGCGGGAATACACTCAGTCACTGGGACTTTCTCAGAGCCTTTCACTGCGAGGGGAACGGTGCATGTCCAATGATTCGTTCACTGAACATACACAGTGAAAGTGAGCCCTGAGTGATCGACAGTCGCTGAGTCACTCAAGCCCGCCTCGCTCCCTCTCTCTCCCTCCTTCATGTTTTGAAGGTTCAGAGTAGGAAGTACCACACATTTCATTTAATAACTGTCTTGAAGTATACAGTACATGCTGTACATAACAGGGCATAATAGCAGCTTTCAGCATGAAGAAAGTTTTCTTTATCAAACTCTGGCTTACACTTACCTGAACTGAACCTTGAGTTCAGTGAATGAGACTATGCAGCTGAACCTCAGGTCAAATCCTGAACAATTTGGTGAAGGATTTGTTTGAATCAACTGCTTCTAATGATTCAGTACGCTGAAAAGAGCTGCTTTACCCATTGCATTTTTTTTGCAAGATGGAAGTAATATTGACAGATGTGGATCCAGTGTAGCTGGAGCATTAGTCTAGCACAGACTAGCATTAGTCCGAGAACTGGGTATTACACTGCTGAATGTCTATACATTGTAAATGGATTATGAAATGATATTAAACATTAATTTGTGATGATGTGTGCTGTTATAATTCAGATCTGTAAACATGTCGGGGTGGAGATGTGTCGCAGCAGTACACCACCTGTGTGTTAGGCACTCATGTAAGACTACAAAGAAGGTGGGTGAGAGATGACAGCAGTGTGTCTGAGGGAGGTTAATGATGTATAGTGTTGCAGGTTTGTACAGTCAGAGGTTGTTCTGGCCATTTATCAGTCTGTCTCCACTGCCAGTTATTGTCATTATGATTATGTAATGAGAGTTGTGCATCATGACAGTCCGCGCTGCTCTGAGCCGGCCTGAAATTCATTGGTAGGCATTTTTCTTTACCCGACTTGACATTCTTTCCTTTTCTTTCAGTGTAGCTCTTCTGCTGTCCCTTTCCTCCCCCTCACTGTCCTGTATGATCTTCTATTCTTTTTTTTTCATCTTTAATTTTATTTCAGTCCCTTTTTATTTCTATTTCTGTTCAGTTTATTTAACTTGTTTGTTTGTTTTATAAGACAGGAAATGCATTCATCACATTCATTAGCCCGTTTACACATAATGCATTTTGGTAACTTTAAATCTAACTTGCCTTATATTCGGTCCCCGTACCTGTATGTGTCTGCAGCGCAGGTGCGATGGCGCTGAATCCACATCGGTAGTTCAATCATTGACTGACAGCTATGATGGATTTAATATTCTTACTACTAATTAGTGCAGTTCATGATAGTGTTTTGACCAAATATGAATCTCCACTTGAAGTAGCACAAGGTTAATTGATGGTAACACATGCAGTATTTGGAGAACACAGTGGGGCTGAATGAAGAAGCTGTTTTACAGTAACTGAATTCTAGAAAAAAAAACATAAATATCAGTGCAACAGAATTGGGTACGATTTAAAATGACATTTGCAGGCTGTGATAGTATTTTGTAGTTATTTCTCTCGCCGCTCTTTCAGTCCTTCACTCATTCTGATTTCTTGTCTTGCATAACTCTCAGTGCACCTGTGTCTCATTTGCCCCGTTGTCAGCTCATGCAAGTGAACAGTTGCTTTCTTATTGAATATGATCCGTGTAATCAGATGCTCCAAAAATAGGAGATTTGTCCAATTTCCTGCCACGTCGCTCTGTGACACCGTCTCTTCTGTCTTTATCCCTGTCGTCTCATTTCCTCAGTTCCTCCATTACCTGCTCGGTGCGTCTGATCTCTCTACTGACGATTAAAATCACACAATCCGCCCAGTGTTTCAAAACAGACAAAGGGAGCTCATTTACGATCCCACGCTTTCCAGGCTTTTCAATTTTTAATGTTTTTCGCCTCCCAGAGAGGCTGTGGAGGAACGAAATACTAGATATACGTACATATTCTATGTTTTCAATCACATTTTATATCATTGGACCTCACAACAAGAGAGAAACCTTCATGAGACCAGGAAGAACAATCCAGTGAGAGCAGAACACTACTTTACAATCACATCGTGAAGAATATAGAACAAACGCTTACAAACCAAAAAAAAAACCCAAATAAATGAATTGATAAAGACAAGCGTGGATTGATATCTACATGAATTATTATCATCAAAAATCCAAGTGAATAACTTGCTCACTTCTTTAAATTGTCTGATCCCCTCCATCGTGCACTGGGCAATTGAAAAGTCATGAAATATCATGTGGCTATGTTACATTTAATTTAAGGTATTTGCAGTCAGGTTAGGTGCACTCCGAAGCTCAATCCCATTTTCTATTTTCATTCTGTGTCATTGATGCCGTTAATTTCAAATATACTGTACTCAGCTGTGGAGCGTTGCTCTTGTGCACTCCTGTGCAAAATGGAGGGAAGGGGCTAAGTGGTAGGGGCAGAGGGGTGTATTGGGATTTGGCCTAAATCTCTACCAACACGCATATCAGCATGTGTGACGCACCCAAGATCACACTGAAGTTTACCAAAGCCTCTCTACTACCTGCTGCTGTTTGACCGACACTGACCAGAGATTTAACGTCATGCCTAAAAGACCAATGTGCAGCCTCGACTCCATTGAAGACAGTTTTCCTGCCCGTGCCAGTAAATACATACATAGCAAATAGTATGCGTACGTGGTTGAATGGAGTGCAGATATTGATCGCTGGTAAACTTTTTAAAAGAAACTGACCTACCTAAACGCTGCTGTGGGGTTCATACAACATAAGCCAAGTACAAACTAACAAACTCTACTTTGTTATTGTTGGCAGCCTGGATATCTTTTTAATCTAAGTAGTTATTCGAGCAAAAAAGAAGTTTAAGGACATATTTGCCATCAGCATGGTGCAGTTTTTGCCACCTGCTTCTTCTCACATGACAGTTGCTCTGTTATATCACATGAATTTACAATTAGTTGGCTGTTAAAGGGCGATTTCCTGCTCATAAACTTTTAAATATTTGACTTTACAAGTTGAGGAGCACCTGAATGCACCATTAGCCAGCTTTGTGGGCTGCGTCCTTCAGGGTATCCAGAGGCAGCAGTTTACTCATCGACTTTATTATCGACATGCACCTTTCAGCATTTGAAGACCTCAACCTCGAGCACTTTTCTGCAGAAACTTACAGGATCAGGTTGAAGTTTAGAATCAGATTTAAGTTTGTTAACTTGGGAATGAATCTAATCAATGCAAGGTCCTCCTAAGCGCTGCGCCACAAGCGTGCATGTACGTAGGTGTATGTGTGGCTGTTTGTGTGAATAAGTGTGCGAGATGAAATTGCGCTGGCCTTTACAGAGCCGAGTTAATTGTCTGATTGGCCGGCTCAGCTCCCTCCTGGACAGCTGTAATGCACGGATCCCACGGCATATGTGAGGCCGCCGCAACACATACTTGACCTTCTCAGATAACGGGGCCAGATAGAGAGAAAGGCAGAGGGAGACGTCTGTGTGAGCATGTCTGTGTATGCGAGTGTGTGTGTGTGCTGACAATTTGTTTAATAAGTGGACAGCTGGGCCGACAGCTCTCTCTTTGGAGAGCTAAAAGCCTCTTTAATTTAGAGAGTTGGAGAGAGGGAAGAAGAGGCACACAAATAGAGAACTGGGTAAGGCCGCAAAAAAAAAGTGCAGGCTGCCCAGTGACGGGAGGAAATAACATGAGACAGATGTTGATTTCCACTTCTAAACCCAAATAAATAAATAAATAGATGGAAAAATACATACAAATGACATATTAAAGTCAGAATGCCCCTGTAGCTCCCACACTGTTGGTCATTTTTAAGAAGAATTCCTCTTTTACATAATTTTTTTTCTTTGAGGTAACTTCCTTTTTCTTTGGTCTGAGCTGAAATTGGAACGCAGATAATAAGAAGTAATGTGTGTGTGTGTGTGTGTGTGTGTCAGAGAGAGAGAGAAAGTGTGTGATCTGTATCTATATCTGGCCATCCTCCAGCGCACTCACTGAGCTGAAAGCTTTCTGACGACACCTGCACTTACATCACCTGCGCCCTGAAGAGGTGTGTGTGCTGGTGTGTGTGTGCTGGTGTGTGTGTGTGTGTGTGTGAGAGTGTGTTGAAATATTGAACATCACTGCACACTTTCTCCAGCATGAGAGCTACACTCAGATGTAGGACACCTTTCTCACCTCAAGTGCATTTGGTTTGGTTTGAAATGCACCGCTGCTTTGTTTTCAAGTGGCTGTAAGACGCAAAAAACTAGACTGAAGTAAACAGTTGAAGTAAAACAGCTCAGATGTTGTGAGGAGAAAGGCCGATTCTATTTTCAGCCCCTACATGGCCGGGCGGGGGAGAGTTCAATTTTTTATCATTCTGACGGGCGACACACCATTAGCAAACACAAATTGCTATTAATTAACTTGCTTGATTTATAGTAAGGAGACAGGAGGCTGTAAGTCGCTTGTAAACTGTTGCTATGCAGCAGCAGTTGGGTGTGACTCAGCTATGACTGTTCATGCTATCGTGCTGGATGGAAGAGGAGTGTCGCAGTTGAACCTCACAGTGAAGTCAGTCAGTTTTCATGATGTGAATCAAACGTCTTGGTTGATAATGATCAACCATTAACATGAACACTAAGTGTTCCGACACTTTGGGTTTCATTCATCCAGGTCCTGAGATTTCTGCTGCAATGGAGTTGAATGGAATTTCTTTGTGGTACTCAGCATTGAGAAATTACATTAAAAAAAGTTGGAAACTTAAAAAAAGTTCTAATATTGTAAAAATTCAATTTTAGTGGTGCTCAAAGCTGTTAGCATCACAATCAACAACCCACACTCACTCCCACTGCGTCAAATACAGCAGTCTGGTCGGCAGCAGTGGCCCTGAATATGTCACAAATAGGGGCGGCTGTAGCTCAGGAGGTACAGCGGGTCGCTGGTTCGAAAACCTGGCTCCCCCAGCTGCATGTCGAAGTGTCCTTGAGCAAGATACTGAACCCCAAATTGCTCCTGATGAGCAGCTGGTACCTTAAATGGCAGCCTCTGCCATCAGTGTATGAATGTGTATGTGAATGGGTGAATGTGACAAGGGTTGTAAAGCGCTTTGAGTGGTCATTAGACTGAAAAGTGCTATAGTCCATTTACCATTTACCAAATGCAGAACAGGGTTTGTGACCAAGGGTCAAAAGTGATTTGTGTGTATGTTATGTTTCGTAAGTTAATTAACGCACGTCACTTATGTAACTTGTGTTTCAAGACTGAACGTAGTTATTTTAACTCAAATAATGATCTTTTCCTAAACCTAACCAGGTAGTTTTGTGCCTAAACCTAACCAAACCACCTTCTTTGTTTTTTTGCTAACTTGATAGGTAGGTAGAAGCTCAAGGCCACTGACTAAGCTGCTGATTTGACCAATTGGACATAAGAACGTGTTGCAATCAAAATCTCATTCACCTCCAACTCATTATATCTCGAAATTCATCGCAGAAAACCAAAAGTGGGGGGTGAACAGAACAATGTCAGTCACCAGATCTCAACCAAACTGCAAGCCTCTATAAAAAGAGCAACTACCAGTAAATGGGCCCAGGAGTGCTACTTCATGGAAGCAGGGTTCAGAAAACAGGTGCTCCTTGGACCCAGGGACGTATCATGAAACCAAAAAAAGAGAGACTAGTACTCATCTGTGATCAATAAGTCATCACCAACAAAAATTAAGACACGCTGCTTTGCAAAAATAAAAATCCTTTAATGGGTTTAGCACCTCTATCTTTCAACTTGCAGTCTTGATGAAACCCCTTGTATTTTTCATTACACAGAAAATTACAAGTCTAACTGCTCTTTCTTTTTGGTTCCAACTGAAAACCTCGGGGAGATTTTGGAGAAAAAATGTCAGACAGCACTCTCCACCACCATCATCAAGACACCAAATGAGGGAATGTCTTTTGGTAGCATGCTATTTCATTCCTCCACAGCAAAAACTACTCCCGATGAAATTACAAAATGTGATTCAGAACAACAATCGAGCACTAATCTGCGATGTCTGACCTGACGCCTCCTACCAACACAATGACATTGTTTTTGCCTTCCAAAGTAACGAATCACTCTTGTAAAACAAATGTTTGCAGTGGTGTGAATATGCTCTGGTGAAGATTCAGCCACAACAACTGATTAGTTTAAAGGAAAGATGATGGTTTGGATTAAAATAACTACTTTGTAAAGATTAGGGGAATTTTCAGTGCCAGGATTAATTAACCAGTGGTAAGGGTTAGGTTAGTAGAAACCATTGTTTACTGTCTATAGTAAAATGGAAATAAACAGTGGTCTCCTGTGTAAAAGTAATATGTTAAAGGGTAAATCCATGCAATCCGATAAGTTCCCTCCAGTGATGTCACTCAGTGACTGTTAGGTGCCAGGTTTGGAAAAGCTGTCCACTGGTCTAGCATTGCACTCCTATGACACTTGATACAGCAAAATCATATATATCACCTTTTTTATTTCACACATGCACCTACATTACCCACAATGCCATTGAGCCACTAAGTGACAGCACTGGAGGCAATTTATCAGATTGCATGCAGCTTCCTCTGGAGCCACAAAAGGCTTTATATTACTTTTTTCACATACACAGTAGCACTCCCTAATACCTGTAAGAACACTGTATTGTGTAAAATTGGTGGAGTTACCCTTTAAGGTGACCCATCCAGTCAGTCCGACCTCCATTTCTGCTTGGATTTTGTGGCTCTATGATGTCAAATCATATCAAGGACCTCCTCCTTCGTTCCTGTCATATCTACGACAGCCACTAGAGGGCTTTGCTACAGAAAAGAACAGATGTGGCTGTGGGGCCCTTGTTGAAACGATTGATGCCGTCATTTCTTCATGTGAGGACAGTCTGTTCCACACGCTGTTCTCACAAAGTCTTTGCTGTGGAGCAATGGGCAGAAAAGCTGCTTTGAATCCAGCCAAGCCAAGGTCAATTGGATTTTGCTATTAATAGTGAATTATTCCTCAAAGAATCGGACTGAATCATAGCAGAAATTGCGACATCCTGCATCTTCCCTTCTAGCACTTGTACTCAAACTGAAGGAGGGGTGTGGTGCGACACTGCAGCAGTAATACAAAGAGCAAGAGAAAGTCAAATTTCAATGACATTTGTACATGCTAATGAAATAGAATAGCATTTTTTTTAAAAATATGGTTCGGCCATGTGCATTTAATGTTTGATATCCACATTTTGACAAGCAGCATGAAGTATTTCTTTCACAGCCATACATCCATGCATTTCTCTCTGTTCCTCTCTGCCCTCTCTCCCTCCCTTTCACTCTCACTCTCTTCCATCTCCAAACTTAAACACCATCAAATATGTCTTTGAAGAAAAGTTCTGTCAAATAATTTCACAGAGTTTTTCATTCAGAGGAGGAACTTGTGAAATTTCACAGCCCCAGACGTCAGTGGGTGGCCATACCAGCGTGCAAATTCAAGCTCTAATACTCAACAGTTAATGCATATTTCGTAAAGATGTATTCAGAATGTGTCAACATGTGTGTGACTTTGTATTTATGTATGTGCATATTCTTGTGACTTTGGCTGCTCGTCTGTGCATGTATGTGTGGGGAGGGTGGGCACGCATACGTGTGCCTGTTTGTTGGTGCAATGACTGCAACATGAACTTCAGAATTATTCATCATGTTTCTCTGAAGACACCACAGGGAGCCTGAAATAAGACTATTTATACCAATGAGACACCACGCACGCCTTCACCCCTCTGCATTTCTTAACTTGATGTGGACTGTGGAAAAATTATCTGCACTGTCAGAAGACGCCACGAATGCTTTTCTCCACCTTCCGCGTTGGCACCAGCAGGCAAACATTTTAAAAACCGAACAAATCTGCGGCACGATAGCATCTGCAGTGTTAGCCATGGTATAAGTCTTCCATTCTGCATCTATGCTGCATATTAGTTCTGCAGTGCGTACTGGAGAGATTTCTGTCTACATGGCTGCCAACAAGAGCTGAATTAAATATTCTGTTACCCCTCCCAAAAAACAACATCTCTCAAAAGACTGGATGCTAAACCAATCTTTGCCTGTAAATGTAAAAAAATGGCTGTAATATTTGCGGCTGTAGCTCAGGAGGTGGAGCAGGTCGTCCGGTAATCGGAAGGTCGCTGGTTCGAATCCCCGGCTACCCCTTGACCAAGATACTGAAACCCAAAATTGCTCCTTGCATGGCAGCCTCTGCCATCAGTGTATGAATGTGTGAATGTGACAAGTGTTGTAAAGCGCTTTGAGCGGTCTGTAGACTGGAAAAGCGCTGTAGAAATGAAGGTCCATTTGCAAATTTGAACAGATTTGTTTTCTTTGTGTAGTCAGAATCAAACTTCATATTTGCTTTGTATGTTGTGGTCTACCTACAGTTGGCACATGTATCTGTCTGAAATGGTTCTGGTAATGTTTGTACAGTAATTATTCATGCCTGTGGTTTCCTTTCTGTGGAAGCATTAATCTACATTAATGTTCACTTATGTGCCTCCGGGTTTGTGCCGCCTACACCTGTAATCAATCAGACTGACGTTTGTTTTGGGAACTTTTCAAAAAGATAGTTCAGTTTAATTACAGTATGGGTCTCATTTTATTCTATTTTTTGTTAAATAGTTTTGGCAACCTTTTTAAAGCAGTTCTGACAATGTAGGCAGATAATTGTAAAAATTTATACGCAGGAAAATAAAAAATTCAAGCACGGCCTCTTGATCCTTGATTCCCTATCAAACCAAATCTCTCTTAAAACTCTCTCTAAAAAATGTAGAACTGTTATTTTTTCCACATTATATTGTAATATTTAATTTAACAAAAAAACAATAATCATCTCGTTGCAATTCATTGTTCTGCTTGGAAACCTTGAGTCCCACATTCATGTCCCAAACACTGTCAGAGACCAAGTACACCCCCTCATGGCAACAGCACTCCCAGATGGCAGTGCCATTGAGCATTTGTGGGACATCCAAAAGTCCAGTGTATAGCATTGTATAGAGTGTAAACATGATCTGCAGCGATGATAAGATGCTTGTTCCACGTGAATGCTGTGAATTCCCAGCAGAACGTTGCATTGTAACAACATTATTATTGTTATTCACTTCACCTGTCCATGGTTTTCATGTTGTGGCTGATTGATGTATCTTCCAATATGTTGATCTGAATGATACTCTAAGGACTGTATAATAATGGTTATATATATATTTATTCCACTGTGTAAAGCGTCCTTGGGTCTCGTGAAAGGCGCTTTATAAATCCAAGCTATTATCACTATTATTATAATTATCATCATTATATATAATGTAACCATTGTGTTTAAATGATCTGTAACTGAAGGGAAACCTCGACTCTCATCAGCCAACAGCCGCCTCAGCAACACACTCAACCTGCACCTTCCTGTTTCCACACGACAGACACTCTTCGAGGCCGACAGGAGTCAATTCCTCCAACCGGCAGTGCATTTAAAATGGTTGTAGCTCTCTCCTGGTGGTGGCTCCCTCCTATCTGTTAGCAGGATCCAGTTATGTTGGCTTAACCCCTCCAGCTATCTGCTTGCTGTCTTGTTGATGCTGGCTTCTCTGCTCTCTGTTATGGGACTCCTTTCAGCCCCACTAATCCTTCACTTTTAGGCTAATCCCACTCGTTCACGCTGCTCCCGCTCTCCCTTGCTCTCCTTCTCTCTGCAGAGCTCGTTTACTCAATCTCCCTCACTTTTAACAGCCTCCCTCTTTTCAGCCTTTTTTTTTTTTTTTTTTTTACCGTACCCATCTGTGCCATTCTCCTGCTTCTCTCTTGCTGGAGCAGGTACTCGCACCTAGCTGCCTCATGTTTACTTACTGTAAATTCTGAGTATTATTTACCTCAACTGCAGAGAGAGACAGGCCTTTATTTGAGATGGGCTTACGTATGAGAAGTGACTTTATCGCATATTTATTTACTTTCCATCCTCATCAGTCTGTTGTTCTCAGATCATCTTTCAACAGAAATACTGTTGTCACTTGATAACGATTTCTAGTTACCACACCTTTGCCGATCTTTTGGTCACTAGTAAGTTACTGTCAGTGAAACTTAACACTTCCTGCAGCGTATAATGCCACTTGTTTTATAGTAGGCTCTTAACATGAAAGGTGCTGGAAAATGTTGCGTTTCGTTAAGCTTCAGGGCTCCCTGTGGAGTTTTTGGCCTGGTTTATTTATCTCCATTTTGTGTACATCCTGCACAAGGAAGCACGTGTGTGCACACATATGTACACAGGCAATCAGATGCACAGTTCTGCCAATGGTTTCACATTATTTCACTGATCAACAGGTGGTGATAACATGCAAAGATAAACAGCAATGCTACAACAAAGGCAGAGGAGAAGAAGACTGCACTTCACCGCCGTGCTGAGGGCTGTATTTATTGCCATATAGACGTGAGTAGTAGTTTTTCCAATTGCTGACTGATAAAAACAAAAAGACCTTAATTATTAACTACTTTATGAAAACGTTACTTGAATCACGTAGGCCAGAAATTATATTCAACCACGTCATGGTCCAGAAACATGTAGAATCATGCTGGTCTATCAGAGGCTCGTCACCTCGCAGTCTGACACCGTCGCAGACTCGACATGATTTTATTTGGTCCAAATCTGATAGATGAAGCACTTTCTTTGAGGAAATACTTAGTGTATAATTAACACTGCACTCTACGGGAAGCTGTTAGATGATGCTGATTCAAATGAGACATTTTGATCATCTTCCCCTCAAGTATGCATGATTATGTATGCTAGTAATCATTGTTTTTATTATTCATGTTTCTAATGGACACTTCAAAGTGTCGGTCTCCGTGCTGTTTCAGACGCTTTTCTACCCGCTAATGAACAAAGTTTTGGAGGAGGTGTTTGATATGGAGCTGGCCTTGTGGCCGCCGGCTTTCAAATATCAGCTGAACCTCAATTTTGGCTCACTGTCATGGTTTACAGCCTTATTTTTCTGACAAAAAAAAAAAAAAAGCTTTGTGGAGAAGATGTTTTCTTCCTTTACTCTCTGCAGTGGAGCCAGTATTGGAGATCATTTGGGTAAAGCCGAGGGGGGTTATTGCTTTTTCAGCCCACTGATGTTTCTTGAGTCTTTCGGTGGCACGTAGGGAGAGCAAAGGACAGCTGTTGAACAGATAGCCCTCCCATGTCTGGACCCAGAAGTCACTCTCATTGCTGTCTGAGGCTAAAAGCTCAGCATGTGGATGCACTCCACTTATAGTTACTCGGCTGGGTGGGTCGACACGGTGTACGGAGGTGGTCATAGGGGAAGCAGCATCTGCCGGTGCCAGGTAAAATCCTAATTTACAAGTTAGTGATGGGTGTTTATCTCTCTTTTTTTACACTATATGTGCTCCTGTTGAGATGCAAATCTAGTAGAAAATGTCAGTGAGTTGAAATTCTACTGCAGTGGAACTGTCTATTATGTGAGTGAGTGGGCTTGTATGAACAGTGGGATCACTCTGTAGTACCACCACTCCGGGAATAATTAGAATTAATTTTCAGCTCAGTGAACATGGCCACGAAAACATTGAATTCATCATACAAACCAAGGTCACAACCCTCCCAATATGAATGCACCACACACACACATACAGTCTAGAATCCTCTTCAGAAACAGTGTGACTTCAGTCTGCAGTTTAAAAAACAAATAGCTGCGCTCACTTTCGTGTTTTTAATACATGCTGATCTGGTAGTCTGACATGAAATCAAACTGTGAGCACGTGAGACATGAGACTACAGAATGAGCATTTGTTGCTTGAATATGTGCGTCTGTGTCGACAAAACATTCAATAACTGTGACATCATTCCCTCAAGACATCCCGGCTGACAGTAAAGATAAAAGGAATAAGAGAAATAACGGAAATGGCACATAAGTCAGTACGTTTCTCAACTCAAGCAAAAACCCCAAACCTCATTACCTGAGTTGGGGGAAACATAGATGTGATGCCTTTGGTTGCTTATGTTTTTTGACATTTCTGTCAATTCACTGAAAGACATGTGTTACATTCCAAAATACAAGATAGTCACACAAAAAACATAAAGCAGCAACTTGGAAGCGTGCAAGAGGGCATGTAGTGTGTCGGTGCAGCCTGAGGGGGCTTTTACACCTGAAGTTCGGTTCATTTGATCCGGAACAAGTTCACACCGACCGCTCACTCTGCCTTTGTACAAACTAGCCAAGAGGCTCAAACATGAAGTTTTACTGGCTGCACGGTTTTTGTTATGGTCTTTTTGCATCATTAGGACCCATGTGGGGAAATTAAATTCTTAAATTCAGGTCATGCTGCAAGTGCATGCTTCTTATGTGTACAGTACAGTTTATGAGTAATTAATTATAAGCATTGTTTCTTTTATCAGACTGCAAAACCAAAAGCTGGTACAGCTATACGGGGGATTACTGTGGGATTGCTCACTTTTTTAATGGAGTTGAAGTAGAAAACAAGCGCAGGGGATCTCAGGTTTTACTGCTTCTGACCGTCTGAATGGATCAGAGGAAATCCCTGCACTCACGTGTTACGAGGTTACTAAATGATTTAGATTGATATTTCGCTCACTTATACAGACTGATTATGAGATTACTTCTTGAACATTATATCACATCAGCAGATGGATTTATTACTATTTTAGCTTTTGATATCGTACTAGTTCTATCACAAATTCATGCAGTCGGTCAGTTTGCTTTAGCACCTCTAACGAGGTGTCAGGATGAGTTTACATAAATGCATCATACAGCCAGGAAATTTCATCTAACTGTAAGTAAAATACCAAAGTGCCACAACAAGACAGTCCTCCAAACTCATAAGCTAGCTTCATAAAGCCATTAGAAAACATTGTGAAACCATGAAACAGCTAGGAGACATCAGAGGAGAGCGGTGAAAGGACATGCAACAAGTAGAGGGAGCCAGAAAAAGAGTCCTAATACCTTTGCCATAAAGTATTTAAGATCCATCTTGCTCCTGTCAACTGTGACACAAAGTTTGGAGTATGAAGACATTTGGATTGATGAATGTCCTTCATCTGCCATCAGCGAGTGGTATTACGCTAGGTAATATTGGACGAGCTGTTCGATGCCAGCGGTCTGTGTGATGATACCATCAAAGGTGACCGCTCATCCTGCCTGCAGGGAGAGGCGTGTGAAGCATTCTGGCAAGAACAACCACCTTGTCAAAACCGCGATTCGCTGTCGCTCTCTGCACAGACATGAGATTAAGGTTAAGCTGTGCCAAAAACCACTGTCAAAACAGGATCAGTGTGTGTGTGTGCCGCCATATAACAGGGTTATTTCTCTACAGACAGCTCTGGGCAGTTTTGAGACCTATTCCTCCCTGAAGCCTTCTCGTGGAAATCGATTCACCTTTTGCCTCATAAACACACACATTGTCATGTACACAATCGCATGCAAACACACAGATCCTTGCGCGCACACGCAAGGAGGAAAAACCTCACATCTGGTGCCTCGGCGGAGGCACTTTTGTGAGAAGTTGGAGTGACATCAATTGCACTCAGATAAAAATGGATTTGGCCCTGGCTGTTGGCTCAGTAATACATTCTGATGCCGCAGCACAGGAACATTTATCAGGAGTCAAATCAGATGCCTCACTTTCACACCCAAACACATATCACATACGGGAAGGCGGCAAACGGAACTCATGCATAGAATTACACCATGCTCACCGCCACATCCGTTTCATTTCCCTCTCCTCAAAGTACCTCATTACTTCTGGAAGGTTTGAGGATATTAGAGAATAAAGGTGAGTTGGTCTTGTCTAGTTGAATTTATAATGTTCTGTAGCATCCCTGCTGGGGCTCAGATCCAAAGCTAAGCCTCTTCATGTCTGCTCTACCACTCTGCTAGCTCTCCAGATGTAGGTACTTCATTTAAAGATTCATTTAGTAATCAAATAAACCGATATTGTGCTTATTTTTTGGATCATTCACTTATTTTGGGTGTCTATTTGAAAATTATGAAATGCTTTAATGTTCAAAAAAAACACTATTTTTCTCATCCTGTCTATTGCTGCAGCACCATTTGAACGCAAAGTGTATTAATACAGGCTCCATGGATCGAGCATCCTGATACTATCACACTGTTTATATAGCACCGAGAATGGGAATCAACGTGGGAATCAAACTTTCTACAATACGGGACCTTTAGATGTCCTAAAATCTATGTTTGCATGTCCTTTAATCTTCCCATCAGTAATGCTGTTTGGATCACTGCCTATAAATACTGCATAGGCCACAGCAACCAACATCTTCTCCACTGGATCAGACTGACTCACATGGGTTGAGCTGGTACGGTGACTAAAGAAACATCTGAGACCTTTGGTTGGACTAATCCGTACACAAACATTGTATAGGGAAAAAATAGACCTTGCATGTTAAGCAAATAAATAAAGAACATCCAGACTACGATACAACCTCCTCTTCTGTTTACGTAGTTAGCTCATAAGGCAATATAACCAAACAGGGCAGAGGTCTTGCATTCATTCAGGTTTCAGAGCGTATCCTTAATAACTGAATAGCAGCTGCTTGAATGTAGATGTTCAAAACATTGTTGTACCTTAATTTATAAAACGTCTTAAGTGCAGCTAAGTACCCTCTAGAGATTCAACCAGAGAGGAAAAACAACTCCATAAATACAGACAGATGGTTTTTTAAAGAAAAATATCTCGGTGCTATAACTGGGTTGTATATTATTTTCAAGTACTCAAGCGTTGTAAGTGTTTACAGTTGCTTTCAATATCAAAATTGGACTTTTTTGCCAAATGTTTGAAATGTTAGGTTGTATGAGAAGCATGATGCATTCATCCTCCATCCTGTTGTCTGATTTCAAGAACTTAATCACTTTTGTCAAGTACAAAGTACTCTTGTCAAGTACTAACAACCTAGAAAAATACATGCTTGAAATGTCCTTAGCTGCCACATGATGAGGAGACTACTGACACAAAAGTGAACATCGAGTAAAGTTGTAGAGGAAGGTTGCCAAATGCAAGTGCTGCCTTCAATCACTAAATGACTACAAAACTACAACTAGGGGTTCCATTTTGGAGGCTGAGTAAAACACAGATAAATTATATTATCTTCGGACTGTATTCAGTTGAGTTTATGTCGAAAAGGATTTGCCACATTTTAGTTTATTTCTGCAGTCTCCCAACTTTTTTGAAATCCAGGTTGTGCTAGATCTCCGACAGACACAGCACACCTCAGTGTTAGTGAAAATGTGTTCTCTGACTTTTATCCTTGTGAGACCCAGTTTGAGGATTACACCTTCAGGGCGAGGACATTTTTTTTTTTGAACAAATTGAGAACATTTTGGCTGCTCCTCACCACCTCAAGGGGCTCGTTTACAGAGGGCTGAACCCTGTTAATGTCTGAAATGCTTAAACTTGGAAGATGGCAAAGGGACTGGGAAGAAAAATGTGAATGGATAGTACACAGGACCACAGCAGTACCAGGCTGAATACAGCTAAGTGAAGTGTGGATTTGGCCTTGCAGCAGGCCCATCCCTCACTTCACACTCCTCCTACACCTCTACCCGGACTTCTTACTGATCTGTCTCAAGTCAACACTGCAGTCGGCCAAGTTGAGCCTCATGATCGCCCAGAAGTCTCCTCTGCAACTGGCCTATAGTGAATGCAGAGCTCCATCAGTCTGAAGTGAATGGTGGAGTTGAGTTGGCTGGGGATCAGGACTCGTCATTGTCCAGATATCCAGCTGATGGTCTGTTATCTGAACAGTGTGTCTGGCATTCATTTTATGCTCCAGTGGACCCGTTGTTGGGCAGCGGTTCAGACACTGCTTTGCCCCGCTGTGAAACACTTACAACTTTGATCCTTAATTGACACAAAATCCTTTACAGCAGGCTACAGAGGAAAACACAGGGAAAAAGGGGACGGGAGGGGGCGGCTGTTCCTCCAGGCTTTGGGATTCTGGCCCAGCAGATACATTTGGGAAGAGAGTCTTTTGGCTCTATACTGATGTGGCAGTAAACACAGAGGTGGATAAAACCTCCGCTTGAGTTCAACAATACCTAGTGTGATCAATGCACTATATCGCCGTGTTGGTATTGTTCCTAGAACATCATTATTCATGTTGCTCCAGGAACATCATTGCAACATCATGTTTTTTTTGTATTGTTACAGCTTTGTGACTCAGGAGAGAGAGACACATTGGTGAAACATTGTGAAAGGGTCTATTTTAACCCTAAATCTAACCTGAACGTGTTGATTCCTCAGGCACAATGTGAATTTGATTGGTGCCGAGAGCACAGCGATCCAAATCGAGGAAAAGATGTCAAAACAAGCAGTTTATGGTTTGATAAAGATTCAGTCTCAACCCAAGGCTGTTGTCGATTATTAACCAGGCAAAGCAGGAGTCCCAAATCCCCCGGTTCTCTCAAACAGTTTCAGAATGTTTGATCAATAACACATTTGCTTGGAAATTAAAACCACTAAACCATATCAACAAAGTAAGATTCTGCATTTTCAGGTAATTGGGTGGGTTGGTCTTGTTGAAATGGCCCCGGTCTTAAAATCTAGTTCTGTCACATATTATTTAAGTTTGTTGTGGTCACATGGTGCACATTTCTAAATAACGAATGTGTTTAATCGTATTATCATGAGCTACCTGACACACGGGGGCTGTGTCTTTACAGAATGAGAGCACTGTTTGGTTTCTGGATGTGTAATGATCTGCCGTGTATGGTCAGTTTATGTACACTGTACGTACACAAGTGTTTATGGTTTTGATCAAATACTGTTATATGAAAAAAAAATAACCCTCAACAATGTAACTTGTTACTGGCAGTGTAAAACGCTTGTCTATACCTGTGATACACTGCAACACTGTGGACACTTTTTCCTCAAACTGGGTCATCATACATCACATCTACCTGGCCACACTCACACTTTCTCTGTCACACGCACACACACACACACACACACACACACACACACACACACACACACACACACACACACACACACACACACACAGGTAGAAAGAAAGAGAGGACATAAGAAGGACACATGAAAGTCAGACTTCTCTGGCCTGTGGCAAAACACAGATCTCTTTCTTTTTTTTTTTTTGAAGATGCATCGCTTTAACATTTTGCCATTAAATTTAGTATCTCATGTCTTTCATGTGTCTGTCATGTGTATATCATGAAGTGTTTTCAGTGCAATTAAACCTGGACTTCACTTAGAATCAGAGAAAATAATATGTTGGTGCATTTAGGTCACTCATTTTTATGTTGTGGACATTTGTAAGAAGTGTTTACCAGACTCTGTTAATCTATGAGTACATTTTTTACACTATAGGGTGAACCACATTATTAATTTCAGATGGACGGATGCACTAGAAAAAAGGGGGTCAGAGAGAAAGTGAGAAGGACACAGTAAAGGAAAATATCTGAAGTTATATCTGAGCTGATGGTAAGGGTGTATTTTTGGACTTGAAAAGACAGTTGGGGTTGGGGGGGACATGAAAAGAGGACTGGGAGAAAAGAGGAGAAAAGGTAAACCAAGGAGTCCAGATCTCATGCCAAGCCTAATTACCTTTACCTCCGGGAGAACGGCAGGGAGGAACCCTTCGCTCCACAAAGACTGGACGGAGCGAAAATGACTCTCTGGAGAAGAATGACAGAACAAAACCCCAATCTGTCCAAAAGGTACCTTTGTGTGCTACCACACATGCCTCAGTGTGTGTGTGCGTGTGTGTGTGTGTGTGTGTGTGTGTGTGTGTGTGTGTGTGTGTGTGTGTGCCTTTGCTCCACATGGAGAGCGCAGATAGGAGTGTATGCGTCCACGCACGCAGTAAAGGTGTGTATAAGACTTTAATTATTATTTTTATTATCCAGGGCCTGAAGCCACATGGCCTAAATCTCAATCTTAAATATCCGAGGCTGTCACACACATATTTTGTAAGGTACACATTCATCACAGGGCAGAGCATTTTCAACTATTGACCTTTCCTGCTCTTTACCCTTTATCTTTTGCCTGATTCCAGACCTCTGAATCACCGTGCACACCTCTAATTGGTTCAGCATTTCAAATACATCTGCCGCCCACTGACAGCTGTTTACCTCAGTTGAAGAAACAGTCAAACAATCAGAAGTTTGCAGACGGAATTAAAAAGTACTTCACAGAGAAAACCAGAGATATTTTTTTGATTCAATGCGCTCTTCTTCTTCAAAACTTTGTGCCTAAGTTACACAGATTTGACTGCTAACATTCTGTTTGAAATGTGCGTATGTTGTGCCAGTAGCCTTGAGCCTTTAGCCAAAGAGAGATAACCAAACTAGGTCTGGCAAGCTCACTTCTTTCTAACTCCAAAACCCAAGATTGTTTTTTTCTTCAGTCCAAACTGACTCACGTGACATCACTTGAGGACGTTATCAGGCTTCAAACAGCTCCCTCTGGTGCCTCAAAAAAAAGGCTTTCTACAACTTTTGTCACGTGTAAAAGGAATGGTGACACTTTTCTAGCTACCTCGCTACAATTTTGAGCTGTTTTATGGGTCATTTTGGACTTCACCAACAAACAAGGTCATCCTACCAATAGAAGCATCAGATCAGTAAGTGCTGGGGATTTTGGTGATAAACTGCCTCGTATTGGACTTTTCAACCATCTGCCTCCCTCGCCATTCTATCTACTCCTCCTTTATCTTCATAACCTCCCCAACTCTTTTTGCCTCAACCCCCCTTCTCTTGTTTTGTACCCTTTTAACCCTCTAACCCTCTTCTTCAGTGTTTCTCTGCTTCATTACCTCTCCTTGTCCATCACAGTGTACGGTTTTCCAATCTGTTGCAATCTCCCTGCCTTCCTTCCTGCAGTGATTCATCCTTCCTTTCCTTTTTCTCTCTATCTATATTTATATATTTAGCTAACCATTTTGACCAGATGAAGATGAAGATGAAGAAGCTAACCATTTTTAATGGGGAGTTCTCAAAGGGCTGAAAAAGGTTGAAGGTGAAGTGAATCTTGGGCTTTTCTCAGCATTTCAGAAGGACCAAAAACTATTTTGGAATACTGCTGATTCACACTTTTTCCCTTTGTGTGACAGTGCATGCTAAGCAGCAGTCACTTGACTATTCTGCACAGCAAGTCAGGGTGTGAACAAAAGCGCCTGCCAAAGGGGAATGGGTTTCGTGTCAAGTACTGTACAATGAAGAGAGGCCAGGGGCTGTGTTTTAAGTAATGCAATCTGCATCGAGCTGAGAAGTACCTGACGCTCCTCAGGGTCAAACGTAATCACAGAATGATTTTGGCTTCTGTGCAGATCTAATATTACCGTCTGCTAGTCAAATAAATAGGCCAGGGCTCTCAAGTGCTTCACGCTCAGCTGAAGTACAAGGTATGTACAGTAGGGTTGCTCCGTGCTGCAGCACATTAGAGCAGACATTCACCACACTCAGTGATCATAATAAGTGTATGCACTTTGCTTTTTTTAGGTGGGTGCTGTTCATGACTCAGGTAAGTAATAGTACCATGAATTTACAAAACTTCAACTGTTATCACTGAAGTGCTGTGCTCGCACAATGCTGTCGGCAGTAATAGAATTGGTAAACAAATTGTTTAATGCATGTGCTGACTGAGTCACTGCACTCAGAAAATCACTGAGCTATGGTACTTCCTGGTGCATAGATCCTATCGAGAACAGTCCCTCGGTTGGCTGATGCTTAAATTATTTCTACCGTAGTTCTTGGTGTATGAGATCAAACTGGACTCCCTTTTTGCAGGCGCTGCAATAATTTACATAACAATACTTCTTCTCTGGGACCGGTCCTTGGAGAGCATACCCACATGGGGGAAGCAGAGATGCTAATGATGGATCAGGGTGTTCACATACAGCAAACTGAGGAGAAGAGACTAAGCCGACTATATAATTGGCAGTTGTTGTTGCAACTGTAAACAACTGTACTTCTGCTTTTAATAGGTCAACGATGCAAGATGATTCTTTGTTTGATTGGCAGTGATGCTTCTTTTTGAAAATCATGGTTTCGCATTAGTCCCTAATGTAACAAGTCCTTGAAAAACTGTTACAGTGCAGTCACTTTTTAAATAGAGCAGTTTAAAACAGTTGTGCAACAGCAACTTAAATAATAGGAATAAATAACACCCTTAAAACTTACTCACGGGACTCGTTTACCTGCAGCATCGCACGTTGAAGGGCAAATGTTGATGCTGATAACGTGTCCACCCAGTGTGCAGACTCAGCAAAGACATGGGGCACATGTCGGAGGTCCAAATGTCAGTAGTAAAACTGATTGCATGGACATATTTCAGCCTACATGAAATGTATTCCCTCGCTGTCTCGTAAAGTTTGGGGAGAGCAGTTTCGTCGTGCTCTTTCGTGCGATGCGTCTTCAAATGCTTTATAAGGTTACTGGTTGTTGAAATCGGCAACATGACATGTTGCTAGCTCCGTCTGACTCACGTGAAATCAACTTCTTCTTCACCGCTCTAAAAACAGTAGTTGCCAGGAGCAGCACAGCGCAACTTCCTGTGTTGGCTTTTGGAGCAACGAAGAAGAATAGATTTCCGGTGTGTAACATTAAGCAGAGCTAACGGAGCCAACTGGGAAGTAGCAGGGTCCCGTTTCTAAATTACGTGGTATCTGGTCAATGCATAGACTCAGGTACTCGCCGATACCGATACCTGCATTTTCGGCAGTATCGGCGGCATTTCCAACACTGGTATCGGAATCGGGACAACTCTAGAAACAACTTGAGTCTTACCACTACTGTACTACTATTGCTACAAGCACTGCTGTTAGCTGTACCAAGTGCCATTTATTTTCCTTTCACTGACGCTGCTCCATGGGACTAGATGCCGGATGCTGATAGCAGAGCAGCTACAGTGCTGCTGCATTTCATCTTAAGAATAAAATGTGTCCTTGATAATGTTGGTGGGAGCGGAAGGCTGGTATGTTAAGCACTTTAAGTCCATCTTAATCTCACTCTAACAGCTACAGGGAGCTCATTTCCAGACAGATGCACAATCCCAATGGATTCTTCCTCTGCTGCTATCTGATGGCTAGGGACCATAAAGCACAGCCCTGCCACTCAGGTAGGAGTAAACACGCGCAAGTATGCACAATCACATGATCATGCACATGCACACAAAGAGGATACAGAGGAGACTTTTAGCCGTAGTGGAATCAGTAGCCATAATATTTTTATGTGGTCATCTCACTTCCCCTCTATTTCCTCTCTCTTCCTTCAGGAGACACTGCTGTGATTGTGCACACACACACACACACACACACACACACTTGACAACATGGTCCTAGCTTTCTGTCAGTCACACTCTCTCTCTCTTCCTATATCTCTTTCATACTGACAAAATCCAATTTATGACAGACCTCTGGGAGATTGTGCGTATATGTGTGCGCATGTGTGCCTCTCTTGCTGGCATGCACGTTTTCATAATATATGTATGAGCAATCGACTACGTATTGTATGTGCGCACAGAGGGATATTTGTATGGTTGTGGAGGTGTGTGCGTGTGTGTGTGTAAGTGCGTGCGTTCAAAGAGATGACGCTGGCTCTCCTGTCTGAAGGTTTCGAGTGAAAGGCAATAAAAGCAGGGACGAGGCCTCAGCAATGAGATTTCCAGGATAGTTGTAAATGTTCAATCACTTTTCCTCTTTTCGCCCTGCCTCTGTCCCTCCACGGCCAAATGAGTGGGGAGAGAGTGGAGAGACGCAGGGGAAGCGTGGTAGGCAAGAATTTAGAGAGGAAAGAAAAGACATCCACTCAATCAGTGGAGTGGATAGAAAGAGAAACAGAGATAAATGCAGAGATAAGAAGAGGGGAGAGAATGAGGAGTTGTAGCAAAGTCAGAGATAGAGAAGTGATTGCACACATGGCAAGGACATCTTGGTGTTTAACACCAATCCTGACCCTGGACAGATGGCCCTGAGCAGGGGAACAGAGAGGAGTGACCAGAATGTATTTGTCTGTTGTGTGTGTGCATGAGTGTGTGTGTGCTGGGTGTTAGTATTACTAAATACAGTATATTACAATTGTTGTGCCTCTGATGTCAAGAGGGACAGCTACAATTGCATTTCTACTACTGTTGAATAAGTAATACTTGTCATGAGTGCTACTATTTTTTATGCTACTATAATCTCTATTAGTATCCTTGTTCCTGCTAACAACACGACTACTGCTGCTTTGACTACTTCATCTACTACTGCCAGTAAGTCTGCTGCTGCTTTGTATTACTTTCACTACCACCACTGCTATCCGTAAGAATACCCCTGCTATTAACACTGCTATTGCTATAGCTACTACTACTGCCAGTATGCTTACTACCGCAACTGTGAGCACAACTCCCCCTGCTATCACTGTTCCTGCTGCTACTACTGCTGAAATTCCTGCTGCTGCAGAGTGTCCTATTAGGCAAGTCTCGCCACTCGGCAGCCATCTTGGCAACACCCCCAGGGCAGTTAGCTCAGACTAACAAGACCAGAGCCCTGTCTAAATTAATGGGGAGAGAGCCATAACTCCCCTTTCAATGGTCACAGGGACATAAAAACTACATGTGTAAAATCACCAGTCAAAACTGATAAAAAAAAAAAAAAAAACACTATAAAACTTTTGGTACCAAAATAGGGTTTGAAATGCTTTTACCCCCTGCAGGCTGTATTTCTAGTATGCATGCACACGGTTTCACGACACCAACAGTGTTATGGCTGAATCTGAGTGCCATCCCACAAGAACACTTGAACAGCTCTGAGTTTAATGTTTGAATTACCTCACCTTCCTTGTTAATACTGTTTGTTAGTGTGCTGTCCTCCTTTTCCATGCTTATTAAGTCAGTCTTCACCGACACTGAATTGGTTGAAACTGTCTTGAATCTCAACTGGGGGCGCTCGCATTACTTCAACAACCCAATTGGCTGATACGATTCCCGGTTCAGCTCTGATTAAGCAGATGATTGGCTTTCTGGGGGAAGGGGCGGGATGTGTGTCATACAACTGCCATCTCTGGAATTATGTACTTTTTCTGTGGCTGGTCTCCTCTCTTATAACGGTAAGATGACTACTGTTATTACAAGTACTTATACTGCTTATACTACGTCTGCCACACCCAGTGTTAGGGGCAACGTGTTACAAAGTAATCCGTTAAGTCTGTCTGGACAATATAACCCACGTGTGCAACGAGTTGCGAAAGGGTTTGACCATAAACGCTGAAGTACTCTGACGTGTTCTCAGTAGATAACACAGAAACGTAACACGTTACTTTTTAATGGCAGTAATCTGGTAATGTAACAAGTTACTTTTAAAAATAACGTTAACCAACACTGGCCACATCCACTGCTATAACTATTACATTGCTACTACTGCTGTAGGTATCTCTTGGGTTACTTATAGTACTTACACATGTACTCCTGCCACTACTGCTTGTTCTGAAAGCTACAATTACTACTGCTACTTCTGCTGGCTGGCACACTATTATTGCTACAACTGCTACTACTACCACGGCTGCTAGACATGCTATTACTGGAACTAGAACTATTCCCATTACTGACAGCACTATTAACAGTACTTCTACTACTAATGCCGCTGCTGCTAACCGCTAATTGTATGTTACTGAACAACAGTAACACCAGGTGAAATGCTATCTATCATTCTACATAGCAAATGATACCGTTACGACACCACATCCCACTTGTAAGTCTTTAGAATCATGTATTTCCAGCTGTATGCACCCACAGTGGTTTCTCCATGTGCATATCTTGTCTTGCCTGGATTGGGCTGAAATAGCTGAGGATTGAGCTATCTGTCTGTCTGCGAGACGGAGACAGCCTCCCCTGCATCATTCCTTGTAAGCGGCAGACTCAATCACAATAAAAGCCTGCTGCACTGGCACTACGCACTCACAGCGCCTGCTCGGGGGAGATCCATGTGACGGGGAGGATGAGGACAGAGAGGAGGAGAGGAAGAGCAGCCCGAGGAGGGGGAGGAGGAGGAGGAGGAAGAGGAGAGGCTAGGCTGGCTACGGGCTTCTCTTTCTCCCTTCTCACCTCTTCTGTCTCTCTCTCAGGATAATGAATCAGGCATAGAGAGCGGGGTTTCTCAGAGAGTGGCCAATGCATAAATAACGCCTGCAGGATAGAGGTCCTATTATAGTGTTGGTGCATGAATCCATGTCTCACACACACACACACACACACACACACACACACACACGGACAGACACACACCTCCAGCACAGAATACACGGTGTGGTACCCTAACAAGGTCTGCACAGTCATAAAAAGCTTTCAGACAAATGGCAATCTGTCCTTTATCATAAATTAGGTGACATGAACAGGGAGAGAGAGATCTGGGTGTGTGTGTGTGTGTGTGTGTGTGTGTGTGTGTGTGTGTTGGTTGTGTGTGTGTGTGTGTGTGTGTGTGTGTGTGTGTGTGTGTGTGGCAACTACTGTGCATGACAAAAAGAAAGAAAACGGAAGCAAGAGGGGATAAAATGGAAGAAATGGCGATTCCCCACCACTTTCAAGGTAAACACGACCGATACAGCATTTTTACATTACAGATCCCAGTGGACAGCCGTACTGTGTCACAGCACAGCAGCAAAATCTTACAAAATTCTCGATTTCCACCATCCAGCGATATCTTGCTGCAAAAATCTCCCCCTCGTGAAACTTTAATTTGGGTTCTTTATTCAGTTTTTTCCTGTCCTTTCATTTTCCTGTTCATTATCTTCCTTTAAAGTCACCACATTCTCAGCTTTATCTCCCCGTCCGACTGCTCTATGTGACGCCTCTGTCTACGTCGCTGTAGTGAACACAACACACACCTCTGTCTTTTCTCATACAGAGGCTTCATTTTCATGTATCCTTTACCTAACCAGCTCGAAAAGAAAGATCAGCGTTGCAGCTTTAAAGGCATCCTCGAGAAAAAAACCCTCAAAACTGACAGAGTAAAATACACAAAGTAATTCAGTCACACTCTCCAGCAGTCAGAGTGTTAAACATAAAATAATCATGCTTTTATCTTATCCATCTCTTTGTGTCTCGCCTTCCATCTCTGCAGCTGTCTCAGACTCTCCATCCTGAAGCACACAGGGAGAGAAGTGAAATCCCTTCTTTGCTCTTTGTGGGAAACTTAATAATTCAAAAGTGCATACACAAAGCACACAATGGTGAGTGTGTTTGTGTGTGTGTGGTGTGCAAAAGGTTGTCTTTCAGTGCTTCAGCTCCTTCGTTTTGTTAATCACGAGTATACAGTCACGCTCACAGTGATTGAATACCGGTAACCCTTTCTAAGAAGTATGCAGTCGCATATCATGTATAGACTAGACTCTCAATAAAAGCACCAGTTCACCTTTGCTACAATATTATCACAAGATAAATATTAGAAAAATGCAATCAAATTAATTACATTATCTATACAACTGCATCTCAGGAAAAACTGTGCTTTTAATAAGAGGAAATAAATGATAATAAAGAGGTTAAATGCGTGGAACAGGGAAACACGGTCTGAATAACAATCTTAGGTTCCTAAGCCAGCTTGTCAAATGCGACAGCTTGGTCAGTGACCTTAAGCTTCAAGACGCTCTACCGACCCCTCTAGTGTCAGATTTTGCATGTGAAGGGCTCTGCTGCCAAGTTAGCAACAATGCATATGCAACATCCCGGTTAGACTTTCAAAATAACGCTTGCTGACAAAAACGTTTGACACATTAAGACTTTTGGTTATTTACATTGAGAAAAGTCACATCTTGGTTAGGTTTAGAACAAGATCATGCTTTATGTGACGTAAAACATAACTTAAAAACAAATCAATCTTGAATCTTGGTCACGAGCAGAAACCAAACCCTTCTCCTGAAGGTCAAGTCCAGTGTATAACTCATCCAACCGCGCCAACAGACCCCCAGTTCTTTATACTACTGCACTAAAGGGACCCATCCTGAAGTGATGCTAGAGGGGTAGCTACAGTGTTGCATTGGGTTTAACCAGTGAGGACATAAGGACTTGGTAATACTTCACTATCATCATTTATCCACTTCCATTTTAATCCTATTGTGATGATATGATAATGTTGTTTATGATGCTGAGCAAAGCTCCAGAAGAGGCTACAGAGTGGATCTTGAGTTTAAAGTTCCTTCGATCTTCAGATTTACTAGATTGTATCCTTGAACAGCGATTGCACTTGTGATTGTCACGTTCCATACATCAAAACACCTACCAACATCTCCATGACAACTGAAGGAACTCAATCCACTTCTAATCTCCTCAGCAATCTCGAAATGGGCATGTGCACGCTTCATGCCCTGGAGTGTCGTGATTTTTCTCTCTTTTTCTCTCTTTAGCTGTTTGCAGTTCTGGAATTAATTCATTACCGGCAATATCATTATTGATGGTTATTTCTAATTCATCCATCATAACACCTGTCTCTAAATGACTTGCTCCTTCCCCAATGCGTAGCTCCTAAATGAATGCTGAACATTTTCCCAGGCCACTTGTTTTACCATTTGAGCTCATTGCCTGAGCATAAGGTGGTAAAAGTAGAGAAAAATGTGCTCTGAATGCAATGAGCCTCCACTGCAGCTGGTAATATGCTGACAGGGTGGAGTTTCATATCGGAAATGCATCTCTCTCTTTCTGTCTTTGTCTATTTCCCACAGTCTTTTTCTCCTCCTCTGAGGCTTGTGCTGAACAAGCTGCTACAACTGAAGCTATTAGATAAGTAGTTTGTGTGTTGTGTGCGTGAGTGTATGTGTTTATTTGGGAGGGTGTGTGTGTGTGGGGGGGGGGGTCAAAAGCCATGTGCAGGTTGTTCATGCATTAATCTACATGGATGTTCATGTTTAGTTGTGCAGTATTTTGCAGTTGGGTATTGTTGTGGGATGCACTTTCTTATTAATGTATGGTGTATAAATATGTGTGTATATACTGCATTTGTGTGTGTGTGTGTGTGTGTGTGTGTGCTGGTGGGAGACGCTACAGAAAACAGGCAGAGCTGCTGAAAGAACAACGACCGACATCCAACTCCCACCGGCTCAGTGTGTAGGAGAGACAAAACGCCAAGCCGGCAGGCCAACGGCTCGCGTCTGAACCTTGCCCAGCCACACACACACTCTTTCACACAGACACACATTCGCATAGCAAACACATTGTAAACACACATACCCTCTGGGCAATGCAACAACAGCCGTTGCCCCGCGGCATGGGACACTCGTGTGTGTGTGGAACTGACCCAGACTGCAACACAACAGACTATCAGAGCTCGGCGGATCAATGTTCTCCCAAACACACTCAATCACACACACACACACACACACACACACACACACACACACACACACACACACACACACAAGCAAATACACACACTGGCAGCTCTGACTAATCTATTGTCAACAACACAGCGAGCCAGACCAACCAGACTAACCCGCTACCAATATCATCCAATTGCAGAGGAGCTGCGCCAGCAGTTCCAGAGCTGCAGCTCTAAATGTGGCAGCATGCACCACCTATAGGCAAGAAAGGGAACAGCAGACAGACTCTTAGCTCTGCAGATGTAGACATATTGACACACACACACACACACATACTACACATACAGTTGTCTTTAGCTGCTTATTATAATACAGTACAACCATGATTGAGCCACTCTAACATCCACTGGACAAAAAACAGTTACATCAGTGTGATTCAGGCTGTGGTTTGTTGGATTATTTTTCTGAAGATGTTTTTTTGAAGCCTAGAGGGTTATTTCATGAAGAATTCTCAGAGCAGGGCTCAGTGTGGAGAGCATGGCTTATACAAGCCTGACTGATCCGGCTGGTTCATAAAAACAATTTGGAGCCAATATGATCAGACTAGCTGGATGCTGCTTATTCATGAAGCACACATTCAAGACAGGCGAAGATCACATCAATTCACAGCGGAAGAAACCAAAAGTGTGAAGACAGAACTGCAATATTCACATAAGTTGATTAACATTCTGGGATTTAATTCTGTATTGGTGTGATTATGCTTCCAGGCAAACAGACAGAGGAGCCTTTGTGTTGTATAAACATGTGGACATGGCATGTGTGGTTGATCAGAATTATTAATCAAAGCGTTCAGGTGGCCTATGGCAAAATGTACATTTTTTCAGAAGCAGATTCATCAGTTATTGAGCAAAGCAGTTATTGACTGTAACGTGGTGCAGACATTGTGCTGAGATTGACAGAGGTCTGATCCCTACATCTTCAGTAAGTTATGACAACGTTCAAAAGCGATACATTTGATACGTGCTGCAGTTCGACTCAGACTGTTGTTCACAGTACTGCAGTAAAAAGAATCTGCCCCTGAGGATCTCTGAAAGTGCTGTGTTTTTTAGTCTGCCTTGTAAACTGCAGCGCTGATTAAGTCTGAAAACTAGTCTGCCCAGGACCGGGCCAGTCTGGGGGGAAAAGTTTTCATTTCGTCAGATTATTTAATGCCATTTTATGAAACATAAATGCCTGGAAAAACAAACCTTGTTACTTAACCTTGCAATAAACAACTTTTTTTTTGCTTTAATGTATCTTACTGAGTGAGCAGATGGGCATTCACTGGATGTAAGTGTCTCAGTTGTGTCGAGGTCTGTCCCCTTGCTGATATGACCTCACCATCGGGACTTGAGACAGTAGAGAACTCGTGTTCTCTCTACTAGATAAGTACCTGCCTACTTATGAACACAACCAGGTGTCTACTCTGCCTTTTCATAGCACTGAGATCAGGGTCAGTCACCAAGCTGTTAGCGGTAGCCATGTTGCGAACGCCGTCTTAGCGACAGCGGCTCCAAGAGTAACACCACAGGGAAATGCGAGGGAGTGGGGGGTTGAAAAGCTGTCTTATTCTACTTTAAGTAATCATGGTTATTCTTGCAATATGAAACACCCCACTGGGTTTTACTCAGATCAGACCAAAACAATCACCATGGTAAAAGTTGGTAACGTACATTTTTGCAATCCACGGATACGTTGAAACGCTATTTTGAACACTGGTGTCTGGCATGGCAGCCTTTTCGTATAGTCAGCTCATGTGAAAAAGACCCTCGAAATATGTCAGTGTCTCATGTTTTTTATTGTTTGTATTAGAACAAAATCAAAAAGAAATTATCCTCCACTCTCAAGAACCTGTAGCAGTAAAGCATTGAGCTACACAGGACAATTTCACAGCCTGATTTGTTCCACAGACATGCTGTGATATGAAGTGCTGTGCAGAATCTTTAAGCTCCTGTGTTGGCAATTAGGACTGATAGGAGTTTGTGTAATGAGGCTGGTTTAAGACTTAAACCCTCTGATGATGCTGACAGCTTAAATCTATAGCTGACACATAATTAGGCTGGTTTATATAAACAGATAAATATCTCCCTGCCTGTCAAGGAACGGCAGCAGCGAACACAGTCGATGTGTGGGAGGGTTTGTGTGTGGAGGTGGGATGCTTGTCTGACCAGCTGACCCGCTCCTACACAGTGTCAAGTGGACACAGCTTTATAATTGGACCAACTAATGAAGTGTTGGGGAGATTCAGTATATCTGATATGAAAACAGCATAATTACATCTACGATGTTACAGAATGAACGTACGGACGACAAAAAAGAGCCATGAAGCTAACACGGTGTGAGGCAGTTATGTGTGGCGCTGCAGGAACATGTGTCTGCTCTTGTAGATCTCAAAGCGGTGATAATTTCCTGTGGTAAGAACATGTTAGAGAGCGTAAGTGTTTGCCCAACGTGACAGAAATAAATACATGCAAAAACACAGCTTCAGTGTGTAAATATATTCCTCGTGTTTGCTGCACTTCTTTTGCTGCCGTCAGTTGGAGAACATAATAATAATCTCTCTCCCACCTTTCTATATCATTTCACCGAGGGGGAAATGTTGGGATACTTACAGCAACCACACAGCATAAGGTCAGTCTCCTATGCATTACGTGCCCATATGTTGCCATGGAGGTAAATTACGTGTAATAAAATGTAGCGGGAGGAAGCTGCTGTGATGTTGGTCACTGTTCAATTCCCGTAAGGCCGAGGTTCAGATGGTCTGTGAGAGGTTGAAATAGACAGGTACGGGAAGGAGCTAATACTGCATCGAGTTAGTATTCAGCTCACCTACTGAAAACAGAAAATAATCTAAACAATAAGAAGCCAGTAGTCAATTATATTCTATATTTATGTCCTATTGCAATTGAAGTTGTTATACTGTACGTTGCCTTTTTTAATCTTTATCGCCACAGCCAAACATTTGGCTGCAATGTCTGTAGACACCAGGATAAAATGTTGTTAGTGAATGTTTCTGCACACCACTGATATTCGCGTTCATATTTCTTTAAGATCTTCACATTACATGTTTATGATGTGGAGGGGACGGTGGTGCAAGTTGCAACGTAAAGTAATGTGAAGTTTCTACAAATTTCTGCTCTTCAGAAACGCACATTGCCAACATTTATTGCGGTGACTGGGCAGGTCTGATCTGAGTAAAGATCAGTGGAGGGTTTCATATTGCAAGATTAACATGGTTACTTAAGTAAATCAGGTTTATTTATGCAGGATTAAATAATCAAACAAAATGAATTGGATGGAAAAAAATTCCATGGTTTGCAGAAACACACAGCGCCAACAGTTGTTCTGGTGATTGGTATACATACATACACACACATATTGCATTAACAGAGCGAGGAAATGTTCTGCTAGACTGGATATTTTCAAATTAAAACACAATGCAAATCACTGATCGCCTGCTTGTGACAAATAAGATCTTTCAGCCCTGAGTAATGTCTGAAAAGAGAGGCAGACATTTCCAACCGTCTCTAGTGGAAAATAAAAACAGAAATGGATTTTTAAACATGGAAAGCATGAAACGGTTGAATTAGTCAGACACTTAGAGAAAAAAAGCCTCCGATATGAAATTAAAGATTAAAAAAATAGACATCTGCAACTCAAAGCTTTTTTTCCTGCCACTTTGGGTATTGGGTACTCAACATATTTGACATTTTCTACGTAAACCTATGTGAGTTGTAGATTTACATATAATGCTTTGACTGAAGTAATTATTTTGGCTTTGCATGAGTTACTAGAAGAGCAACTGGTTACACATTATTTGGACAGTGTAGCAGATAGATGATCTGTTTAACATCTCCAGACGGAGCTAAACTGATGAAGTAATGAGCTGTTGATATGTTACAAATACTCTGCGATCTCTCTATAGACTGCCTATAGGCAGGTGATCCAAATAAAGTGTTCCTGAACAGGTATAACACTGTTTACAGTTATTTTGTTATCAGCTGACTTAGGAATGTAATTAATTTACCTGGACATTACACACATAATAATCATGTGGTTCTAAGTAGACCGACTCTTTCTCCTCTCCCTTTGGTTCTGATCAACCAGTTCACTGCATTATCCTCCTGAAGCTCTACCTTTTTTTATTTGCAGTCAACCTGAATTATACCCTCAAGGCTGAGCGGGTACTATAGACTAAAGCGCCTAATACATCTTTATTCCACAGGCCTCAGGCTTCTCCTCTACGGCCCGGATCTCTGTATTTGCCCAGCCAAGGCCGGTCGGCGCTGTATAGGCTGGCAGAGGAGGGAGAGTGTGCAAAAAGCAGAGAGGTGAAGGTGAGTCAAACTGGCAACGCAGTCTGGAGCCGAGCTGATAATTCTGTTAGCATAGGCCGCTATAGGCAAAAGCGACGCAGCGGCGGACCCCGTTCAGCATGCACCCCGGCTTTCAGAGCAATCTCCTGAGACACAGACAGGGAGTGGGAGAGAGAGCGAGAGAGAGAGGAGGGGGAGAGATAAAGAGAGGGAGCGAGGGAATGGAAACATGAGGGAGACAGAGGAGAATAAAGAGAGAAAGAGATAAAAGGCCTTTCTGTATTCACACAGCTTCCATCCTCTTTTCCCCAGCGGACCGAGATCGCCTCCACTTATTGAAGAATAAGAGCCATTGGTGGATCGGCTGATAGCTAAGACAATATACGGGAGGGCAAAGGGAAGGAGGACAAAAGCGACGGGGGGAGAGAGAAGGTGAAGATGGCTGAGACGTAGAGGAGTGAATGGGGGAGAAAGTGAGGAGGAGCATTCACACCAGGCTTCGCCTCCATTTAGAAAAAGCCCTGCATATTTTACACACAAACACACAGAGGGCTGCCCGCTGCCACACAGTCGTCTAACTAGAGTATTAGGCCACTGCAGTGCTGTGACCTTGCATCACACACCAAGGTCAAACAGCAACAGCCAGACAGTGGATGGAAACAGGCAAGAGGAATCTCTAAATCTCTATTAAAGCCAGTCACTTTGGCTCCTAATAGCTTTCCCATTCAGTGATAACCCAGACGGGCTTTGAGGAGGCTATTGTAAGCATTTGTAGCCTGAAAGCCTCACTGTACCCTCAAGGACCCAACATACGGAGGACTCAATTTAAATGCATGATGTTAAAAAGTTATTGGTGATGTCTGGAAATGGTAAAAATGGGGAAAATACAGTGCGACACTGGATCTCAGCGAGAAGTAAAGTATTCAAAGAGCATTCAGCTGTTCGTGACAGCTGCTGAATCAAAGGAGACGTGTCACACCTGGTCCTACAATCCAACATACCTTCTTTTGCTCAGAATCTTTACCAAAAAATATCTCGATATGAGGATATTTTCTTTTCCATTTTTTATTATTATTGCATTCATTATTTGCGATGTCACTTTCTTGACACGCAGCTGCTGTATGTCTGACTATTTTTACTTAACATGAAATGTGAGCAAGGGATTTCCACAAGCTACAAAATAATGAAACAATTCTTCTCTCTGTATTTTGTAACTCCAGTACAAATCAGTTTGTATACGAGCCCAGGTGTTTAGCTAAAGAACACAGAGGTTTTGCCACATAAATACCTTACAAAATGTGTGACTTTGGCCATTTTGGCATGTGAATCTACTTATTTATATTCTGTCACTAGAGATAACAACCAGACGTTGGCCAGAAATAAAAAAAGAGACACAGGTTGCAGTTGCCTAACCATAATGACTTAGCAGCAGGTTATGTGCCATGTATTCAGTCTCTGATGTAACCACCATTACTCCACCAAACACCATGTATGTGCACATGTTTTTCCTGTGTGCGACAGGTTGGCCCCAGTGGTTTGATGATTTGGGGCTCACGTTGAGATAAGAGACACCCGACACCAGGGAGGATGTTCACTTGCTTTGCTCCCACATCCCTCATGTCTCCTGACAAGGGTTACATATGTAAACAGCGATGCAGCTACATAAACAATGGAGGGGAGGGAAAGCTAAACAGAAAGCTGTGGGTGCTCGTCACCTTGTGCTGCATGTCATCTTAGAGAGCCTGATAAAATAAGGGAGGTGGTTGGTGGGTTTTTTAGGTTTGGAGAAGACAGGAAAGAAAACGACTCTGCAGACAGAGAGGAAAAAAGAAAGAGGAGCTGTTTAGTGAATAAGAAGCTTGACATTATCAGCCTCCCTGGAGAAGTGCAGCCATTTGCAGATAAATTAAGGCCCTTAGTTTAAAGTTAATTGGATCAACCGGCAGTGCACCTTTGCAGTCACTGGGGTCACCTCGGCTTATTCATATCCAGGTAATTATGTACTGAGTGGATGTGTTTTTGTCAGCCTGCCTTCTTCGGCCTGAACTAAGCAAAACATGTGAAGAGGTTAAACTGGCCTCCGGCAGCGGAGCGCAGGGAGCACGTAAGGTGAAATATTATCATAACGCTCTTCAGGGGCCATAATACTGCGCTGTAATTGGAGGAAAAAAACAATGGAACGAATAAATGACTTATTCTGTGTGTTCGTCCTTCATGAAAAAATAAATGAGAACCTTGTTTTTATACCAAAGTACAGGTGTGTTTTGGCAGAATCAAACATTTTCCCCACAAAACTCACTTACATCATCTGCTCACCCACACACTCTGTCTGTCTTGCTCACACACACACACACACACACACACACACACACCTTGTCACGGCTCACCTACACACACACACACACACACGCACACACACACCTTCTTGCCGTGGGAGACTCTGGCGTCTGTGTCGGTGAATAAAAACCCCATTATTCAGCTAATTAATAACTTAATTAAAGCTCGCTGGCACGTCAGCCGTGCTTGATTACATCATTATTAGGAGTAATTGGGGATTTCTTTAATGGCACCTTGAGAGGAGGAGAGAGAGAGAGAGTGAGAGGGCGAGAGAGATAGAGACACATGGAGAGAGACTACAAAGTGCTCGCTTTTCTTCAAATGCACAAATGAACACTTTGACAAACATCTCTGGAATAAAACAGCGGGAGAATTCAATTTAACTCAGTTTAATCCTCAACTATCAGCTAAGTGTTCTGTGCATAATTCTGGCATCAATGGGTCATCAATAAGTCAGCTGGCAGCTGCTGCTGGGTCCCCTCGCTGCATTTTACATTTTGTGCCTCCAGTTGGAAAAATATAAAGCTGCATTCATGCCATGTCAACAGAACGAAACGATACATGAAATAAAATGAGAACAAAACAAAAAGGAAACCTCCAAATTGTTCATAGTCATTCATGATGCAACCCTCTACGCTGGCCTTCACACCAGACAACAAGAAAAGTTATGAGCTATTTAAATGTGTTACAGTTGGTATTTTTAGTGGCTCGTTAACAAGTGACATTAGAACAAATAAAAACATGTGAGCTACTTTTTGTTTCCTGTTTTTCTGAATTCCTTGAGTCCAATTCAGGAGCATCGTCACTAGGCGTGCACGATATGGATTTTTTCAGCCAATATGACAACCGATAATTAGCTGACTCTCGTGGCCGATACCGATTAAAAAAATGATAATAGAAACAAACTGTTTTATATTTTAACCTGCAGTATATGATTTATTATTGATATTCCACAGCTGTGATGAGACTTTTTCCCTCTTGTCGTGTTCTTCTTGTAGAAAAACGTCCACACCAGTGACGACATGTGGTTCACGTCTACATCGCGTGGCTCTACACAGGTGCAGCAGTTCGGCGTTATGAGCGCGACGACAGCGTGTTAGTCGTTCTTCCTCTCTGTTTTTTTGCTCACAAAAGGTGCTCACACTGAATTTGCTGTCAGTGTTGCTACAGTCCTTACTTTCTATTCCTAAATGGAAATTACAGTATCTTGATGTTAGGAAAAAATAACTGTTGTTACTTTGTGATGAAAGTGGAATTTAAAAGGTCATGACGTGACGGTGGCTGGAATGTTTTCCATCTCATGAGCATGTTAAAACAATCCTTATCATTTAAAAACTGCGCCATAGAAACTGACAAAAAAAAAAAAAACACCCTGTAATTCTGATTTCCTGTTTAACACTCGCATGCACTCATCACCGGACACACACAGCACTCTCAGCCACCATTCCATAAACAATATATCAGCTGTTATCTGAGCGTTATGCTGTCCTCTGGACTATTATGCCCCATCGGAGAATGTCCTCTTTATCTCTGACTACAATAACTGGGGACAGGAGGATGCTAATGAAATTAGTCCAGACAAACCCCTTCCATTCTCTTTGTGCCTCATTAGAGCCTGATGTCCATTCACTGTGAACCATCCAGCAGCACACTGCCCAGCCTCTCAATGGGAACCATTAAAAGCTTGGAAAATCCACCTCTGTTAGTCTAATCAGCTGCTGGATGAACAGAGAGGAGAAGGCAGGATGAGCAGGTGGAAACAGAGGGCTGCGGTCTGCTTTTCTGTAGAGGGGGTTTATAGCCAATATAAATTTAACCAATTACTTTATTATTCAGATAATAAAGAGAACGTGCTGCTGCCAACAATTGTGACCTCTGTGATGACATTTTTGTCGAAAGATGTCCAGGACGAAAGATGAGTTTGTGTCAGCCCAGCTGCCCAGAACAAAATGTTACCACGGATATGTTTAAATCTGTATGCGTCGTACATTTCATATCAGCCTTCCTCCAATACATGTCATACTATGTTCACATTACATGCATATGAGCTGACTTACATGTCAGGAGGTGAAAGGGATGGTGGCGACGTGACAGCTAGGCAAGACAGCTTCCAAGCCAGAGAGCACTGTTTGAGATGGTGTTTCATCTCTCGTTGTGAGAAACCACTGGATGTTTTTAACGAGAATGTCGGGATATTTTTCAAACTGTGTCAACGAAACTGGATATTTTGATGAGAGGTCGGGACACAATACACAGCCCAAAGTGTTATATTGTGCCTAAACCTAACCAGAACATAAGCACAGTGCTGTCCCAACAGAAAAATGAATACAATCGATCGAAAAGAAACATAAAGTAGCAACATATATGTGGTTTGCTCACATTGCCAACAGTGATTCTGTTGATTGTTTGTGTATATAGTACATCAGCTACTACTACCATTGCTAATACTTGTACAGTCCGACTATTAGGACCTATTTTCTTGTTTTGTGTGCTGGATGAAAGAGCTGGTTTCAAGTCCTCTGGGACGATGCCAAGTCACATCATGTCTAATCTAGTCTCAGGTGAGGTGGAAAGTCGATGTCAAAGTTCAAGGTTGTCAAAGCCAGTCTCAAAACATGTTTTCAGTCCCTCGGAGACAAGTAAGATACATGTCTTCATAAGCTAATTAAAAGTAATTGCAGGTATTTCAGGTATGTGAATGCTGATCATGAAGAGGACACAGCATATGAACAGTTTAGGTCAGCAGACTCTGTGTGTCTTAAGGTGCAGGAAAGGTGAACCTGGAAGAGAATCCAGACTCCCTAAATAATAATGATCTAAGAGAAAGCATTAACCAAGAATTACATACACACCTGTATCGATGTTGTACCAAGAGCTTTTCAGTCGATAGATAACCAAGGCTCAGTTTTCCACATCAAAAGCAGAGACAAAGTCAATTTCATACATGCGGATAATAACGCATTTGCATGTTCAACCTGTGTAGCTGTGTATAGCATGTCTATTTTAAAGGTTTTTACACGTCGAAACATGCAGTTTGCATGGTTTTGCCTTTAATTCTCAAAGGAATCGAGTCTCAGTCAAGTAAAGTGTCACAGCAGGAATATCCAAGTTCAGGTCTCAACGTTAAACATCTGACAGATAAACACGGTGCGTCAGATAAAATCTTTCAATCACAGCCGAGAAGATCCAGTGCTTCAACATCCTCTGCACCAAAAAAGATGTTAATAAAGTGAAAGTGGCACAAACCATATAAATAATCTGTTGTTAGCCTCTCTGCTCTGGAGCATCTCTAACTTTCCCCTCAATTATGTCAGAGCAGCTCTCAAACATCTCTACGTGTGGAATAGAACAAATTGGCTCTTGTGTTTATTGTATTAAAATAAAGAGGCAGACTGAAGGGCAGTATAGAGAAACTAGAAGGGAAATGAGAAAAAGAGAGCATGTGGTATAGTAGATACTTAACTTGTCTGGGCTTTTGTAAACTACTAGCTGTGCAATAACAAATGTGTTTAGACTGTCTGAGGGGAGTATAGTGTTTGTGCAAAAGAGCTATTCTTAAGTGGATTTTATTGTTTCCCTTCTACCACTAAATCCCTTTTGTTGGTATTTTTTTCTTTTGCATTAGTAGATGAAGAATAACCACCAAGGAACAAGGCCGGGTATTTCATTTATAAAGCACATTTTTACCAGATGTTCACTTTAACCTGTGAGAATTAAGGGAGCCGTCTGCATCTTTTGTTCAAAATTTTGCTGATCCACTTTTAAATCCTTATTTATTTAATTTTATACACTCCGGCGCAGTGGGAGTAGGTTCGGCTATAAGCTTGTTTAGAGGCACAATTTTCATCTTAATCTGCAGACACACAAAGAGAGGCGAAATGAGACATAAACAACGGTATTACCCACATTATCTCATTACTATCTGAATCACCTGCAGTATTTCATTTTCTAAGGAAAGTAAATGGATGCGAAGGATGATAAACCCATTTTCGAACTCATGTGGAATAAGTACTGCAAACAATTTGAACTTTGCACATGTATTTTCACTAACGCCGTGAAGCATAACAAAACAACAAAGCCCAGACTGTTATACAACTCTTAGAGAGACATATCCAGAATTATATTTTTTTTATTCAAGCACTTTACTTATTTAATGTCCTCATGTTACTGAATACGTGTCTTATTCAACCTCCTGCTGTTAGTTTTCTTCCTGGAAAATTGTGACAATCGGTCTCTTGGGGCCGAGCACAATAAGTCCGACTCCGCAGAGAGACGGAGTTTGGATCGTCACACTGAGAGGCAGATTATTCTCTGCTCAAAAGAAATAAAAGAAAAACACGAGAGACGGAACCGAACTTGTCTGTCAACTCAAATGGGATCAAAACAGAGACTGAAACTGTCACCTCGCTGGATTGAAGAGGAATTTGCATTGGTTGAGGTGGCCACCAGTTGAAAGATAAATCAAACTGAATATGAAAGTAAAAGAAGGATATCTCATTCAGTTGGATATATTGTTGCAGCCTTGAGGATGTTCTTTCCTTTTGAAAAATTCTCAATCAGCTATTGAGGAGCCGCTATCTGAACAGTCAGTCGGCATAATCATCAACGACTCAAAGTCCTGTTTCTTCCCGTCTTTAAGAAGTTATTTCTATGATATTTTTAGACTTAAAACTACGGTGACCCCCGAGGGTCAAAACACAACAATGTCACTGAACAACCACTTTCTAAAATGTTGTTGTGTGTTGACCCTTGGGGCCACCGTAGATCTGTCCGAGTACATTGAAATAACTTCTTTATGACGGATTTCTGACAGCGACTAAACAGAAGACTTAGTGGTGAAAAAGCTACTGTTCAGATGGCTCTTCAATAGCTGAAGAGTTGCACAATATGTCTAATTAAATGAGTTCTGAAACAACATTTCAATAAACACAAAAACCTTTCAGCGTTTTTCCAAAATCTTGTTATGTTGTTGTGTTTTGACCCTCACTGTCATCACATCAAGCAACTAATGTATTAAATAATTTAATAGTTGGTTTAAGACAAGCAGACTTGTTTACTTCCCCCCCAGCAAAACTCGAGACGTTATATATAACTATGCATCAATGAGGACTGCATTGTGTTTTTGTTGCACAACACCTCCAAGGGTTCACTTGTAAATCAAATCCTGTGGGCGCCGGTACTGTTACATTGTTGTTCTACGTAGGAGGCGTCCTCATCCTTATTATTTATTCTGCCATTGTGGCTATTATTGCTCATGCTAGCATCCAGTCCCTTCTCTTTATACGCCCAGAAATGTTTAATATTTCCTGCATAAGCTTTCATGACTTAGCCTCAAGGTGAATGGCTGCTGTGTTATGGAATACAGAACATAATTATTAGATGGAAATGTAATTTTTCAAACATGTCATGGATAGTTACTTTAAGAACTTAGACATATATACCCACTGTCAAATAGCTGCCACGTACACTGACGACTGTTTTACAGTCCAATGAGTCATGCATGTGGCAGGTCCGCCATTTAGTTACAAGTATTTTAATCTTGCAGTCAGTCGGGTGGTCAGCTCGGCACATGTTTGGCCTATTACACTACAAAATTAAACGCTTTTTTTTCCGCAGCCGATCTCGACTTCCTCCTCTCCTCTGCAGTGCTCACTCACCTTCCACTTAATGCTCTTCTCTTTCCTTTTAGCCTCTTCCTTCCACTGCCTCCCCCTCCAGAGCTCCCTTCTCCAGCCTCTGCACCCAGGGTTGACCGTGGTGGTGGTTTTTTTTCCAACCAGAAAGCCGTACACCAAATGTATTATTTATTTTTCATTTCCTTCCTGCTCGGCGGTGTGGTGTGGTGAGGTCAGCTCTCTATCTCTAGTATGAAGTTGAACACTTCTACAGCCAATCGATAGCGAGGTTAACTGAGCTAAACCGAGATTATCTATTCTCTCTTTTCAATGTCTCCCCTTCCCCAGTTTCACTCTCCTCTGTCAGCACACTGTAAATGACACAGTACAATCACTACAAGCAGACTTCTTCATCAATACTCAATGACAAAATGTCTCATCTGAATGAGGTGAAACATGTAATTAATTTAATTAACTCCTCATGTTGTTATTCTTACATATTGATAGTTTAATTATTAATTATTATATCATGGATGAACATTAATAGTGGAATCTGCATCAGTTTTCGTGAGAGAAATGAGCCTAAAATTTTGTGATCACAAATATTTTGGTGAATAAATGTTGACAGGGGTATCAGGAGTCCATTAATACAACACATTTAACAGAATAAAGGTTATTTATGCATCACATTCTCAGTTTTTTGTAAATTCCACCTGATATCTGATGTACAAAACGATGTCTCTGTGTTTCAGCTATTACAGATTATCTCTGTGTGCAGCTCAGTGGGCGAAACGGGCCTGTGTGCTCTGGCGCTCTCCAAGGTGCTGATCCCGGAGCTGTCAGCAGCTGGAGAGATGATGTCTGAGGGGTCGCCTCGGTTCACACTGGCTGCAACACTTAGCAGGAAGTCTTCAGCCATTGGCTAAGCTTTTCTGGGACTTTTCTGTGTTTACTTGGTCACTCTAATGGACTTAGCATTATCCAAGAAAGATTTGTATAAACATTTTCTGAGTGTGTGTGCTTTTACTATAATAGCTGATCATAATTCTGTCTTACTTATTTCTGTTTATTATTCGTGCTATTAGTGTGACAGTCTCCAGTGTATTTATTCAGGTTTATTCCAGCTGTTGCTTTTGTTATTCTGGCAATGCCGTCTTTTGGAGATCATCTTCAGCGGTTTGCCTTTCATGTGCACCGTGGTCCTCATCCTGTCTCTGCTCGTTCTGCAGCACTAACGTCTGTATAAGATATTCACTGCCTGGCGTTGCCTTCTTGCATGCAAGCTGAAGCTGCAATACAAAAATTCCTAATATATGTATGACTGCTCATCAAATATGGATTTGAGAATTAAAAAGGGTAAGCAAGCATTTTATCCTCAGTAATTGATATTTCCAATTTTGATTCTAGTGCTGGTATTAACACCGGTACATGATAGTAGATGACAAATGCAAAATATGATACAAGAGCAAAGAGCAGACGTTCCATGAGCACTGTCACTGTTCTGGAGATGTCAGAGACTCCTTAGTGCTGCCAAAAAGAAGATGTTTATGTTAGTGAGCTCTCCTTTCAGGGATTCTGGCTGATGAAAAATTCACAGGTACCTCATGCTGCCACTGAGAGAGCTTGCCAAGTGCAGCTTTAATCAGAGCTGAGCAGTGATACTGATGCTGGTTGAGGGTGTAGCATTTGTGCCTGCTGTTGTTGTTCTGTGTGATAGTAAGACAAACACAGCTTTCTTTCAGAGTCCTTTAACTCCCGAGCTCGGCTCTCTCTGATCGCTCTCTGTTTTTAAAACATCAGGTTAAATGCTTACGCGTGTGTGGTCCAACTGCTCGTCTGTCCAACTGCCTCCCTAACTTTTTTTCCCACATGTTAACACGTTCTGTCACATCTGCACTGGCTGCCGGCCAGACATTGGCTAATCACACGCTGTCTGTGTGAGCATTTGCATGTGTGTGCGCAACCGTGTGTGTTGAGTAATAGTCTCAGCAGAAAAGGCAATCCAGACCGCGTGCTCGACACAAAGAATAAAATAAGCATATCTGACCGTTTCTGTTGGGAAAATGAAATTTTTGGCGCTCCCTTTAATTGGCTTTATTGCAGCCATAAATCAATGTGAGATGCAAATATGCCTGAAAATGTCAGCAGATAAAGTCGTCACGCGTGGAAACAGATGGGGGCTGTTGCTGTAATTTCCGTTTTAGATCAAAGCGACATGAACGCACACATTTGTGCTGTGATGCCGTCCGGCAGAAGGCTGAGGCAAATAACCATTTCTCTGATGACTGCATACCTCTTCACATACAGATCGCGGCCATCTCTCAACCCGGCGCACAGCTGCCTGCTGGAGCAAATCAAGCGCACCCAAATTTAATCAGCTGCACATGGAGGCGAAGCAATCCTCAGAAAACAGGGTGAATTTATATTGTCTGGCTGGTATTTTGCACCTATTCCTTATTCTTTTAATTATTTAATTTGTCCTTTCTTTCTTTCCAAATGTTCTCAACGTCAATGCAGGTGGTTCATTTCACACTAACATATTCAAAAAGATAGTGGTGCTGAGAATACAATGTAGGATTAAACTATTCATTCTTAAAGGCACTTTCATTTTAAACACATTATATTATGGAGAAATTAAACTCTGCCTCCTCTTCCCGGGGGCTGCCTGGACCCGACAATCCCTCAGGATCCCCAAACCCCACTTCGAGAAGCAGTGGTCCATATATCGTCCTCTACAGAGAAACATCTCTGGCCTACATTTTACAGCTCATTAACTATACGAAGACTAGCTGCACAAAATATACAGACAGGGAGCATGACTGTGTTGTCTGCAGGCTCATCCCCGAGAGCAAACATGTGTGAAAGCTACAGTGAGTGTATGCATGCATATACATGGAAGAGACAGCATACAAGAGGCAGCAGAGACATGGAGGTCAGAGAAGTGGGCTTCTGACTAGAAAGTTACAGAGAGAGTAGGCCGGGAAAATACAGACACAGATATATCTGATAACCTGAAGTAAATAATGAAATATCATTTGTTTCTGCATCATCTGTGTGTTGGCGGGCAGAAATCTGTGCAAATGTCACCCACATCTTTTAGTCATGCAAACTATAATTGGACCGGTGTGAAAGGAGAAATTAAATGTATATTTCATTTATCTATTCTGTATACAGCCTCCTGAAGTGACGGATATAATTGATGAATATTTGCTGAGAAATTTAAGAATAATTAAAGCTACAAATGAAAGGAACTGGGGGACAAATTAAAAGCATTAAAATAAATGACTCATCCAGTACAAAGATAGTTTGAAACACTGATTTCAAATCATGGAGGAAACTCATTAAATGTGCCTACAGTACATGTATGGCATTCAATGTTTAGAAACGTGTGCACTGTCCCGGTTTTTGTGTGTGTACAATGGAAACTGTACTGTAATGTCATAACACACATAACATACAGATAAGTTTGCAAAAATATCCATGCAAAGATACGCAGTAAGTACAAGATGCACACCCTCCACATGAGCCGTGTCCCTGTGGCTGCAACATAAAGCATCACCAACACACATCTTTCCTCTCCCTCAGCGACGTACTGTTTTTTTTGTCCACCTCCTCTCTGGGTGTCACTGAACCATCATTAGCTGATTAATGTCTCCATGCTGTGAGTGTTAATTGACATAATCTATTCTTCATTAGCTTTGCCCCTCAGCAGACAGAGTCAATGTGTTCCTTCACCCCTCATTTCACCCAAGGTGGTCTTGCCCTTCACCTTGGGTTAATGGTGGGCTGAACCAAGTCAAGTACCTCGCGGGGCTGCTGATGGGAGTTCTGGGTTAAGTTCTGCCATTGTTGGCAGTGACGGCAGTTCAGATTCTAAGTCGTATGTAAAGTGCATCACTTGTACGGATGAGGCACAACTTCACGATCACATATTCGGGCAATGTCAACTGGATGACACAGTTGATGGGTGAGCGGTCTTAAATTAGCCTTCATTGCGTGACTCTCCAAACAGCCTCATCATGGAAAATGAGAGATATTATAAAGAAAAGGTGTCATGGATCATTTCAGGTGCACGAGGACCAATCAAAAAGCCAGGCTAAGTCTGTATGTGTAGATAATTCACGACAACATAGTGAGGATGACCTCTTTGGTTGGAGCCTTAAAATCAGAATGAATTGCCATTTCATTTTCCACTTCATCATTAAGTCTGACATCAAGTTCACATCGGCCTTTTGTCTTTTGGAAATTGATGGGGGGCTCCCTGGAGGGTATTAACATCGTGACCATGTCGTTTTCAACTGACAGCATTTTGATGGGAGCACTTAACTTTTTGTACCATTGATCAAAGCCACTTTTAGAGCTCTTTGACTTACAACAACAGCATTGATCTTCTCCATGCTGTCCGCTTCTTTCATGGCAATTTTTGTCAGCATTTGGCAGATTGACATATTCATGCTCAGGCTAACCTACCAAGCTGTGATTGGCTTGGTTGTTTTTCCTGGCAGGAAAATAAGATCTTTTTGAAACGCAGAAAACAAGATGTGAGTGGTGTTTCAGAGGTCTGAAAACAGGGTTTGGTGTCACGAAAAAATTAAGAAAACCATTTTTTTGGAATCCAGAAATTATCAACTAAAGACATTCAGAGTCAGGGTGTATCCTTGATGATGAAAATTGGCTGATGTGGTATTCATAAAGGTCCTGAAACAACAGCTGTTCAACAGCAAACCTAAGGAAATAAAGGGGGAGGTTTTTCTTTCCTCTTTTTCATTAAGGAAGTCAAGAAAATCAACTGCATAAAGTTGACTTCTTGTTGGGAAACTGAAGAAAGCCGAGCAGAGCCGAGCAATGTTTCAATACATGGAAAAGTCAAGAAAAATCAACATGTTGTTGTCATAAAGTCAAGAAAACCAGGCAGCGACAGGCTGAGCTCTTGGTGTATATTTAGACTGAAGCCAGCACACGGAGAGAGACAGAGTGAGACAGAAGGAACAGATCTGGAGAGAAAGTAAAAAGAAGTTGGGGAGGGTGGAAGGGATTGATTTTCTGTGACATTTCCCGCTGAAAAAGTTCTGAACTCGTCACAGAGAGCTGGAAGAAAAAAAAGAAAGCATATCTAAAACATACACCGGCTCCCCTATCCGTTTCTTAGCAACAGCCTGCACCCGAGGCGAGAACTACGAGCTGAGGAGATGGAGTGATAGAGAGAGATAGCTGCAGAATAGAAGAGAGACAGAGGCAAAGGGAGAGATACGGGAGTGCGTGGCCTACAAAGTGTTTGGCTGAGGCTTTGGTACATATTGATTTTCGCTGATATCCTTGCTTAATCCTTCACATTTTTGAAGAACCCACCCACTTCCACAGTTACATGGATTTCCTGAGGAAACATATTGTGAAAACTCTCATCTCTGTCTCTCAAACAAGAGGCAACATATATGCAAAATCGTTTTTGGCTATATTCGTCTATTTGTTAAAGATACAATGCTTTAAGCTGCACTAGTCATTATGTTTATACTAACAATGGCCCACAGGGCTGTGTGTAATGTGTCATCTTTTTTTGATGCTGCCATGGATGTATAAAAAGAAGGACGCTGCCAACACAAACAAGGACAGGACAAGGAGAGTTCTTTAAACTTACTGACAGAGTGAAGTAACGTCACGTACATAACGTAAGCTACGTAAGGTACGTTTGTAACAGAAGTAACGTAGGATTCAAACACGAACCATGATGGTCTTTCCTAACCCTAACCTGATAGTTTACTTGCCCAAACCTAACCATACTGCCACCGTACAACATGGTCCGGTACGTGTGTCGCTGTTACGTTGCAACTGCCGTGCTGTTTAGGGAACAATGATATATGTTGTTTTGGGTGATGCTACCAAATGACCTATTCATGATGAGCAGATACCGCTAGCTTTGTTGCAAAAGTAAACACTAACTTACAGCTACTTAATGTAACCGCCGTTAAGCTCGGTTAGCCATGCATGGTGCCAGGAGCTAAACCCAGCAGGAGAACCACCTCGGTACTGTATTCTGTCGTCAAACTGACCTCCGTCTTCTCGGAGGAGTAGGTGGATTGTTATCTCTCGATACAAGACAACCAATATCATCAAGTCCCTTCCTGCCTCTTTTTCTTTCTTTTTTTTCAGGAAACATGGAAACTATTTATGGTATGGCATTATTTTTAGGAACAGCCATTTCATCTTTTTTGCATTTTGTAATCACCTCTACATATAGCAGTTTTCATTGTTGGAGTCACACACAGGATATTACACGCCGACCCACAAGAGATTCACAGGAAACGATGCATGTATGTACTGAATGTGATGTCAAAGACAAATGTTGGCCCTTGTGCACATTTAATTTAAATTTGAAGACACCCAGTTTGGTGTCACTGTGTCAGACGACACTGTAGCTTGTTCTTTTTTTTTTTCTTAATTAAATAAGTTGACAGGGTGAATTCTGTCTTGTGTCGTGAATTTGCTGACCGAGAGTTGAAACACGTTATTTAAAAATGGAAGATCGGATCATGATAAAAGGGACGTTTCTCATGACACCCAGTAATTACAGCTGTAGTTAATTAAATCATAAAGATTTCTGCCTTTCACAGCATTCAATTGCATATGAATAAAATGTTCAAAGAACGGTTTGATTAGGAAAACACAGTTGCTAAAATTAGCATTTGAGCTCCTATACTGCAATGTCATTATGAGCCATTCATGTTCTACCTTGAATGTCTAATTATCGTACAATAAAAAAATCCCAGTTGAATAACATTAATGGAAATGTTACACAAGGATCCATAATTAATTTTCTCCATTTTCTCTTCGACATTTTTTTATCGGCCGACATTGTCTGACATATAAAATCTGAAATATGCCAAACATGTCTGATGAAAGGACGTGTGTTAACTGTACACAGCGATGAGCACTTGACAGTTATGAAGTGAGTTTCCCCTAAATCTGTAACTATTGTGCTGCTACTCTGAGATTGTGTGTGTGCCTGTGTGTGTGTGTGTGTGTGGTCCTCAGCAGAAAGTGAGTTATTTGACCTTGATGCCAGCGTGGCAGACAGACAACTGTAGCCACCAGATGGCCGGTGACCCATCGACTACAGCTGCTGTATACAGGGTGCAAACACACTGCACACACTGCACACACACACAACCAGGAATGGATTTGGGGAGTGCTGTTATTTCAAGTCAATTGTTTTGTATCATTGGGGAGCTCAGACCACACTGGATGCTGGAATAGTCTGGCTAACATGCCAAGAAGCTGGGTGCTGACAGTCTCCAGAAAACACCTTGAGGGAAGAGAGAAAAACAGACCTGTAGGATATAGTGAGTATAAGTAGATGCTATGAAACACTGGGTATGTCTGATAATTGTCAGTAGTATAGAGTAAGATTCAAAGGTACTGGCACAAAATATCAGAGGCATCAGTCTGTGCTGCTTTCTCTGCCTGGAATTTGATTTAAATTGGCAAAAAAAAAGAGCCTTTGTGAATTTAAATCACTGCTGCAGAAACAATGAGCTTATTCTTGGTCCTGTTCTTGTCTCAAACTAGCTCCATGTGCATATAGAAACAGAGAAAGATTGCTTGCATTTCCTTACGTTGAACACTAGGGGTGTGTTAAACTGTGTGTTAGTCATACCGGCCAAAAAAGTGACACACAAGCCCCTCGTGCTGTATCACATAATGAAATCAATGGGTTTTAAGTCAGCTTGGTCAAACTTTCAGACATGTCAGCTGATGCTTGGTCTGGACTTATTATGACTGGGAGCCATTTTGAGATAAACTGAGCTATAACTCAATCATGAGGTGGGAGAGTAATCGGCAGAAGCCAAACTGGATTTGATCCACAAACCTGACCTCTGACGGTTTGCTCCACCCGACTACAAAAAAGGGAGCAAACCAGATTTATTTGCGGCAAGCTGATGCTTTTTAGATAAAAGCCGCACCAGGGATGTACATTATATCTCTATCTTTACTTGTTTTTTCTTTCTTTCCAGTTTTCTTTTTTCTTTCTTAGCATTGAAGATTTGTGCGAGACAGAGTGAAATACAGGGACAGTCTATTTGGGACAGTGATGGCAGCTAAAGATAGAAGCTGAGTTTTGAGAGGCGCGGAGAGGAAACATGGCTTGTTTCAGAGAGATCTAATGTATGATCTGAGCCTGAATCAAGGCAGAGAATAACAGAGATTATAAATAAGCGATGACTCTCTCTCTCTCTCTATCATTTCTGCCTTGTTTAGATCTCCCTCACCCCTCGCTCTACCTCTCTATCTACTTTTAGATGTCCTGATGTGTTCTCGCTGGCTCGTTCTCTTCACTCACACAGATACAAGTTTATTCCCTCATATCTCTCCACTGGTTTGTCCCCCTCATCCACTTTATTAGCCAGTCCCACCACAACACCCACCATATGTTTCATGTAACAAGGTCGTTTTCAAGGGGGATATGTGGCGTCGTGTTGCTGCGTTTCCCACCCGCGTGCCCTTTATCCCTCTTTTTTATCCCTCCCTCCTACGCGTCTTCTGCTGAATCCACACTGCAAAAAACACACAAATACAGCTCCCATCCACAATTAATGATCTTTTATTTTTCAAGTTGTCATGACTGCCACCTGCAGTCTTGTTTGCTACGCGTGGATGTATGTATGTACTGTATTTGCCGGGACTGCAGAGGAAACACTGCATTTATGTCAAACAGGTTTGTACTGGAGACATTTTTATTTCTATTCTGTTTTACAGTTATTTTTGTTTATACTTAAGATTTTCTCCCCGTCCCTGTTTTAAGCCTTTGTCTTGCTAAATCCAGCATAATGCACATTTCCATAACATTACATGCATCAGTTCAACAGTCCAGTCATGTGGAACGTTCCTCTTTACAGCAGGAATCAAAATCAAATCAAATCAACTTTATTTATGTAGCCCAAAATCACAATCACATTGCCTCAGTGGGCTTTACAATCTAAACAGGAATGTCAGTTTAATTCACTGATAAATTCCACTTGATTCTGGAGATTCTGCCCTTTTGAAAGTGATGCTAAATGATTGAAAACATCTCTACTGAGCCGTTTTATTAATCTACTGTCATTTGAAATAAACACTCCCACATTAGACCTTTCACATTTAAGCCTTCAAGCAGCTCAGGGGGCACAACCCAGTCTCAGGTGTTTATATTATACATTTACATATTTTGTAATGTATGGCATTTAAAAGCCAAACACAAGTCAGCACAAGGCCGCCTTGGCTGGAGAGCCTCTCCACAGACGCACTGGACGCCATCATTGTGTTGAATGTCACAGATATCAGGAGATTGTTCCACAAGTCTTTATTAAAGTGCATTTGATGATTTTTCTTCTGTCCGTATTAGGGCTGTCAAACTTAACGTGATAATAACGCATATAGTTTGAGCATGCAGTACCTTTGAGGTTATTCTGGAGGATATTCTGTCATTGTTTGGATTGTTGCAATAATAATAAACATACATTTGCATAAAGCAAGCATATTTGTCCACTCCCATGTTGATACGAGTATAAAAACTTGAAAAATATCCCTTTAAGGTGCGATTGATTTGCGATTAATCGCGGGGTCAACTATGAACAAGAGTGCAATTAATTGCAATTTAATATTTTAATCGATCGACAGCCCTAATCTGTATATTATGCAGATAATTGAAGAACTTATGTGACACACATGACAACAAAAGTGATTGATCGGTCACTGCTATATGAATACTGAGCTGTTAATTGACAGCAATCATCAGTGAAACAAAACAGTTCTGCTGTTTAAAAGAGGAACACTGTGACTGTGACTGTGGAAATGTGCAGCTTATTTGAGATTTGGCCATTGTTTGAATGCTGGCTTTTATTTGGGATTATGGGATATATACTGTATATATTGCTGAAAATGATGCCATTTAAAAGATTATATATACTTAATGTAATACTGACTAATATTACACTGGTTGTGAATGTGTCACACTCAATCTGAACTTCCTCCAAATGACCGATTTTGAAGAAAGAGTGAAGTCTACATACAGTATACTCATTGGATTAAAACTATAATAATGAAATCTTGCTCCTGCATTGATTCTAGCAGCTGGATGCTTTTAAATGGCAAATTCAATCAACATAAAAATGGGCTTCAATGAAAAACTCAAGCAGGGGAAACAAAGCTGTGTCTGGGCTGCCTCATTACGGTGTTTAGTTTGAGTTTAAGCCACTGGAAAATACGATAAAGTAAATCATACCAACACAGTGGTGACTGAAGTGAAGACAGCATTAACCTGCATGTCCGTCAACCTGTCAGTGTTGCAGAATGAGAATGGAAGTGGTTTTGTTATCGTAACAATTCCCCTTCTGTTGCCAAACCACAAGTCAGCGCTAATAAGAATTCATATAAAATGCGCACGAGTAAAAAAGCAAACCTGTTCATGCATGCAGCTCTCACTGTGGAGCAATTTAACAAAGCAAAGTGAATCCAAAGAAAAGAAGATGCTTACAAAAACCCAATCAAACTGAAGATGTCAGGAGTGACAGGAGGGTTTTTTCTTTCTTTTTTCAGCACACTAACCACGAAGTTCTAGACTAAACCTTCCTCCTTTGTCTGGCTTAGGTGTCAGTCATCCCATCCACACACACACACGCACGCACGCACACACACACGCACGCACACACACACACACACACACACACGCACACGCACACGCACACACACACACACACACACACACACACACACACACACAGCTCCCTGAGATCCACTGTTTGCAATGCAAATCAACTGGACAAAAAGGGGTTTTGGCGAGGAGCGCTCTTAACTAGTCACCATGGAAACTCTGCAGGACACTGCTCGGCCTCTGAGCTCTGTTTGTTTGTTGTTGTTGTTTGTTTACTAGTTAGTTTAAAACACGTCAGATGAGCAAGCTGCTTCTGTAAAAGAAAGCCAAAGACTGCAGCTGTGTCCTCCCTTATCAGGAGCAGCAAAGAGAAAGAGCCACCAGCTGAGGATCCAGTTCATTACAGGACATTATTCTAAAATGGGATGGTATTCATCCCAGAGGTGACACTGGCCAGTCGCAACAACATATTCAAATATGGAAAAGAAAATAAGATAGAATAGAAAATGCAGCTGTGAATGAAACTGTCCATTTACTACACAAAACTATTATGTTTCGATCTTTTTAACAGAGAACATGAACATCATTTAAATGATAATAAAAAACAAGGCTAAGATAAAGGATGTCATTTCACAACTCTCTCTTCATTTGCTACGAGCAGATGTTTCTGAGCTGACCTGTTATTCTAACTATAAACCGTGTGTGGCAGTGTCCTCCTCAAAACCAGCAATAAACACACACACACACACACACACACATAAACTTAACTTTTGTAAGCATGGCAAGAGAAAATAAGTGAAAAGCGGCGCAAATCACATTTTGCCGCGGAAATGTGAAGAAGAAATATCAATAATCGATAACATGCTAGCCCCGATCTTCTCACTCAGTGTTGGGGGGATTGACCGCTATACTGGCTGGATTTTATCAGTGCTGCTGAGGATGGCTTCATTTTTCCAAGTGTGATAAAAATGGAAACATCGCTTCTTCCGTGTCTGCATCTGTGATAAAACTGGTGGCTCCCGTGCACAAACACTGACCAAAATCCCTGCCGACACACGGTACATGCTAACTGAGCACACTGGGGGTTATCGTGTCCATCCAAATGTGCATTTAATTAAGAACTGAAGATGGCTGTGCGGACAATTTGCCATCAACGTTCTGCCCGTTTATTTGTGCTTGAAGAATACTTCAGTAAACACCTGAAATGAACTCAATACTTTGGATTTATGACATCCTACACAGATGGTTGTATGGTTGGTTGGAGGTTGGATATTCTTTTCTGATGATGCTTCTGCTATCAGGCTGTTTCAGCAGAGTGCACAGCAAGCACAGCTGAGTCTCTATCAGGAGACAGACAGCCACATGTAGCTGCTGGTGAATTATTTGGGCAGTACTGCTCAGTATCTGGGGTAATCCAGGCAAAAAGAGGATGTAAATAAGCAAACAGCAGCAACATTTGTATACATACTGTACGTGTGCCAATTTGTTGACCATTATACCAACAAATGGCTTTCCCCCCTTTCCAACAAAACCACTATAAGTAGTTGTCTTCTGTTGTGTTTTACCAAATGATTGTGTCATGTTGAGCAGCATCAAAGGGTCATGGGGGAAAACAACAATTTGTTTGTGACTTGAAAACATTATTCACGTCAGGTTTCAGATGGTATTGTAAAGCTACAATTAAAGAATCAACTCATCTAGTTTTTATTGCTTTGTTATTGCCTTTCAAACACTGCATCATTATAATGAGTTAACAGCAAATCATGTAGACGACATTAACGATGAAACCCCATCATTAACAATGATGGATGTGTCAATTCTCCAAGCATCATTTCTAAGACTTTCATTTCTTTTATTCTTTCAATTTAAAGTTGCCGAACGAATGCAAGGCGGCGTCTCGTCGATATGGTATATGATAGCTGCGGCTGATGGTGCGAGATAAGTCACATTAGTACAGAAACAAAAAACAAAGTGCAGGAATTAAATTAGCTGTTGACGGTTGATGACCACGAGACGTCCTAACATGTCAAACTTAATGATTCGTATTATATTCTGTAGCAAATAAAAAAGCAACTGGCTCGTATGTGTCCTGCAATAAAGTGTTGAAAGCTGAGGTGAACAGTCGTCCATGAGTTCTGAATGCTGCATTAGTCCAGCGGTTGTCGATTCTTTTATACGCCGAGGTCCTTCAGTGTTTTATCTCGGGCCTTAGTGCAGAATTGTACCATGTCTCTGTGGCGATAAACCACTTTAGAGGCTCGAGGCAGCCCAATATTTTATCCCAGCGCCATCACAGAAGGCAGGTGGAACTGATTGAAAAGAAATTATGAAAGAGGAGAGAGGGGAGAAAAAAAAAGAAGAAGCACACAGCATCTGCAAAGCCTGGCTGAGCACGTTGGAGGTAAGAGTGAATACAGGTTATCAAATCTCAACCCAAAATAAATCTCTTTCATCAAGCTCTCCATCTCATTCTGTCTCTGACGCTCCTCTCTCAGCTGCCTGTATACTCTGTATAACCAGATCAAACCTGCAATGAACCGCTGACTCAGTCAAGGCTCTGGCTCCAAACCCACACTCACAGAATTATCACTCCCTCTAAATCCTGAGGTGGAAGTGACAGGCTCATTCTGTTGCAATCTTTTGTAAGTTTGAAATATTCTCCGAGTATGAGGTAATTTATTTAAAAAAATCAATTCCAAGGCTGCATATTATCAATACAAACATTAATGAATTGCAAAAGGGGGCCTTTGTTTCTTGAAAAGGTTCAGATCATAGCATACAAAAGCATGACATATTAAAACAGACTGGGTGTTAGACTATCTTCATTATTAATTAGGATGTTTAATGATGCCTGTATTCAATTAGTGAATTTTTCCTCGTAGAGGGCCGGTAGTTTATAAATAATAGGCGCATTTGAAAGCTTGTTTGTGTCTGAAAATGAAGATAAAACACCCTTTAGATATCTACATTCAGCTTCAACCACATCACACAGGATGTGGTTAGTGGTGGTGAGGTTATTACAGTTACATTACAGTATCGCAATTGCTGTTCTGTAATTTCACTTTAACAATCCATGCATAGTTAAAGATGTTCCAATGTGCCCACTCCATACAGTGACCTGTTGTATTATTCATCAAAGTAATATTATGTATTAATGGTCGTGTTGTCAAAGAGGTAACTGTGAGAACTGCCCTCTAAAGCTGAGCTCATAACATCAGAGGAAGCATAGGATTTTCTAGGGTGATCGTGGGAAACAGCTGGCTGAAAATATGGATGTTCACACTTTATATGTTTATATTCTACATACTGTATATGATACATACAAGTAAGATCTGTTCAATTAATGGAATGGTATCGCTATAGTGCTTTTCCGGTCTACTGACTGCTCAAAGCGCTTAACACTTGTCACATTCACCCATTCACACACACATTCATACACTGATGGCAGATGGTGCCAACTGCTCATCAGGAGCAATTTGGAAGGATACTTTGACATGCAGCTGGGGATTCGAACCAGCGACCTTACAATCTAGACGACCCACTCTACCTCCTGAGCTACAGCCGCCAGATATAATATTTACTATTATATTAGGATAAGGATCATATCTTCCCTTTGCTCTCAGTATGATGACGATGAGTTTAGAGCTGAACAAATGGTTGATTCATTAATAAGTCGGCTGCCCCCCAAATTTTTTTACGACCAATTAATCATCTTCTTGTCTGAAGATAAAATACCAAACATTCCCTGATTCTGCACTCTGGAAACAGAGACTTGTTTTCTTTCTGTACATTTGGTCTGTTTGTCAGACAAAACAAGCGATAAGAGGACATTATGTTAGGCTTCAAACACTTAACAGACTAAATAACTAATTGAAAAAGAAGAAAAAAAAGACAGATTAAACGATGGTGAATAACAATAGCTGTAGCTTTCCATTTGTTACTGTTTTGTAGAACGTAGATACATTCAGAAAGATAATGTATTCATGTATTCTCCATCTGTGAGCTGTGCTGGCAAAGGTCAGTGCGGCTCGGGTTCAAGAGTCAGTAAAGTACACCAGCGCAGGATCATCGAGAGGAAGAAAACACAAACCGATGAATGAAAATGACTTTAATAATCATGGTTATTCATGATATCAACCAGATGCATCAACTTCCCAAATGTATCTGTGTAATAACTGCACATACATCTTCATTTATAGGGTAGAAGCATACTTCAGTATCACTCTGCCTATTAAATCTGTACAGCTCTGATGGTCCACTATGATTGAGTAAAAGTGTTGAGAAATATAAAATCCTAAACTTCAAATTCCAAGATAACATACTGTTATCACAATATTCACATAATCCCATCACAGCCATATTGTACGCATACAGACACGCAAGCACACACAGAGGCAGAGGCAGAGGCGGAGCAGTGGCGTGGCGACTCCGGTAATTGCAGAGCGCTCTGACAGCCATCTTAATGAGATAACGAGAGGAGGAGGGCGAGTCAGTGCCACCCTCCTCCTCCTCCACCTCCCTCCTCCTCCTCCACCTCCAACGAGCCAGAGACAGACGGAGGGGTCGACCTCGAACGGAGCACGACGACAGAAGGGAGAATGGATGGAGGTTAAAAAGGGAGGAGAAAGAGGAGAGATAAGAGAGACAACAGAGAGAAAGAAAGAGGGAGGGATTTGCAGCATGGAAACAAATTTAGAGGATGAGGAGGATGAGGAGTAAGAAGAAGAAAGGCTGGATGAATACAGAGGAGAGCAGAATGATGAAAGAAGGGATGGAGGGGAAAAGGTGCTCGTGGCCTCGTTACAAGGAGAAGAAGGACGAAGGAAGGGAACGGTACCGATAGGACAGAATAAGAGAGGGTGTGCAGACAGACTAGAGGGTAATAAAGACGATAGAGCTGCACAGAAGGGGGTTACTATTCTGATTCCCCTGGCGGGAGGGGCGGCACTGATTGGAGGCCAGCTGGTTGTGTGCCAGACTAAAATGAACAGCAGCAAATGAGGCCGAGTTTATGGGAACATATTACCATGAGCCATAGAAACAAGCTACTGTAACGTGGGTGCTGCTCATTTTTTGTCCAGCAGGTCGCTGCTTATTCCACCCTGAGCCAATGACAGCTGGGAACCTGTTTCGAGCAGCAGGTAGCAGCAGGTAGCAGCATTAGCTTATAGCCAGCATATGAGCTAATTCACTTTAAATGGGAGTCAGAGAGAATCAAAACTAGCACTGTGACAATCTGACCCAAGCCATTAGGAATTATATCTAACAAGATGGAGGATGTAGATTCCTTAAAGGGTAAGTCCACTAATTGTATACATTACAGTGTGTTAACAGATTTTGGGGAGTACTGCTACATAAAAAGTTGCATGTAATTTCATACATTGCCTTTAGAATAGAATCGAATCTTTATTTTTACATGCAACCACACCTGAAATGTGTCCTCTGCATTTGACCCATACCACATTGTAAGTACACACACACACACACACACACACACACACACACACACACACACACACACACACACACACACACACACACACACACACACACACACACACACACACACACACACACACACACACACACACACTGGGAGCAGTGGGTCAGGTGCCCAGGGAGCACATGGGGGTTTTGGTGCCTTGCTCAAGGGCACCTCGGCAGTATCCCAGGAAGTGAACTGACACCTCTTCAGCTACCAGTCCACTTCCATATTGTGGTCTGTAGCTAGACTTGAACCAGCCACCCTCTGGTCCCCAAGCCAAATCTCTACTGACTGAGCTACTGCCGCCCCCTAGTCACTCAGCGGCTGATTTGCTTTGCAGGGGATGTAGGTGTCAGGTTTTTGACCCACTGACTGACATCACTGGAGGCTGTTTATCAGATTACAGGCAGCGTCCTCCCTCTGGAGTCACAACATGGTTTAAACTACTTATTTTCACATCTGCAGTATTTCTAGGAAAGACCTGTATCACACTTTAATATGTAAAATTGGTGGGAATTACCCTTTAATCTTCATCTCCACACCACAACCTTTGGAAAATGTTCAGGATGATTACAGCTGAGAAACAAATGTCTGGACAGGTTGAGTTTTTGATGTTTAATCTAAAATAATTATATCAGCCTTCAAAGTCCTCTGTGACTGTAAATGTGTATTTAGGTTGTGTAAACCATGACCTCAGTGACCTGTTACAGCCCTGCATCTAATCATCTGTTTTATATAACAGTGCACTGTGCACTCATGTACAGTGAAGTTCACTGGCTACATGTTTGCCCACAAAAAAAAATCCCTCCGTCTCTCTTTACTGTGTTTGTATCTCTATCTGAGCGTCCTTTATCTCTCTTTCTCTAACACCACTAACACCCCCAACAACACAATCTCATCTCAGCTTTTTTTTTTTTTTTTTTTGGTGCTAAAATGCTTGTACTCCCTAATCCAGCCCCCAGGTGTTTTTTTCCAGGAGGTTTCTAACGTGGAGTGATCCTGCTCTGTTTCTAGGACTCACTGTTCTTTTAGGGCACACACACACACACACACACACACACACACACACAGTGACACACATGCATGAGGATAAACACATGTACACACACACACACACTGAGAGTGGAGGCCAGATGGGCACATCTGTGACCAACTGCCATCTCATACAGACCAGGTGTTGAGGTGTTCCTGTGTGTGTGTGTGTGTGTGTGTGTGTGTGTGTGTGTGTGTGTGTGTGTGTGTGTGTGTGTGTGTGTGTTTTACACAATGAAACGACACTAAAAACCCTTTTACTGGATTGGAAAGCCATTCTCAGATTAGAGGATGTCTTTGACGTTTTGTGTACAATTTGTACACTAAAGCATGGATTACAGTCTCCTTGTATTGTGTTGTATGGTATTATTCTCTTTACCGTTAAAGGTTTTAGCTTTTTTGAAAATGGGCCAGTGACAAACACACACGACCCGACACCAGCAGCTCCGTCCTAACTGAGCACGAAAAACATTATCCGACATTAATGGATCAGTATTATTTCTCATTATCTATCTTTGAATCGTACAAGCAGCCAGAGTTCACGAAGAAATGTAACACGACAGAATTTATAATTCCATTCAAATTGCCAGGAAGCTTCACAATTCACAGTCAGAGCTGAACAATATAACCACAGCCTATACTGTCGATCACTGGGACCTCATGATGAGAAGCAGTATGCTACAATAGCTTGGTAAACTTTTCACCTTTGTGAAAATGCCAGAAAAACCTTGATGTGACATTTAATTCTAGGTTTAAATGGATGTAGAAGTCAAAGCCAGTTTTTTTCTAACTTCATTCCACTGGCGAAACCAAAACTAACTTGTGTTCCCTCGTGTTTGAATCCTCCTGATGAGGCTGATTTGCACACGGGTTGTTTGTTTGTGCCTATGAGCTGTGTATCCTGATGTTTATGTCTGTGTCTCTTGTATATACCTGCCTTGGTCAGAACTCTGGTCATCGTGGGCTGTTTTTAAATATGCTTCATAAAGCAGTTTGCCCCGACTTGAACTGACAACATTTTTTACTTCAAATTAGGATTTGACAATAATGGCAGGAAATATTGAATTATTGAATAAGTATGAAATATGAAAAATCACTTTTTCTTTTCATCTGAACATCCAAAAATGTCAAAATTCTACATATACTAAAACATTTAAAAGAAAGAATAAATTAAACCTTTCATTCCAAGAAATTCACATATTCTGTATGATTCCACTGCACTTTTATTAGCAACTTTAAAAAATAAAGTTAGTTATAATTCACTAAAGGTTTTGTCTAAATCATCCACAACTAAGAACGGAGACGTACAATTTTCATGTTAAGAATAAACAACAAAAATTACCCAGGATCCCCAGTTTCTTCCTTTATCTCATCCCTCATGCATTATTCTCTCTCTCTCTCTCTCCTTCAAGTCCTCACTGAAATAATCTACAGGGAGCCTTTTTCTCAAATTCTACTCAGCAGTTTTTTTGTAAAGTTTGTCTCCTGTAAAGATCTTCTTCCATCCAACCAAGTTAAAAACCTTATTTTCTTCTGAACAGTGCACTTAAGACCCTGTTCTACCAAAAGCTTTAAAAAGGCTTTAAAGATTAAAGTCAAACAGAAGACAGTTCCTTGTGAACTTTGTTGGAATCCCTTTTATTTAATTGCGTTCTCTATCTGATCATTTCAGTGTTCCTCAATCCTTCTTAATGATCCTTTTCAACAGCCATTATTACAATGAAGCATTCCTGTAAATCTTGGGAGACTACACACTGTCATAGTTTAAAATCTACTGTGATACTTAACTTAATATGTCTACTTGCTGGATCATAAGGCTCAGATCTGACAATTAAGGACTTTGAAATTGAAATCCATCCACTGTCATTATGTTCTGTTACTTCTGTGTAAATAAACTCCCCAAGAATTATACAAGAAAACTGTTAGAGTTCAGACATGTGTCATTAATTTTGTGCCTTTACACATTTAGCCCATATTCTACCTCTTCCTTGGTGAGGTTTACAATATTAGCATATTAGCTGGTGGCCACCACACACACACACACACACACACACACACACACACACACACACACACACACACACACACACCCTGCGTCCTGGCGCTGTACTGTAGCATCTCCTGTCAGGTTTCCTGGATGTGACGCTGAAACTGATGGTGATTTATCGCTGCCACAGAATGGCTGCCTGAGATGGATGCAGCGCACGCACTGTTTTAATATATCAAACACATACCACACACACACACACACACACACACAATGTTGCAATATATCACACACGCACATAGTTTTAATTCATCATAGCTGACTGACCCATATATTGCTACTAAAAGCAAAGCGAACGAGGGGAAGGACACACAAACACAGGAGGAACTAGAGATGTGGGAGAGTAGAGGAGAACAAAATAATGGATGGAGGGAAGGTGTGTAAATAATGATGTAATCTGCTTCTCTGCAGTGTAATGCAATATGATACCAGACAATAAATTTACACATCAGACAAAAACATGCAGAGGACGGGTCATTCCCAGATACTCTACCATTAAATCACCACACCGAGCTTTAAAACCAAAAGAAGAAGAATGTTTTTAGCTCATTAATCCCTTTGTTTAACTTTAAACAGGACAACCTGCTAACCTAAGCCACTGCAAAGGTGTGTGGTGGATCTTAACAATATGTTTAATGTGGTTGTTTTTGCTCAATCAACAGTTGATGTCACGAACCTATTTACAGAACTTGTTTCTCCTGGGATCCCATTTGGGCTGCATCCAAAGTCGTATTCAGTCTAATCAGGTCTGTGTGTTAATATGTCATGAAGCAAGTCAACAGCGTGTGACATCATCATCATCCGAGGGGAAAAAAAGGGTTTCAGACGCAAGATAATGTGTGAACTGTGAAGTCTTACTGGCTATTTGGACGATCTGTTGCTTTCTTGGCTACGGAGGACTGAAACTGCCAAAATGTAAAACAAAGACATCAATAAATAAATTAACATGCCATTAAATTGTTTTAAATGATGTTTGAAATAAATGAATTATGACATGATACATTTATATTGTGTTTCTTTACTAACCCTCGTATTATTCACTTATTTATTTACTTTACCGATTAATTTTCCATTTTATTCATCTATTTACTTTTTTATTGTTTGTATTTATTTCTGTATTCTTTTCCCCATAATGCACAAAGGAAAACAGACAGAAGCAAATATCAATTTTACACATTTTATACATTAATTAATGCCTACATTTATTGTTAACAACATTTTTGGTGCATTTAATCCCATATTCATTTATATTGTGTCCAGTCCTCCATACAGGGGCTCTTTTTGAAAATAAATAAGTGCATGTTTTTTTCTCACATTTTGGATGGATATGTTTACTTTCTACAGTGAAATGGAGCCATTATCATTGTCAAACTCATCAAAGATGGATTGACAGTGTATGTGGTGTCAGTGGATGAGGGTTTAATGGGCTCACAGAGCTGATAAAGGGTGAGCAGATACACAAATTCAATTAGAGTTTAATTTGTCTCTATCATCAGCTCTGTGTCACCCGTATGTTGTCTGATTGAACTGATACAAAATTAGAGTCTTAATGAAATATAAGGTTTGCACCGTTTCATGATCTCCATCCAGAAGAAGGAAGAGTGTGACAAACAAGGAGGAAAAAAACTGTTTTGATGACTCATGCATTCCAACAGAAAAAGCTACAAAAGCAACACTCCTCCCCGTCACCCAAAACTGCGCTATTAACAAATTTTTTCATCTCTTCTATCGATCTGCGAGTAATGACTCTCTCCCTCTGCCTCTATCTTTCTTCCGCTGTCTCTCCTCTCCCTCTGCAGACAGTGTACAGATTACATCTGTGCTTTCATTACACAGCTTTATTTTCCATCGCCGAGCTAAAATTGTGTCTTGCTGTTCGCCATCATTCGCCTTTATTACCAAAGCAGCCAGAGAGTGTCAACAGGCTGCTCCGTCTGATCCTCCGCTCTGCTGCTTGTTAGACTGTCATGTTACGGAAGCCTGTTGACTTGGGAAAATTTTCTGGCAGCCATCACACATATTAAATATCAAAATACCGCAAGTGGAGCTTGAAATTAATACTAACCACCAGCCTGTGGTAATCGTGTTAGAAGTCTTTTAGGATTTTATGTCTGTCAGTTGAATTAGCTGCTTTGGCAGGCGAACACCCCTCAGACGTGGCACGATTCTGTGCCCTATATGAACGATGAGGAAAAACTTAACTAATCAGTTGAGTTTTGAATTTGCCGAGAGTTCACGGCATGGTCACGAGTAGAGACGAGTTTTCGCATCCTATTTTCTGCCAGAGCTGGGATTAACAGAAATGTTTAATTAATAAATGATTGTGCCTTTCCATTGAAGAAGACTTTTTGTTTTATTGTCACTTCATTTTGGATGCTTTAGCTTCACGATGATTACGTGCACAGTTGCACACTAAAAGGCTTTTGAAGATGTCCACCTTAAATCTCAGTTTAAGTAGTCTGAGTATGGACTTTAGAATGAAGTGTGGACTTCTGAATCCACAGGCTCGCTGTCAGTTTAAGAGTTCAGGCTTAAAATTTTAGTATTTGTTTTAAAAGCACTTCAAGGATTGGCTTCCTCTCACTTATCCGACCTTTTAAATCCTTAGACGCCACCGAGGCCATTTGACTCTGAGCAGTCACTTGTGGTTGTCCCTCGGGCTCAGCAGAAGCTCAAGGTGACCTTCTCAATTAGCTTCTTTTGTCACGACCGACAGTTCAAATCACAGATGTATTCAATTTGTTATAAATCAGGACATTTTCATGCTGAAACCTCGAAATATAATATTTGTGCAATTAATCACGATAAACTATCAGTTCATTTGAATTTAATTAGCAATGTCAATTTTCATTTATCTCATGTTGGTCCTCCTCTGTTTTCACTGCAGAGTTCTGTCATAGATGGTCTTCTTTACCACAGTAAGTGTATCTTCTCAGTAATACTTGCAGCAGTGTGTTACTGATTAAAATGTCATTTGCTGAAACACAGCAATTAGAAAGTAATTATGCAAGCAAGCATGACTCTTTGCCATCCTTCACGAAAATAAAGCATCAAAGTGTCCAGTGTACCCGTCCACAATCTATCAATTCATGATTTATGCAAAAGGGGGGGGGGGAGGTAAGAGAGCTAAAGTGTCTTTAGAAAATAACAAAGTATTTAAGGACATGAGCTAAAAACCTTTTAACATTGCTCACAATGTTTGCACGCACGCATGCACACACGCACAGACACACACAGACACACGGTCATGATCAGTGTCGCAGCCAGAGCTTTTTCACCACCTGATAGAAGATGAAGGACGGATCCGTCTTTCAGGCGTTTGAAGATATAACAATCTCTCTGCTCATCAAAAGGCTACGCGCCCAATCTTGGCTCAATGGAGCACCGGATGCATGAGACTCACACACACGTACACACACAAACATATACCCAGCCGCACACACACACTTCCCAGGCATCGCCTCTGGGCTGGAAAATAACCATGGTATGTGAGATCTAATCAGAATGTCAGCTACAGCAGACTCTTTGATAACAGAAATAAGAGCAGAAATTCAAAGTGAAAAAAGTTCAGGTATTACTTATTTTACTCTGCTCTGTCTGCAGCCCGGTCTCCAGGGTTTAATTTGTGCTGGATCCTGTTACTTTCAGGTTCTTGACTGCCTGTGTTCCAGTACCTACAGTATTATTTGCACGGATGCGATACCTCACATGGTTTAAGACAAAAGTAATAACATCAAATCAAATTCAAAAAGACATTTTAATTTACAGACCAACTCTCAAGCTACTTCATATTCTCTATAAGTTGTTATTCGTACTTTAATAGTCTGGAGATCTGACCGAGAGTTAGTACACAGAGCGAAAACCTTGCTGCATTATCAGGCCTTTGACAATTGTCAAAAATACACGGCATGATGCTCCTCAATGAGTCAGGGCGGTGATGGCGGCACATGTGGGCAGTGGTAATGCTAGCAAGCAAGAGAGGCTGCAGGGAGCTACCACAGCAGCAGCAGCAGCAGCAGCAGATAGCCACGCAGGTCGGATTCAGAGGTAGAGGAGAGCTTTCAGTGCTGAGAGCTGAGGCCGTGTTACGACAGGTCAGGGAGAGGATGTACAACTATTTGGACAGCAGCTCAGTTCAAGGTTAAGCAGACCTACAGCACCACCCCTGGCTTGTAATGGAAAAGTTTGGACTGAACACCATGTAAAGCAGTGGGGGATGAAACTAGGAAAGCAGTGGGTCTGGATATTAAAAGAAAACAGCAATGGGCACTCAGGAAAAAGGTTCAATTAGCAGGAGCAGGCAATCTTGAAATGGTGAACGGGGACACTTCAGTCGAGACCACAGTAAGTAATCATCTGAACAGATACTACAGCCACTACAGCTAGAGTACTTCACACTGTGTACAGGGGAGCTGGACACCCACATGTAGCTTTGAACAGGAGATTGATTGCCAGGACTTTAAATGGAGTTGATACAAGTAGAAATACACATCTCAATGTTCAGAAACATATTTCAACAAACACCCTTTTGAAAGAATAGTACAGTATATGTGATATACTACAATAGCTGTATGGGATTTTTTAGCACATCCAACAAAAACAGAGAGTCTGCAGAGAGTTTAGACGTCCAGCTATGCAGAACTGTTTGGACATTAGACACTAAGTGGGTGGCATCAAGAACTACTCAGCACTTTTCAAGCACTGTAAAAACAGCAACAGAGGATCACTCCTGCGATGGCATTAGGAAGCAAACATACGGTGGCTATTTATATGCCTCCTCATGCATTTGTAAACAACATAGGCAACGTGGGATGCATTGCAAGAATGATCAAACGGTCACTCGAGCTTCAAAACAACAGAAAGCCCCATCATTTCAGCAGGAAAGAGGCGATCAGCAGGGAAATCAGACTATTAGAGGCTCTTTTTCTTTCCGCGTCCTCTTCCCTACTCATTGAGCTCACTTAACAACTACAATGACATATATTCCTGACCTTTTTAACCAGACCTCCTTCTTCCTCTTGTACGAACATTTATATAATATATATGTGTATAACAAAAATAAGCTTGAAGCTGTGAGGCAAAATAAAAAACATGCCATTACTCCAGGAATGCCGTCAGTGAAGCAGCTCGTCCCCCCGCTGATATGATCACTCTTGGCTTTTTTGTTCACTCACCGTTCTTGGAGAGAGAGCTCTTCATATACTCTCCGCGCCGAACGGACGGAAAAATGAAAAATCAATAAATTCATGAATTTTTACTTTTTCGAGGTGAGTAATTCTGTTGAGCTTGCTGCTCCCCAATGAGGGTTTCACTTTGGCCAGAATGCATTTGGTGTGTCACTGGAGCACAATTACAGAGTTATTCACAGCAGTATTATAGTAGTTTCACCGGAGGCCTGAGCTTCATAACTGCAGTATTAGAAATGCAGATTTATTACCTTCAGTCTGATGTTTTTATCCAAATATAACTGCAAATTATTTATCAATCTTATTGTAAGAACTACAAATAAATGTTATTATATGCCCATATTTCATTTATGAAGTTGAAAGCCATCTGTTGCCTCCACACATTACAACACTGCATTCAGCACTTTTACCTGAACTATGGCTTCCTTTTCTAACAACATTTTACATTCACAATAATTCAGCATCACTTAGTTTTTTTGCTTCGGCTCTTTGTCCTGTGTTGTTTTGTATCATGTCACGCTGCCTTTTCCTGCAAACAGAATTTCACTAAAAAACGTCAACCTTATTCTACGTGACTTATAAATGCTCTTTTGCATGACTGCTCTCTTCTACAGCAATTTAAAAATACTAAACTATGAATATACCGACTGACGCAAGTAGCAAAAAGTAGAAAAATCATGGCATGGTATGAAAAATGTTCACATAACACCTTCTGTGATGCATATTTCTGTCAGATTGCTGTGTATTGGACTAGAGGCCTTTCCATTTGCCCTTTTCTAACTTCCGGCTATGCGTCCTCCTCCTCCCTGGTCTCGGTCAGTGACTCTATCACAGTTTTGCCCAAGACGCTTTTTTTTCTTCTTTGTGTTGTTTCTCTACCTGTTTTCTCTTATGTGCTTGTATTCTGAAAATATGAAAGGAATTGAAGAGGTTCTGACTGGAGAAGAAAATGTTTTATTTAGAGAACACTGTCTAGACAGTGGGAAGATAAAGCACTGCAAGTGTCTTCAAGGTTCGGAGGAAGTAGAGTTCAAATGATGCAGGTTTTCCAAAGGTCACCGTTCACTGATGAACATTTTCAATACTGTAGTTTGTGAAGAAAATATCTGTCCTGACACCAAACATCAATAAGCAGATGTCATTTTTTAAGAACTTTACTATATATACTACATCTGCCTCTGACCCCAGTTATACCAAGTTAGAATATACCACTCCTGTCTCCCTCCATCTCTATTAGCTCTTCCTCAGGAGGAGCTCAGTGTTACATTTTGAAGTAATGCTTCTCCTCCTCCTCCTCCTCCTCCTCCTCCTCCTCCTCCTCCTCCCTTTTGCCTTACACTTGCCCCCAATTTCAACTATCCCTCCTCCCTCTCTATCCTCCTCTTAGTTGATACATTTTTTCTCTATGAGTCTTCATGACTGCACTTTCTCTGCCTCTGCTTCATACTTAGACACAATCTATGGCTTATTTCTTTTCTCTACTTTTCTCTCAACTGTTTAAAAATGCAGGATACTTCTCGAATATTACATTTAAGAGGGTGATGTTATTACTGTAAACAGACCAAACCACCACTGAGCAGATTAACACTCCCTCCTGAGGTCCGTGCTGCACACAAAGTATATTAAAAGTATATCCAACCAGGTTCAGGTTTGGCGAGGAATGTGCTGCAGGACTTAATCAAAAGGATCTTTCAAAAACCTGTTAAGAAATTTTAGATGAGAGATAGCTAATGGATGAAAATATGTTCATACTCTTCAGTAAAACCAAAGATTTAGCAACATATTTCCCAAGACGCAGCCATGACGAGCGCTTCCAGTGACATGTTGCGGCCCTGACGATGTGGACTTCCTGCCTGGCTCATTTCTCTTAAAGCGAGAATTTCAATATTCATCTGTATTTGTGTAAACGTGATTTTGAAGTCCCATAACATGCAGTGGCACACTTGAATAAAGTGCGGGACTTAATTAGTTGACAACGATTAGATTTACATTTAGTTTAGCTGCGTGTTTCATGCACAAGGCCGTGATAAAAGCTTCACAAATCCATTTATTAGAAAATATCATTGGGAGCTACTTCTTGCATAAATGAAAGTCACATTTGCAAATTGACCTGTGTATTCTATTTTTTTGTATATTCTATAATCTCTTCTACATTTGTTTTATGTCACATTCATGTCAACGTAACAAAGGCAGTGTCTCATGATGTGTTGCCACGCCTTAGTTTTGTTCTTTCTGAAATGAAGTTGTACATTTTGAACCAGCAGGAAGTAACTTCTGTCACTGAGGGTCATCTCATTCAAAACACATTAAAAGACTTCAGTATCTTGGGATCACTGGAGTTGTTTGTCTTCAGTGGTAAACAACCACCATTACTGATTGACCTACCTGACTGTCTGAGTCTCTCCCAGAAGTTATATTGACAGGTGACCGAATGAAAGACACCTTTACCTTGATGGAATTTGTGGATTCTTGGCACCACAGTTGAACCAATGATTACTCTGAGTGGCTACAAATGGGAAAAATACACAATATATTCAGCTGTACCCAAAGTAAGTAAAGTAATGAGGTTTATGGGAAATGCAGTGCTCCTTTTGAGGTACTGGCATTACGCTGATTGGAGCACACTGCTGCCAGTCAGGTCCAGAATGGTTTTATCGGCTTTAAGTAAACCCCAAGGTGTTACCATTACCTTTTTTTCCAAGCATGTACACCGTCTCTTCTCTCCTGTCACCTCCCGTCCTGTGTGTTTCCCCATTCCCCGTCTCACAGTGTGTGTGGACGGCTTGTCTGCTTTGGCATTATGAACGCTGATAACCAGGGGACTCCTTTCACTGTGACCCCAGCCTCAACACATCACACACTCCGTTCCCACAGACTGATAAGGCCCTCAGAAACTCTCTCTCTCTGTCTCTCTCTCTCTCACACACACACAGATACCAGATAACACTCACTCACAGTTGCCACAGAGCCAATTCAGACCAATCAGCCTTGCAGCCCACAGCAGTGTGCAGACAAGCCGGTTGTCTCTTTGATATGAGCCACACCGCTAAATAGTCACCAAATTAATTCTTAATCCTTTCTTTAACACTCATGTGTGTACTAACACACATACTTCATTGAACATGTATTGGACATGTGTATGCGCCTCAGCTGACTGTGTGTGTGTGTGTGCCATGTCTTTGCGTGTACAGTACAGTATGTGACTATATGTGTGGGTGGGAATACCTCCTGGCACCTTTACGCACATGTGTATGTGTGCGCATGTCCCTGTATATGCGTGTGTGCGGTTTGAGTGAAATGTCACTAGCTGTTGGCATTGAGCACCGTGACGCAACGCAGCTAATTGGCTGAGATTTGCTGGAGCGTTCCAGCGTTTTGCCTCTCTTCTCGTCTCCCCGGATGCTTTAATGAAAACAGAGGAATACAAAAGGTTAGAGTGTGCCCGTGCCACAATGACTGCCTGGAGAACAAAAGAGGGAAATATGTAGAAAAAGGAGACGCACGTGTTGGAAGGAAAAGTTGAAGTGAAAAGAAAAAAAAAGAGCGAGCTGCAGTGCGGCTTATGGGTTTGTCAGCTAGATGGATAATAAGTCTTACTTAGAAAAGATGACAAAGCCAGCATAACAGTGACCTCTTTCTTGGATCATAAATTAAACAGCAAAATAAAATGTATTTCTTTTAACCTACATAACCGACAAAGTCTGTGTTGTTCATCAACAGGACTTCTTTTGCAGTTGAATGCTAGGATACCGGGGTGGAGAGTCCTTTTCCTTCTTACAACACTAGTCAAGATTATCGTGTGCAAGATCACAACACAAGATCCAAGATTCAAGGAGTCTTTATTGTCATTGTGCATTCTAAGTTTTCCTCTAACATCAATTTTTTGAAACGACCCACTAGTGGTATAAAGTGAAAAGTGCGAGTTAGGACGAGATGGATGGATAGGTCATACACTGGACCTTGACCAAGAGTCAGTTAGTGTACTGTGAGGAAGCTTAACTTTTAAAGTCTAAGAGGACATTGTATAGGATGTATTCTTGCTCACTTGACCACGGATCTCTTCAAAGGCAAAACTGACACTAGAGGTGTAGTTAAAGCCTCATAGTTTAAAGCTTAAGGCCACTAGACCAGGCTGCTGTATTTGGCGAGTTGGGAGTGGGAATGTGTTGACGTTGCTTGGGTTGGTTAGGTTTAGGCTTGAAGTGTGTGATTTGTTAGGGTTAGTGCAAGATTACCAGAGGAAGCCAATTGAGGAAGGGTAGCAAGAAAAGCAGTGGGATCCATAATCATGTGTCATCTCCAGATGCAGTGTTTTTATAGAAAAGCTCTGAAAACCAATATTTCCTTCAGGAGCTCAACGGGTGAGTGGATATTGGACTTAAATTTGTCAGGTGACCATAAACTCAACTTCAGCCTGCTCTTTAGAATATGCTCTGGTTGCTGGTGGGATCAGATGTATGCAGCCCCGCCGCGGTGGAGTGGCACCCCGCTGCCACCGATTCAAAACAGGGAACATCAACAACTGCAGGAAGCAGACGCAGCGGTGGCAGCTCGCTGTGTGAAAGTCTATCTCTCTCTGCCACTCCACTTCCTTTTACTGTCACTTGCTTTCCCTCTCCTCATCCCTCTTCCTCACTGTTCCCCCCTCTCCCTGCCTCCATATATCTGGCCCAGACATACAGTGCATGTGAATAAAACTCAAAAAAGAGAAAGCAGTCGGACAGAGATGGTGTTTTTCTTTTCTTCTTTTAACTGGACCGAGAGACAGACAGACGACACTACATGCATGTACTCTCTCTTGTTTGCTCTGCAGTGATGCCATGCAAATAGTTGGCCCTTCAGTGAACCGGTGAGAGCGCCTCATAGCTCTACACACACACACACACACACACACTTACAGAGCCCTGCTCCATTCTACTCGGGTGTTCCACTTTCCAACAGTGTTTCTGACTTTTAGCGGTAATGAAAATGAGTCAGAAATAGCTGGCCTAGTTTCACTTCAAACCCTCTAATGACATAAAAAAAAAGAAACCCTCATTGCCGGGGTTTCTCCTGTGCTGCGGGGTGACAGGCGTGTCAGAGATTAAAGGGTAAAACGATGGGTCAAACGGTGCTCTGAAGCAGGGCGGGAGACACGTCCTGCCTAAAAAGTTTAACTGTTTTTGTGCTGAAAGTGGGATTTGTATCTGTAGTATCCATCACACACTGATGCACCTGGCTGCTCAGGACAAACACTTTTCACTATAGTATTCTACTCACAAACTCATAGTGTTCTGGCAGGTTGGAGGAAGAAGTGGAAAACAGTTTGGAGCTCAGATCAGCTGTAAAATTGCAACGAGCAACCAAAACGCCTCCAAAAATTACCCACATGCCCTTACTGTTTTTCCTACACCACCTCCAATATGTGCTTAAAGCCTGTATGCCGAGTTAATGTTTCACATATGCATTAAAACAGACTAATGTACTAACTAAACGCACAGACAAGCAGCTATAATTTAACCCATAGCATTGGGTTTTGGCTTTGATCAACTCTCTTAGAGGTTTTTGAGGCACGACAATGTCAAACTACTTCTACCCTCTCTGAGAGAGGACAGTCTGCAAGATACCACGTCAAGAAAGCATGGCAGAGGTCACTTTAAGTTCTCATATAAATGGCCCGTGCTCCTGTTTTTTTGTTTTGTTTTGTGGCGAGGGCTGTCTTGTACTTTCAGTCTTTGAGTTCAGTAAGAATGTCAAGTATTTAAATCAAAGCATGAAGGTGCTCTTGAAACAGAAAAGAGTGAACACTCTGTCCAGACAGCCTGACCTACCAGCCAAGGACAAGCACTCTTCCGTCCAAAGCTTGAAATTATAGATACTTGACAAAAAAAGGTTTGTGCCCTCTTCTGTCCGGACTGACTGACTGTATTGATTTCTCAGTTTTAAGCCTCAAAGAGAGACATACCTTTTTTTAAAATTGCCTTCTTTTATTTGCTGTTTGTGTGTAATGACCTTTTAATCGAGCAAATGAAGAAGCTCCACTCACTATCTCGGCACCATCTGCGGTAATGAGCTTGAAGGACAGCGCTGCTTTATGAAACAGTCGATGGCACAGTGATTTGCGAGTATTTTCTACCTATTGTAGTAAATTGTATGACAGACGCTCAGATGCTCTTCACTCATGCTGAGGAGTTGGAGTATTTTCACTGGTGTGTCTCTGGAGTGTTTCAGTTTATTCACTTTAGACACTCTGAGTGCCGCGTCTCGTTCCATCATGTAAGAACGTTTATCTCGAGTGGAAGTGCTGGGTGGCGTGTTGCTCAGCACTTCCTGAAGTAGTTCTCTCAGACACAGATTTTGCATTTTTGTAAATTACTAGAACATGGGGTCAAGTAAGACTAGAGCTGTGAGTGAGAGCTGTGTGTATGTATGTGCTACAGTTTGTTTTCCTGAATAGTCTTTTTTTTTTGCGTTTTTCACATTTTTAGCAGCCTCTGTGAGGGAGAACGAGATGATGGTGTTCAGTTGATTGTAATCTGCAAACGAACCACTTGATGCCACTTAATCCTACACACGGGACCTTTCAGATTAGTAGGTAGTGGTGTTGTTTTAACGCAAAAATGTCCACAGTGACTTGAAGTACAAGACACAACATGTTTATTGTATTTACATTGAACTTAAATACAGCAATCATTCCCTCACCTAAATGCCTTCGTTCCCCGAACCGAACCACATACTGGACTCAGGATGTGAATCTCCCATCTGTTGAGATGATAATAATAATAGTGGCGACACAAGTCACACATGAATAATGACTTAATGCTTGTGATGGTAAATTATATATTCAGGTAAAGGTTTTTGTGCACTCCACTGACATTTGATTAAAGGGCTGCAATATAATCAGAATTCCTTTAACGAGCAATGTTTTTATTAAGTGGTAGCTACAAACTAATAGCCCACATTCATGCCTTCTCCTGGATAAAACACCCAGAAGGCAGGATAAAATGTTGGCAGTTTAATGTTTCTCCAATCCGTTTCTCTGATCCGTTCACATTTGTACATGTCATAGTCTATGTTCTATATCAACATTACTCTACTCATGTCATATCAAGTTTATGACCTGATTTTTATGTTGGGACAATTTCCAGCTGTGTGGCGACCAAAACCAGCGATCTTTTCCCAACCCTAACCTTCTGGTTTTTGAGCATAGAACCAGACATAAAGCACATAGCTGTCACAACATACAATCTAAAATGAAACCCAAAGAAATGTAAAGTTGCAACATATTTGTGTTTTACACGACCTACATCGGGAACAAAAATCCGGACGATTGTGTTAATATAACACTGCCTGCAAACATGATTTGGCAGTAATGAGGTTACAGGTGTCATCATAATGAAACTTGGGGAAAAAATGACTAGTATATAAATGTATTGTGGAAAGACAGGGTTCAAATATGTCACATACTGTAATGTGGATGAAGCTGCTCATGACAAATGAGCAAAAGTAACTCAGTCCTTGAATCCATCTGGGACTGAGAAGGAGTTTCGTTTTTGCGCAAAAGTTGTGTCAGTCAGTGCCGCCCTTGGGCCAGGCACACTCACTACGAGCCCTGGCTCTGTGGAGGCATTAGGATGCATCAACACGTCTTTCCCTGGTAATCAGCCAATTTAGGGATTAAATGAGCACGGCGAAAGGCAAGTGAAACATTGTTTCAGCACAGCATGACCGGACAAATACAATCAGCCACATATTAACACGTATCATACACACACAAACACACACACGTGCTGGTTATCATGCTCACTTCATACCCACTCGCTGTCTAATACCTTGCCTCAGGCCCTGAAGTGTCAATCATCCCAGATCAGTCCGAAAGTGTTAGGGTGTGTGTAGGAACACATGTGAGAGGATCTGTGTGTAGGGAAGGATGGTATAAGTGTGTGTGTATCCTGTAACACTATGAATTGCAACTGAAGTGTATGTTTGTTGCTAAAGCAGCTCGCCAAGCCTCATTTAGACCAACTTGCTCTCCAAACAGAGGATGAATAATTCTCTTTGAGCGTCCTCCTTCTCCTCTCAATGCTCCTGCTCCTCCTTCCCTTCCCCTCTCCTCCTCCCTCCTCCCTCCTCTCTCCTCACAGGAGCTCTGGAGGATTTTTCTTTTTTTTTTTAAGAATAAGATATTTTTTTTGTTGGGGAGAAGCGGCAGCCTTGAGATGCTCTTCCTCCAGGCTGAGATGGATTTATGATGCGCTGTCAACTTGCGGAGGGAGCGGGAGAGAGAATGAGAAAGCATAGTAAACATGTTTTCCTCCGTCCTACCATAATTTGAGGGGAGGAGGGTTGGAAAAAGGAAACGCAGCTGGGTGCTTTTTCATAATCTTTCTCACGGAAAAATGAGAACGAGAAAACATCCTCATGCAAAGAAGAGGTGAGTTGACTGCAGCCTGGTCACAGACGTCTCCTCACTTATTTTGTGAATGAAAAAAGTGGAATACAGGCACAGTGTAGAACTGTGAAGCCACCGAGCCAGCTGACACATTTTTTTTTGTCAGTGTTAGAGTTAGAGACCCCAAAAAGGTAAAATTATCCAATAAGCTGCAAGTAAAATACAGAATGCAGAATGTTCTGTGTCTGCTTTCCTTTCTTGTTAATCATCTCACGACCTTCCCAATTAATTGCCTCCATGTTGTAGGACTGAAGCTCTCAGCACAGAGCAGCTGATGGTTTCTTAAAATCCCAACAGAATTTTATAGAAAAATACATCTGGATTAATTATACGTACATGTGCAACAAATATGCGCTAATTAATTTCATTATGAATTCTCACACGTGACGACCACGGCACACACAGGCACGTTTGCTCCTAGTAGTCCAATCCAGTGTCCTCCACGTACAGAGTGTGGTGGGCGTCTGCTAATGGCAATCAGCTCTCATACTCCACTATGACATCCTCTCTCTCCCTCTGTGATTCAAACTCTCATCCTTCCCACTCACACATTCCCTTCCCAATTTAGATTTGGTTGGCTGACAAAATGTTAATTTTCTGTGTGGTTTGGACAAACAGAATGGACACAGAACTGCATTATTATTATACAATTATTAAAAGTCTTTGTGAGCCACACTACTTGCACATTTCTAATTCAAAAATATCTACTGTACTTTTAAGCCTTTGCCTCCAAATGTTGTGATTTTGAAATTTCCAGAAGAATATTCCTTCATCTACAAAATCCCACTGTGTTACCGACAAAACTCTCTGTCACTAATCTGAGTTTTTACAGGTCAGTGAAGCGTTGTAGGTCATCGTCATAAACACACTGTGAAATACCACGTAGATAAAACAACAATTAATGATGACATATGTTGTTTCTAATTACCTTTCTGCCCTGACACCCCAGACAACAAGACCACATATCAATTGTCAGTGCCTTTAAAAACCCTTTTAAATTACCACTGAAAAAAATTATATCACTGCTATAAAGCTTTAAGCATACAAGCTACTTGGTTAAGACTGGAAAACAGTAATGGTCATGGATAAAAGAAACATACATTGTTTTGGGGCTTTGTCAGTTGGTTGTCTCAAGAATATAGTTTCCTCCCATTATTTCCAATTATAATCAAATGTCCAACCTAGTTGCCAGCATAAATGTTGGAAAGGTACATTTCTGTTTAGGTTTAGACACACAAAATATTTGGTTAGGGTTAAGAATATATTGTTCTTTGGCTGGAGATGAGGTCTTATTAAAAACATCTGGCTTTGTGGCCACAATCACATCTGGAGATTGTCGTAAGGTCTTCTGAAAAACTTAAAAAGGTTGAAACGCCATCTCGAACTGCGGTCGCAGGCTTCAGAGCCTCCTTGTCTAGTTGCTACTCCACCACCATCAACTCCACTTCCTGATATGGAAGTCAGGTCAACAACATGTAACGTCAGCTTGATATGGCACATTTTGTAGAAATGTCAATATGATTCAAACGACACGTACAAATTTGAACGTATTATTGGTTTGGGGATGCCTTACTGCCAACATTTTGTCCTGCCAACTGGGCTGCAAATGTCAGTTCAAGGATACATATACAAAATGTCTGTAGAATAAACTGTAACTGTTATTAGTCAAGTACCATTGACCTTGCACCCTGTAAAGCCTTTAGATTTTTCACAGCAAGATTTTTTCTTTTTAATAAATCTCATCATCATGTAGCTGCAACGCGGTCATTCAAGGGTGATACGCTTGCCGAGGTTAAACCCTTTATATCAATCTGCCAAAACAAAAGCTTCCAGTCATTAAGTTGGTGATTCAGTCAGAAAGTCTTGTTTTTGTATGAAGGTAAAGAATGTGCCAACAGGGTGAGGTCACGCTACTACAACCTGCGACCTCCACGAAGTTCTCAAGTAAAAAAAAATCTTGATGCGAGCTGATTTACATCAGAACCAAGTGGAATTATCTCTCTTCAATGCCTGATTTTTCCCCCCTCACTTATCATAATAAAGGCTGGATTTGAAGCCGCTAAATTCTTGACTAAATTACCTATTATAGCGACAGTTTTCCCAGACCTCTTCTCCTCTCTAATGCAGACAGGATGAACTCATAAGTCCCTCCGCCCGGGCTGAAGAAAAAAAAAAAAAAAGAGGGGAAAATGAGGAGAAAAACACTCCAGCATCCCATGATCTGCCCAGAATGCTGGTTCCCATAGCAACGGGGCGATGATAAATTAGCCCGTTGGCGCTAAGGATTCCACTCACACACCCGTCCTGCCTGACTCACACTTTCTTTTTTATGCCTCCCATCTCAATTTCCCCCCCTCACTCTCTCCATTCAGTGGCCTTACTGGCACGATTGTTTATCCAAAAACAATGATTGTATGGACTGGAAGCAAACAAATTATACTCTTTAAAATGACAGACACACATTCAACGTTCAGCTTGTGTTTGGTTTCACAACATGAAGCGCGTATCGCCGCATTCAAAGAGTCGTAAAACAGCTGTGGCTCGTGGTTACAAATCATTCAAACAATAGCGAGGACATATGGGTCATTGCAGTAATTGCAGAGTGTCTCCGCTCTGCAAAGCGTCCTCCAGTTTGGCTTATTAGTTCTGTTTTGTACAAAAGCAGAGTTTTGGAGAGCGGGAGGCATCGACAGGAGCAGCTTCCCAAACTTGTAAACCCTCCAGCTAATTTAATTAAAGCTTTTGTGTCCACAAGGCTTTTCCCAGTATTAGTCAACCAAAAGAACAATTAGGCTATTGTGGCGGCTGCGGCTTTGGCATGCCAACAGATTCTCAAACAGCACACACACACACACATACACACACACACACACTTAAACACACACATCAATGTCATGACCCTTTCTGGCACACACTCATCCCAAGTTCAAGACCTTGAAACAGTGTATCATAATTAGGTTAAAACTTTAGGCTTTGACACACTTAGTCCTGCTTCGTTACGTCTGTGGAGGATTGAAAGAGAAAAGAGATATATAAAACAAATTATACAATAACAAAAAGAGCTTTAGCTGTTTATTCTCCTTATGTTGTTGAAATACTGTGTGATGTGATAAAGGTATCTCCCCTGAGTACTATGTTATCAGGAAAGTCAGCCAGATGACAAAACATCACCAAACAGAGGAGTGAAGAGAACGTTGTTGTACATTCTTGCAATTAAAAGTCTGGCTTACATCTGAAGAAGTCTGTTTCTCACTGTAGGGTGAGCTTCAGTACCAGAATATAATAAGTGATCTCTTTTTTTTTTTACAGAAAACTACAGGCACATATTTAATGTCAGCAGCTGTTATTATCACTCTGAATGTCACCGTATGTTCCTTCATGAAGGAAGCATTGGTTAACTTAAGCTTTTTGCCAAAGTGGCTAGTTGCTATTAAATAGAGTGCTGCCAGAATTAGGGCCTTAAAACCCAGAAGTTAATTATTATTGTTGCACTTCCAGGTCCATCCTTTGGAAGTCAGTGTGTTTGTTGAATGGGTTTTCAGTTAAATGCTTAAAAATAAGGTCTGTGGTTCACACAAGCTTAAGAGATGTTTTACATTTTGTACCCAAATGACTTAAGTCAATAAATAACCCACTTGTGAATTAAAAAGCTTTTATATGTCTTGAAAAAAAGCAGATGTGGGCGCCCCGGTAGCTCAGTTGGTAGAGTGTGCGACCCACCTGCAGAGGCCCTGTCCACGCTGCAGCGGGCCGGGGTTCAAGTCCAACCCGTTGCCCTTTGCTGCATGTCACCCCTCCTCAATCTCATCCCATTTCCTGTCATCTCTAAGCTGTCGTATTGAAATAAAGCCATAAATATTTAAAAAGGCCGTTGAAGTGGCTAAATAAGAATACAGAGGTTGTTGGGAATATTAAACGCCATCATGCCAGACTCATTTCCTCACTAGTCAGACGGACTTTAGTTGCAAACTATTCCAGCTCTAATTTTATAAGTTTTACAGTAGATTGGTTGATTTATTATAAAATGTGTATAGTATGGTGAAGTTAGACACTTACTGGTGGTGACATTGAAGTCATGTGAGCGCAATGAGGTCCGTCTATAGCCTAACATTAGCTTTTTACTTCTGACAGTCACATGTATGGTTAAAAAGAAAAACATAAAGTGATGTCCATCTGTCAAGATTATCTTGCTGAACAAAATGTGTAAGTATCATAAACAAGAGCTTAATTTTTGCAATGATACGAAATCCAATGGAAATGTCAGATAGGCTTTTGTGGAGGCAATGAGGGTGATGCTAACTTCCAGGTTAGCTGACAAAAACACAACAACCCTGCTGCTAGCACTCAAAAATTAGAAGCATTCGTAACAGTTGGGGATACCTATAACACAGTGCTGCTCGAGCTCATATCACGTCATTCATTTCATATCATACATCAACTTAACTATGTGTAAAGACTTTTATGCCCTTGACTCCTTCTTCACGTTGCCTCCTTCATCTTCATCTCACCAATACAATCATTTTTTGAAGAGGGTTTGGCAGAGAAACTCTAGCCCTGCACTAAAAAACAAAACTTTGGACAGATTCCTTTAGATTTTGGATATGGATTCAAGCAATCATTCAGCTTGTAAAGACTTTCCTTTCTTTTCTTTCCAATTATATTGAATTCCCTGAAGAAACATCAGTTGAACAACAAGCTGAAACAAATTGAATGCAGGATGTGTTTTTATGGATTTACTCATTTCACTTCTTTTTTACGTTTCTTTTATGGCCAGAGCTGCATAAAAAGAAACTGCAGGTTTATCTGTGTATCATTTCTCAAAAAGCTGGGTAGAAGATTTAATAGGCTACAATTTTAACATTATTCAACAACTTTTATGTATTATTATTTCATGTTCGTTTAATGTGAAATACCTTACTGAAGCTGTATGGTATTGGAATTTATTGACAAAAAACAGCCCATTTGCAAGTCCATCCACTCACAACTTTCTTCAGGATTCACAGTATTCTATGTTCTCAACCTTTCGCCACCCCCAAGAAAATTCTGGTTGGTTCGGGTGACCTACTCTAGCCCCGGAATAAAATGTATTTTAAAGCAAACTTTATCAATGGTACAAGCAATGTAATGTAAAAAAAAAAAAACTATTCCCCAGTCTACAATATGTTAATTTATTTTTTTTTCTCAACAACCGTCTGGCGACCCGTGGAACCAGTGTTGTGTGGAATAGTCCAAAGACTGTGCATGGGTCTTGCCTTCTTGTGGCTTCAGCTCCTGCTATTGGTTGATAATCCGAATGATGCAGCTGCTTATCATCAAATAAATGACAAGCAGTGTTATCAAGAACTTTAACATAGTGGAAAATCCACTAAAGCACCCACTGATGTTGCTGGAGATTATTTTATAGAGTGAAGATACGTGAACTGAATTTTAAGCAGTTCCATGTGTGAAATACATAACTGCTTATCACATTATTGACGTCTGATCCAGCTGACACGCGCCAATCAGCGCCAATCTGATGGAGCTTGTGAGTTTAACGTAAATGAGACAAACAGGAAAAATCGAGAAAACAAGGTAAAAGTCCAGAATGCCGGGGAACACGGTGCACAGGATGAGCTGATGGTTCACAGACTAGTTCTGGCTGCAGCCGCTCTCCTGGCATCAGCTACCAACAGTGTGTTACACCTCACGATCACCTTGAGGTCATTGTTTGACTGCTGTGTTCAGGATGCTTACAGCGTGTCGGAGCATCACCTCAATTAGCATATAAAGTATGAGGGAGATCTCTCTGTGTTTTCTCACTCATCTGTCTCTGTCCTAATGTTTCTCTGTTGTCTCTCTCTGGGCCCATGCCTCCATCTTTTTATGGGGCCTGAGCTTCTGCTGTTCTCTATACAGAGCCAGGCGTGTGTGTGTGTGTGTGTGTGTGTGTGTGAGAGAGAGAGAGAGAGAGAGAGAGAGAGAGAGGGAGAGAGAGACTTATATGGCACTGCAGATAGTGGTGATAGTGTAGCATAGCTAGAATGGAATAGAAAAGATGATGAAGATGAGATTTATGCATAGAAACCCTAAAACGTACCAGGTTCACATAGCTTAAACAGCCAGATTTACACTTAACATGAATGTTAACAATAAATGTAATAAGTTAGAAATAAAGCAAATATATTATCACCTATCAGAGTTAATTTATTAGTAAACTTTGCCTTTTAAGTTTGAAGTTTTTGAGACTTTTTTAAAGTAAACATCTCGTCCATTATTTATCATCAGTACACCAGAATATTTCAAGGTTTTGTTGAGCAATTTCATGAATTATTGAGACTCTTAAGTCATTGTTGTATGTGCATCAGAGAGTAATGGGACTGGAAATGAGGGACTTGAGAAAAGGAGCTTGTTTTCCACTTCTTCCAAACAGCTCCCACAATGCATCTTCTTTTTCAATATATATGAATTCTGGGAGCTACAGGAAGAATACTAGTTGTTGTGCAACAAAATGATAGATTATTAAATTATATAAGCAAACAAGTACAGGAAGCCTTTAAAGTACTCAGTAAAGTTTCAATATCTGCAGTTCCATCCAAATTGAGAGACATCAGCTGATTAAGTACAATGTGATACAACAAAGGATTCTGAATAAGAGAGGAAGTGGATGTCGACATTTGTTTTGTAAACTGGAAGAAAAAGTACTTTTTTACTGATCTATCCATCAGTAGATAGTTAGACAACTAGATAACTGTCCCCATAGTAGAGTGTGTACAAAGGTAGTTTAACTGTTTAGGTGAATAACAGAGCAGGTTTTGCAAAAGTAAGGTGATTAAAACAGAAATAAGAAACAAACGCAACAGCAGACAAAGCACACTCACTACAGTTTAGTCATTTCTTTCAGCGCTTCAGTCAATCAATCGGTGTGCTACTATAAATGTAATCATATTCAGTAAAACATAGAAATTTACTCTTAACTGGACAACAAAACAATAAAACAGGACGACCGTTAGGTCAGGTGATGTTGTTCCTCTGTGCCATCAGGCTCCATTGTTGTCCAAGAAGAATTAAAAACACATTGATGAGCCTCATGATGCACTGGCTGACATGTTCCTTCATTAGTATGAACACACAGTTTATTTATGACTCCATCCCACTGACGCTGAAAATAAAAGAGCACCACATGTGCTTTAATCCACAGCTGATAATAGTCCCAAACAACTGCTCTTTTACGTCCTGTTGGAATAACGTTCGCTAAAAACTACAGTGACAAGCTTTTTAAGAAATTGCAAAGCATTTTTTACATTTATTTTTTTAATGTGACTGGATATTTGACCTATTTTAACGATTTACATTTTCAAGAAGTAATGAATGTGCTCCGGGCTGTTTGCCAGAGACCGAGTACGAGAAGGTTCAGTGCCTTGCTTCAGGGCGCTTCCTGGCAGTGGCTGCAGATGGAGTGCACAGTGTTTCTCTGTCAACCTTTGCTGACCAGGATTTGCATCTGATCCAGCTATTCAAATCAATCAATGAGCTGCCAGTCACCTGCTACTCTCACTCCTTCCTCCCCTGTTCTGCTATTGTTACAGCAGAGTGGAAATGGCGGAATAAAATGAAGTGGGCTCATATTCGGGCCATAATTTGTGAATGATGTCGCTTTTCCCTTGTTTTATTGAAAACAGTAGCAGGTGCGAATTGAGCCGACATCTGCCAAGGTTATCAATTTCATAATAGTTATTAGTCCCCGAACTCCTCTACTGGGCCTTTCAATCAACACAGAGTCCATTACACTGATGTCTGGCCTGTCAACACACTCAAACGCGCACATACACAACACTGATTCCCGCTTCCAGCAACTGGTGTCTGCCGCCGCATTAAGTGGCGCACCATAAAGCCCAAATCTGTCCATTCATTCTCTGCTCCTTCTGCAGCGACAACAACAATAACAACGGCCATTTTAAATGCACAATTACATGGAAGTGCTCTCGAGGCAGACGGGCCGATGGCACGTCGTCGCACGTGCGCGGCTCCACTCGCTCGGGCATTTACATGTACAATTTGTCGGAGCGATCTGAGAGTCTCTTGACCGTAAGTATCTGTCTGTTACGTGCGTGTTATGTAAATCGAAGACGGTCAGGCACGTTTACCTCTTCGAGTGGAGTCAGCTGGGAACTCCACACGAGCAGCGTCGGTATTAAAAGTTAATTTATGTGTTTTCTGTGCCAGTTGTGACAAATAGAGCATGTTCAAGTTTATTCTGGTTTAGGAGGACTATTTAGAATAAAACTGTATAATATAACCATCCAATCTGATATGCTGCTTCTAAACAACATGGCTGGTAATTCAATCCAATCATCAGAATAAATGTTGGGATACACTGACACTTTACATGTCTTCATGTTGCAGCTTTAAGGTTACATTTTCAATGTTATGCAGTGACAACCCTGTAATTATGGTCTGGTTAGGTTTAGGCACAACTATCACTTGGTTAAGGTTGGGAAGAGATCATGTTTTGGCTTCAAATACCTGCTTTGGTCACCACAAACACAGCTGGAGATGTCCCCACTTCCTAAACTCCACCACTGTTGCTACCCAGTTGCACAGCTGACAGTGTTTCTTGTAGCAACACCGGCCTTTTAATGTCAGTCAACCAGTGACGGGGGAAACACCCACCTCGGAGCATATAGATGCTGGTTCCACATAAAAAAACACAACACATAACATGCTGAATTGCTGCTCTCCTGTAAGCCAGCATGCAGCCTCTGAACCTCAGGCAGAGATCTGCTGGTTTCTCCTAAATCCTGGCTTAAAACTGAAGGTGACCAGGCTTTTGAAGTTAACTGTCAGGCAGGGAGCCTGAGGATCTGAGGCTCACTGCTCAAAAGTTATTACTACTGCTACTTATTATCGCATGACATTGTTCTATTTTTTCTATATTTTCTCTTGTCTCAGTTTATTTGCCTCATTGAGGTCCTGAAATGTTTTAATCACCTTTTAAATTGTTTTTTTCGTCTTCTTCCTCAATGCTGCATCTTAAGAACTGCTTAACCATCCATCTCTCCCTCCATCCATCCATGTATATACCATGGCAGTCATCCAGAATGCCCAGTAGGAGCTCAGCGATGCAGAAAACTAAATTGTTGTCGACCAGTTATTTCTCAAACGTGAGAGTGTTCAGGGGTAAGAGTCACCCGAGGGCTAACTGAGAGGAGACACTCTAGCTGCAAACATTTGGAGCTCATCCGGCTCAGCTGCCACCACATCTCTCTTATCCTGACACGTACCAACACGTACATTTATATTCCTCCTGTTGTCACTGCAACATTTGACACCGGGTGTTTTTCTAATATTTACAGACGAGTAAACTTTGAATCTCTACTTTATCTCTGAGTAAATGCCTCGAAAACCTCGTTGACACAGAAACACCTTGCACAGAATCTAATGACCCCCTCAAGCTTGCTTATTTGCTCCTGCATTGTAGATGATGTTGATTTTGTCTTTCCCTGGCGCCTAAAGCTTCAACCTCTCTCTGCAGGTAACAGACCGGGGGGAGGCCTTTAATTTGTGATCAACGCTCTCTCCTACCGAGTCTCCCGCTGTGCTCGGAGCTGTGGGCGATGCTGGAGGAGGTGTTTATACACCGTGAGCTCTTCCTAGATAGGTTGGCCCTAGGGCCATCCGGAGGTGACCCCCCCCTTATCACCGTCAGGTACAAAAAACAGGCCTGGAGGATACACAGAGTGCACAGGGCCAGCCGGAGAGTCAGGAGGAGTTAACTCGAGCTCTGTGAATGACTATTAAGGTTCAGTGGTTTACTGAAACCGTATTTCATCATCAGTCAATCAGTATGTTTTTGTATTTGGGGAAATAGTAATGATGACTCATTATGGAACAATACACTGTTTTTTAAGGAATGCGTATGAAGCCGAGCAATAAAACCTGAGCACACGCTGCATCATCATTTGCATAAAACAGAAATTAGCTCATGAACAAACCAAATGCCACAACTAACGTACTGCACCACTCACTTCTCTATTCACTATCTCAATGTTCTCAGCAATGAAAAGCACCTGATATTATTCCTGAACGAGAACACTTTTTCATTAAAGCTCTGATTTGACGTGTACGCCTGGCTGCCGCCTCACTACCCGGGGTGGGGTTCATCTTGTTACCATAAACAAGACAAGACACGAAAAAGGACAAACAGCGGCCTCGGCCCATCGAGCCTCGACTATATCACATCAGCTCTGAATACAAAAATCCTAAAGCATGCAAAATAGATTGAGTAAGGGCACACCGCAAACAGTGCATGAAGTAATAATAAGGAATTCAGACCAGCGCTGTGGGGACAAACAAAAGACAGACGAGGAGAGAAATATAAGGAGATTTTCGAGAGAAGAGACTTTAACAACTCTGAGTTTTAAGAGGTCAGATACAGTTCTGTTGATTTATTAAAGCTGCCGACAGCAAATATATTCTATGATAGTTTTTATCTTTAAGTTTGAACTTTTAGAGATCAGGTGGTGTTCTGACACTGAAGTTAAACATATACACTTCTCACTTGTTTTGGCAAAAGTAGCAAAATATCAATACATATCAATTCTAAATATTCTAATAGGTCTCAATGCTCATTTTTGCGCTTTACTGATACACCGATACAAGCTGTGTTTATTCGCTCTCCTCTCCAACAGAGAGGGTTAGGGTTAACATGGTATCGTATATCAATAGTTTTCCTGGTATTGTATCGAAGTCACACATTTCTGCATCACGACATCTCCAGCACTCATCTTCACTAATCACAAAGCAGCAGAAGTTACTAGCTAGCTGACTTACTTCCAAATCCTACACATACACATCATCACATCTTCTGTATTAAACTGCAGAAAGGCAGAGTTAGGCCAACCAACACTGTCTCTTAAAATAATCCAAATGCACATTGGGTGGAACAAGAATTATGCTCTCTGGCAATGTTTTTTTTTCCAGTCCATGACGTGCTGCATCTCTGTAGTGCACAGAGGTCACACAGGGAGGGTCAGGCTGCTGGCTGTTTAAAGTATTTACAGTTCCAGTGTGAAGGACTTCGACTTTCATTAGTGAATAATCACCTGAAAGCTCTTTCTACAGAGTTTGCCATGCTGTACCACCATGTTTTTACAGGAGCCCAGAATGGACAAACTGGCTCTAAAGAGAGCCTTTTGAGTTTTTTTCACATTTTCAGCAGTCATCATTGGGGATGGTAAGATGAGGAGTATTTGGTTGGTTGCATTGTGCAGCCACATTGCTATGTACCACTTAATCTGACACACTGGACCTTTAGGCTAAAAGACAAAGATAGTGTCTCAGGGTAAAATCTTGAACATTACTCTGATTAGTAACTGTAATGGAAGAACTTAAATACTGAAATTGGAATCTGTTACAGTATTCAATATTTAAGTAACATACATAACACATGCCTGTCATATGTGTCCTATCTAAGCTTGGATAAAGATACTGTAGACCAGAGTTTACACCTGATAAATGCAAAAAGCAAAGATGTGTTTGTGTGTGAATGCTTTTATTAGTTGATTTAACAGGTTCCCCCACCACAGGTGTTTCTACACTCTCCAGCCGGGGTGAAAAAGCCTTGTGAAACAGCACTTACACACCATCTTGGAGGCAGTGAAACTCTCCGCTGACACCATGACAAATGAAATTGTTTTAGGTGGGTTAGCAGCTCCTTAAGCCAGGGTGAGGCCACTCTCACTGCAGATTTACAGACTGGTAACCCTCCGAGCTTCTGAGCAAAAAAACACATCCTCGCCTCCAACTCGTTGGCAGGGGACGGGATGGAATCTGAATTTTAATAAAAGGGCAATATCAGGCGGATAAAAGCAATACTTCTCACAGAGAAAGAGATCCAGAGACGGAGCGACAGTGACAGAGAGACAGATAAAAAGAAGGGAGAGCACAGTCTATCTAATAAGTAGCCGGAGGAGCAAACAGTGTGAGAGGCTTTGAGCCAGACTAATGTGATTTCTCACACTGTATGTGTCCATAATGACATTGTTATCGAGTGTGGGACCACAGAAAATATCCATAACACACCTCAGACATGACATACTGACCAATCACCTGCAAACAGTGCGTGGGGGGGTGTATTACGGATATATGCAGCAATTGTTTTGTGCAGTTTTACGATGCATGAGTCACACCGTGTGTGGTAACGAGCGCCCTGATGCTTTGAGTCTAAATGAATCTTCTGAATCTCTGTTTTCCTTTCACCTCTCCGTTTGAGTCTATCCTTCTGTCTCTCGCTCAGAGGACCTCCGCCCTCTTTTCGTCCGCCCCTCTGAGCCATTGGCAGACATTAATAATTCAGCCCTGAGTCATTATTTCAAATATTAGAGAAGGAAATTGACTCTTTGACAGAGTAAAAAAAGCCAGACACTTGCAGCCACAAAGGGAAAAGCCAATCAGCTTGTCAAATCCACACTTCACATCTCTTTTCTTTGCTTTTAACAATTTTCTTAATTCTACCACAGCTTTTCCACATCTCAAATGTTACATCACCTTGATGTGCTCTCCTCTCCCCCCCCCCGGTTATATTCTTATTTGCTGTCTGCTGTTATTGCTCGCTGCTGTAACAGCCCTGTTTCCCAATGGGGATCACCGGCATCTAATCTAATCTGAACTAATCTAATCGTGATAATACCTTGTCTTCTGATGAGTGAGCTAACCCTTAATTTTAACAATCTGTGTCATAGCATACTGCATCATGTCTGGAGAGTATAATGCACTCAATAGGTGCTCGTGATGCTGCTTAAATGCCTCCAAAGAAGTTTTATCTGGCACAAGAATGCAGAGTCGAAGCCTCCATCACTCTTCCCTCCACACTGTAGCCCCTTTATTTCCACTGCAGCCCCGATCCCTATCCACCTTTTCCTCTCTATAGACAAAAGAGCAATGTTTATTACACCGACTCCTCTAATATAGCTCTGCTGTGTAAAATCATTAGTGGAAAAGGCTTTTCATCGTGTAATTATTATTGATTTGACAACAAGCTGTTCCAGCTGTCCGACAGCGGCAGCAACAACTCTACAAGTTATTAGGATTGTTTTTTAAAAAGAGACGCCGATGTGTGCGATCGAAGCAACACGGGTGAGCATAGACCCGTTTACCAGGCTCATTCTGAGAGAAAAGGACAGATGATGGGAGTGATGTGATTTGCGACTGATGTCTGAATATAAATCTGCCCTCCGAAGTATTTGCCATTTGTACTTTAATGGGTGCATTATAGAACAAACAGCAAAAACTTGGGTGGCTGCACTAAAAGAGGCATACGGCAGGCTAATGCCCACACTGATTACATAAAGCATCAATTCACAGACTAAATGTGAGACATTTTAAAAAATCTGGATGCACAGCAATAACATTTTTCTATGATTCACTTCTTTAAATGCCAAGTGCCACCTCTTTCCATAGTGCTTATAATCACTGTGGATGTACACTTTGTCTAACCATGGGGGCAAAGCATAGAAAAAAGCTCTACTTCATATGGAAACTTGCAAATGTTAAATATTGTGCCATGTTCTGGTAAACTTTTACAGAAGAGCAATAGACATCCAACAAACTGGCATGGGTCGAGCACAGCCCAGGACAGGACGGCTCTACAGCCCAGCATCAGCGATATCAGTAAAGTTCTCCTCAGGCTGCTGTAGAGAAACAAATAAATTAACCTTGTACCTTAAAGACTGAACACACTAGCCACCAACATCCAGGTGAGATTTAAGATCCAAAACTATCAAGGCAGGTTCACTTTTCATCAATCTAACAGATCTGAAAAATGCTGGAACTGATGGTGTAAACACACAAATTTGCTAATTTGCTTCTGGGCCCCAGTTGATCCTCCTTCATACACCGTCACCTCCAGCTTCTCATAGAGTGCACATGCTAGACTGTGCAAATCAGCTTGATTATTCATCCAGACACCAAGCAGTGCACCTGTGCCAATAATACAACCTGGCCCCAGGTCAGGGAAGTGTTTTTATGCATAGGTGAATTAGACAGCTGCCGAGAGGGGCCACCAGCTGGAAGGACACCAAAGAGAAGGAACTTTTGAATCAATTTCAGATGCCCAGTATGTCACACTGATGTGTGCTTTTCATTGTTCATCTGTATTCGTCTCATGTTTGTGCTGTAAATGTGCTTTGGATTTTAAAACCAGTTGTTTTGAGTGAAATTTTGCAAGTCAACATCGAACTTAATGTAGATTACCTTACACATTAATGTAGGCTAAATGCAGACTAAGTTTGCACTTTAAATTATGTAATGTAAGAAGAAAATGAAAATGAAATTGACATAGATAATTAATCCTACATTGTTTTCAAGGCATCCACAATTCGACACTGATTATACTCAGGGCTGGGCAATAAATACAACAGAGTTATTGTTATCCTGATATGAGACTTCATATGGTCTTAGATTTTGGATGATATGATGTGTTGTCTTTTTTTTAAGTTAGTTTGTGGTCATTTTAATCAAACAAATGTTAATTTCACTGTGAGAACGATGTGAGAACAATATGAACTAAAGCAATTAAGATCTCAGAGGTACATTTGGTAATAAGGCTTGATCTGGGTTAATATTGTTTCTTCAGTGGTGCAAATGCCCCAACAAATATCCAATTAATCAAACAAGTAAAGTCTAATTGACATGCAGTGAACCCTAACCTGACTCGGAGGTCTGAGGGCCCCGGGCCAGTCGCCTTTCTTTGCCCTGTAATACCCGATTAATTGTCGGCTTGATTAACAGTAGTTGCATAAAATATGAAAAAGTTCCACCAAGCTGCTGAATCATGAGGGTACCACGATTAAAAAAAAAACCAGAGGGGGGACAAAATCAACATGCAGACTATAATTCAGTGAAGCCACGACTCATTGTTCACAGCTAATTATGATCACAGAATAAACAGTGATTTATATAATTGCAGCTGGATGGAGTAACAGTAATGGATAACACCATCAAAGCCCAGTTGGTTACAGACTGGAACTCTACACCCTCCATGTGTTTTCAAAAATATCCATCTTAGTCCAACTCTGACCTTTCACCTTTTCACCTTCACCAATTTTGTTCTCGCAGCGGTCCCTTATTGCTCGAAACTCGGATTTATAACCTCAGTTTCAAGGTTCAAGTTCAGCATGTATCCATCCATTTGTCCCACATTGCTCGTGTGGCCTCTAGACTCATCATCTCTCTGGCAGAGTCAATATCCCTCCGTCTGTGTGTCCTAACCTTCGACAGACACCCACTGGGACATCCTCGCACCTAAAATAAACCATGTTGTCCTTCTGCACCCTGCTTACTCACAGAACTCTGCACGCTGACGTACACGTACAGCAATCATTCATTACTACGGATGACTTACACAAACAGGTGCCCTCATGCTAACCAGCGACAGAGGCCACTGCGTCTTGAAACACTGCACTCAAATGAACCAAAACCGGGGAGTGTTTATCTGAATTAGACGTGAAAATAAGACTCAGTTCCACTCAAAGCAAGTGAAAAAGGTTAATAACATCTATTGATAAAATAACCTTGTTTCACTCCAATTAAACAATAACCTTCTTTATTCAAAATTACCAAAACCAGGGACTAAAAAAGTATAATATGCAGCGCAATTATCCAAAACATGGGAATGATTTGTATCTTGTGTACCTCCAGTAAATTAATCACACCAAGGGCCCTGATTTTTATCTTCTGCCCTTGAATTAACCTAAACAGGAGACTTGATGTGGATCTTGTGCATGGAAATTAACCTAACAAGGGAGTGATATGCATATTTTCCACGGAAATTATGATTTATTAAATCAATAAAGAAACATTAAAAAGCCTAGTTGGATATGAAACAATATACTGTTTGTCTCGTGTGTTTGAATCGACAGGAATGAGGAAATGTCAGTGTTTTATTATTTCTAAATATGTCACAAAGGGGTAAACAGTTTGTACCTCCTGGACTCCAAATAAACATGATGGTACGGAAAATGCATTCAGTGTCCAGTGTGCAAATGAATGCAATAGAATGATGCTGCAATCTTTTATCTAAATGTAGAAAATATGTATAATATACTCATAAAATAACAAAACTGTTTCTTATGCACGACAGATGATCTAAATAATAGGTATCCTGAGCTTGACAGTTCATTCATTCATTTGAAAACAACAGCAGTCGACAACATAATCGCCACTCAAGGTCAAATTATTCGCTCGTTGTGAAGCTTTCAATTATATTAATCAGTCATCATCAGCAGATAGTGCACGCCGAGTTTCCGTGGAACTCCAGGCACTGTGTCATGATTGACAGCTCATGAAAAAGCAAGTACGTGCAGATTGTGTTGGGATGTTTAGTGTCGATAAAAAAAGTTGTGACAAGGTACAAAGTAAAGTATCATGAAGCCAACTTCAAACAATGCCTGATCTTGTTGGACACTTTGGGGCAACAGGAAGTTTTGACCACAACATTGATGAAGTGAACTTGTTGGCAGGCATTTGCAGTTTCTGAGCAACATTATCATGAAGTTTCCAAAGAGCACCTGTAGCGTTCAGCAGAAAGACGCTGCAGCACATCGTCTTCAACATTATTATTCATTTGATGTCATTTTTTCTGGTTCACCTGATAAATCTAAGTCCAATATTCTGTTTTCTTTTAGCTCCGCTTTTAGAAATGTCTGACTCCTTAGCTGCAACATCTTTCTCTGTGTTCACCAGCTAGGTGTTTGATGCTGAAACAATAGTGTGCAGCAGGTTTTTGGAGCTTTTTCACTAAAAAAACAGCTGCGACCAAAAACAACAGCGTAACTTTGAGCTGAGACGCCAAGTGAAGCTAATAAAAGCAGAGGGGGAATTGCAGATTCAGGTGGTTTTTCTCTTGAGGTTCATCAAGCAGCACTTTTTACACTTGAGTCATTTGATCCCTTGTTATTACAGAAACAGGTTATGGCCGCGTGTGGTTGACCCTGTTTTGTATACTGGTGCTGTTTAGCATACACTGACATTTAAAGACAACAGACATTCAACACCTCCGGGATGAACTTTAATGAGAGACGGACCGTGTTGTCGAACGTTAGTGGCCGATGTCAGTAATGCTCTTGTGGCTGAATGGGAGAAAATTTGCCCTGATTGTAGCAATTGGACCTGCACACCTGTAGCTGCTTCCAACTGATGTGAGATACGTATGTAGTAATATGACTGTTGAAGAGTTCAATAGAATGGGAGCAGATCCTTGCAGCCAGGTATAAAACTGGAATGAGATTTTCAGCAATTACGAGTGTAATGTTGAATAATCTACATACTTTTGACGATGAAGTGCACAAAATCAGCAAAAAACAACAACAGGACAGAAAGACGGCACATGTGTGCACTTGTTCTGTATCACATCCAGACACTTTATTTATTTTATGTTTTGTCAGAACTGAAAATGATTTTTCCTTTTTCCTCCGCTTGTATTTCTCTTCCTCTTTCATCCGTTCTTCCTCTTGCTCCTCCATCTGTGTCTTATTTGTTCAACTGCCAAACAATCAGCGTTCAGAGCCATTTTCTCTCCTCTTCACTTCTATGCTGTCTCACGTCCTGTATCCCCTCCACCACCACCACCACCACCACCACCACCACCGCCGCCTCTCTTTAGCCTGTAGAATTACATTTTCCAAATTGCCTTGAACAATCACCTCTTGACTAAAATGTTGTATTATTTTTTTCCCCAGCATATAACAATACCCAGCACGTCTCCACAGAATGTGACTGTGGATTTGCTTGTTGTAGTTTTTTATGTAGGCCAAATTCCCCATGAAGAATCTAGCTGCCAGCTAACTGCCCCGGAGTGCAGATTATCCAACATTATAATGGGTTGATAACCCTGTAAATGCTCTTCCTCTGCAATGTGTGTCTGTGTGTGTGTGTAAGGGCGCCTATATCAGTCACAACAATAATAACTCTCAGCCTTGCTACGATAACCGTAATCTGACACAGGAAGTAATTCCTTGTCTTCATCCAACAACAGCTGGATTTGCCGCCGTGGCTGCAGGCTGATAGTGTCATGGGAGAAGAATAAGGGGCTTCTGCCCCCACAGTACAGGGATTATGTTAAGACAATGGGCCTCTGTGTATTGGCTTTCTCTTTATCTGAACTGCCATATTAAATTATACTACATGGATATGTACTGTAATTGTTTAATGGATTTGTAATTACACAATTACAAGGTGTACAATATGGAGCTCCTCAATACACGGAATAAGGAAGACATGATGGTGCAAAAGACTTTGTACTGGAGGTTTTATCACACAGCAGCTCTCAACTAGAACATTTATATCTTGTTATCTAGGTCTACCACTGCTTCTCACACGCAGTACATATACTGTACATATTTCAGTGGATTTACATATTACAATTTACATATTCTAAAAATAGATGTTGCTCACGGGGTTACGCATGAAAATCACACGTGGAAATAGTGTTCATCTTCTTGAGTTGCAGTGTTGCTATTTTTATTTGGAATGTTATGCATCCATCCTTTTCTTGATAACTTGACTGGACATGGTCCACGATCCAAAATGAATACAGATTTATAAATATTATTTTATGAGGATCTGGAATGAAAAGAGATTGACCTTTTTTACTCTGATGAAGACGTGCTTCATTTCAAAATGTCTCACAGTAACTTCAGATCTCATGACTCCAGATGCACGGATATTCATTTATCATTAAAACCTTACTTCTGAATAACTAAATTATCATCCGACAATATCATCCAATGCCAAAGACCCTCTCTACAACATGAGCATGAAGATTGCATGACATGATCAAGATTTGCTTTCCATTTCATCTCTTCGTCTAATCATGTGCGAAGCCCCCAACACAATACTGTTATCAAGATTTTAGAGAAACTTCTTCTTCCTCCAGACTGAACTTTGTATCATTTGATCCTTGAGATCAACACCATCCACAGCTCCTTACAATCTGATTAAGAATGAAAATGAGATGTAATAATTAATGAGGTTTTAGTTTGGTGCTTGGAAAAAAACAACACGAAAAAATAAAGATGCGCCTGCACACCCTTTGGCTTCAATCATGACTCTGTGTGTGGTTTTTACTGTTGGCTTCTCCAGTCTGTAGTGGAGTAATTAGCACTGCCCCCACCCCCCATAGTTTTTGGAGGGTCACTCCAAAGCAAGAATGACACTAAAAAGATGTGGAGAACTGGGACAAAACCTCATTAACACTCTTCCCTAACTACAAACCTACAGTCACAAGGTCTTCTCACTGAGGGAAACTCTCTTTCCCAACTGTGAGCTCAGCCAACTTTACAGCAAATGACAATCAAATGAAGTGGCGGTATCTTTAGTGTGTTGGGTAACTAGCTGATTTTGTTTGGATCAGAGCACATGTATTATGGGATGTTCCTTCTCTGGGCAAGCGGTCTTACAGGGCAGGTACGCTGGGGGGCCATCCTGCTCTCGGCCACGGGTGAGGAACAGCCGTGTTTTGGCATGTGTCAGTTATTGTGGAAGCTCTTGTGTCGGGGTAACCCAGAGAGACGGAGAGTGAATAGGTCAATCTGGAGAGAGGCAGGGGTGCAACGAGGGAACAGTATATGGAGGTAAATCCAGCACCATCTGTGTGTTACGTAACTGTGGGAGCAGCTTGAAAATATCACCCTCATTACACTGTCGCCTGATATAAGTTGAAGCTCTGGTAACACTGCATATGAAACACTTTGTGACTCAAATGTCAGAATGCTATTTTTGTCTCCCCTTATTTTTATAGTCGCAATTTGACTTACTTACTTAAATATCCCTAAGCAGTGTGCATTTACAGTTTGGCTGCCAAAATCCAGATAAGAGAAGACAGACATTGATAAAAAAAAAAATCAATATGATCATCTCGGTGGCCTTCTATTATTACTGTGCACCAACATCCAGCAGCTCTGGGCACCTAGTAGCTAAGGTGAATATCAAATCCCCTTGGGAGATTCAAGCCGGGGACCTACTGCATGTCATACCTCCTTTTTCTTGCCACATTTCCTGTCTCCACACTGTCAACTGTCACAAAAAAAGGCAGCAGTGCCAGAAAACAAAAAAAAAAAAACAAGGAAACAATTAGCTCTTAGAGTACTGAGTTTGGACGTTTTTAGCCCATCTCCTCACAGGCGATTCTCGGGGAAAGTGGAAAGACATACAGACTTCCAGAATTGAAAACAACACAATAGCAAAATTACCAAAATGCATCTGCCTTGTTAAACTGCCAAAGCCCCAATATCAGTCACCCAACTCTGCTGCTGTGGTGATAAATCCACAGAGCTGTCCGTGGTGCTGAAGTAGCAGAAAGATTTGTAATGCACCTTTTTTTCTCTCAGTCTGTACGTTTATTGAGGGATTAACAGTTCTTAAAACTATATACTATATTGTAGTCTATGCACTCTGTACATCAGTGTTTATCAATCCTGTTCCAGCCAAGAGTGGGACTCACTGCTGCCTGTAGTATTCCTATAATATGCCTATAAAACTATTGTTCTTATATGACCATTCAGTTGTGTCTGTGCTTCCGATAATAAACCCCTGACTGAGCAGCCTCTGTAAAAAAAAAAAAATATTTGAGCGGGGACATGACTACAGATATAGCTTTCATTATATTGTTAAGTTAAGGGACTACGTGAAATTATGACATTGTGCTGAAGACGATGTGAAATTGAAGGTCCATCAAGGGAAGGACAGTGAAAACCAGGGTTATTTTAAAATACTGTACAAGAAAAGTATCAAGTCTGGATTACTAAAGCTGAATGTGATGTTAAGTAATAACAGTGCATCTATAAGAGAGCAATTTACATGGCTGAACTTCCATTATTATACAGAAAAGTCCATAAGTTCCTTATTTCTAATGCCGTATATGTCTTTTGTCTTCTACTCCTGCTAATATTTATTTCCACAGTGTGTTTTAATATCTCTAATGAACGTATTATCATTCGGTGCATCTCCACGCCACACTACTGTCTGATGAAGCTCCGCAGAAACAACCTGAAGTCGGCGGTCACTAATTCTATCTCTGCGTTGAGCATTCCTGTTTTAATGTGATTCCACTGTCTTCTAACGTGTTAGAGGGCTCTAAGTTACTAAAGCGATTAAAAGCAAAAATTCCAATCTGTTTCGAGCTTCCATGTGAAGACAATTGGCAGTTCTAAGTTCATTTTGACACTAATGGAGAGGCAGTGTATTGTGTGCCAGCATGTGATTTAGTGATTTTTTTTCTATTTTTCGGGGGGGTGGGGGGATAAAAAGGAGGACAGCATCCTCCAGAGAGAGCTCCATTCTGGCTGGCGTGCAGTCCTGTTACTGGCAAGTCAAATAAGGATACATGCTCCCTCCTTTTCCATGTCACACACTCTGCATCTTTATTTCTGTGTGTTTTGTGTTTCTCCTTCAACGCTACACACACACGCAAACAAATTGCACACTGGCACGTACCGTAAAAGTGCAAACACATGCCTGGCCTGCAGGCACAACGAGACACACACACACACGCAGGAGTAAGAGCATACACACACACACAGATTCGCTTATGGGCCTCAGGGGGTGTGTGTTGGTCAAGGAAGACAGCCATGACTTTGCCAAAGGGAGTGAGGACAGTAGAGCAGAGGTGGGGGGTTAAGGGGGTGGGTGCTACAGAGATTAATGATCTGAAACTCACTGTTTCTCCTGAGTGTGTGTGTGTGAACATGTGTGTGTGTGTGTAAGTGTGTGTCACAGAGGAGACATTATGCAGAGCACCGGTCTATCTCTGAAGGATGGGCTCGTTTAACGGTGAGAGGCTATTTCCACTGTGACTCGCGCTGGGGCGGATGTGATTTGGCTGGATCTCTTTTCACTCACACACCCTCGACACACACATCTAACACACACACGCGCACACACACACACACACACACACACACATTCACACACTCACCCACACACACGCAAACATACTGGTGCAATGTGGGGTGTCACGAAAAAGTCAGCTTTTACCAGGACCCCCCATCGAGTGACTTATTAACCTGCCACCCTCCCACACATACACCTAAACACAAATACACACACACACACACACACATTACCCTCAGCATGTAAACCGAGGCAGGAGGCCAGCATGATAAGATTACTAAGGAGCTCGATTCAAGATGCTGCCTACACACACACCTACACAGTAACACACACACACTTACATGCATACATACACATACACAGGGGGCACCACAAAGCAGTTGTGCTGCATAATCAAGACAGAGGAGGCAGAAAAAAACATGAATTAAAGATTGATTGACATTTAGCATGCCTTCCTTTGTCAGGTTAGAAATGCTCTGTGGTTTGTTTAAAATCCTAAACATCCTCAGTTTTATATTTCGCCTCCTGTTTCAACCCCATTAGCAGTCATTGCCAATACTTTTCTTTTCCTGATGCAAATACTGAGAGGAAACTCAGATTTTTATTTAAAACTCTCTTTATAATGTTTTTTTTTTTTTTTCTGGAACGTGGGTGGGCATAGCCTGGAGAAGCAGCATTATGCAGTTAAGGTCACCAATTGAACTCCCTGAAACAGCTGGGGAACTCGGTGGGTTGGGGTGGGTGGGAGACACACCAGTGAATGAGGTGCCTTTTAGCGAAGGCGCTCGCTGTGACCTCAGCGCTGATTTCTCTAGGTATCTCCCATGTGAGGATGCATGGAGATGCGTGAGTGGGAAGCGCTGTAACTGGAGAGAAGTATCTCAGCAAACATTTCCAATGTGCATTTTTCATTTTGAGAGCAACAGTTTGATGGACTGTTTTCGAAAACTGAAGAATGATCAAGTGTGCACACAGGCAACAATATTCACGTGCAAGACAAAACTATGTCACTGCATGGGAGGAGAAAGGTCTACACACTGCTAGGCTCGAAATTAATAGGTTAATTCCCTCTTCAAACCAAAGTTTTGGTAAACTGGGCAAATAGTTAAGCCACAGTGAGCTATGACTCATTAGCAAAAGACTAAACCGCATGCTCCTTGTTCACCTGTCATCCCTCTAAGTTCCACCTGAGGTCCCCAATAGGTGGACCGTGTTGGGGTGTGGATCCAGACGCCGTCCTAATCCGTACCCAGACCCGTAACTGATGATTCATTATTGAGAATAATTACATTTAGTGGAGCATTTCTTTTCTACCCTTTCTGGCACTAGTGGATCCAGGAAACTCACAGACCCATGGGTTGTTAATCACCTCACGTGATGCCACTCAGCCAATCAAATCAGTGCATTCTCGAGTCAGATGGATGCAAACAGCAGGGGCTGATGCACTACACCGATACATTTAAAACTGAAATATTGATATCATGTCAATAATACACATATTGTGTACGTAATCCAGCACCTCTCAAATCATTCCTCAAATCAATAATACTTCTGTGTTTGTACCTTTCACAGAACACGCCCTAATCATCCCTGTATACACTGCATAACAGCAATTTAAGGGGGAACTATATTCTTATTAACCAGCAACTTAATAAAATAGCTTACAATATCAACATTTATGCCATTTGTCAAATAGTTGCTCAGATAGCTTTATGTTCATCTTTCTTATTTTTTCCCTGAGCCATTTTGTGTTTGCATTCCTTCATTAATTAAACCACATTAGTTGCAGATGTAAACATTAGGTTGTCGTTCTTTATTTGCCTCAGAGTTGCTAAAATTGAAAAATGTAATATCATTTATTAATTTATTTTTGATCTGCTATTGTCTCTTGTCTTCCTCAGCCAATATACTGTAGCATCACGTACAAGCTGGCATGATATGGAGGAGCCGTGGTATGCAAGACTGCAGCTGCTTTACTTCCTTGGCCACGAAGAGATGCGCATGTTTTGAGTACGCAAGACTGCAGGTCCCCTCTCTCCCTGACACCCCGCACCCTAAAAAAAGCTACAGTGTTGAGATGAGTTGAGGTTTTTGGATTCCCCATTAGATAAATTTGGCAGTTCAAAATCAGTATTGTACCAACTTCTTCAATTAGAATTCCATCTACCTGCATGCAAACTGCATGTCCAACTCAACATCTCATTTTAATACAAGGGTCTAAATCAGGTCTAAAGCTTAATTTGTGCCCTCCATAGTGGAACACATCAAACAGCATCAAAGTGTTATCACGTTCTACCAGCTGCTGTGTGCAGCAGATGGAAAGAGAATAGTGTGACATTTAAAAAAAAAGGCAGCCAGCTAAGCTCTCTCTATTACAGCCTCTCTGTCACCTCTGACTGAAACCCAGGGACGGAAACAAAGCACACACATACAACAAAAAAGATACACACGACACATACTATAATCTTTTAGGTGCGAGAGACAAATTGGCATTTGGAAAATATCACAAGGGATCATGTCGATCCTGATGTGGCCGAATAAACACCATCATGGTGAGGTTTAGAAAGGCAGGGAGAGGAGAGGAGAGGAGAAGGAAGGAAGCGAGGAGAGAGAAAAAAAAAGCTTGAGAAATCCAGTCAGCTGAGAAATCACACATGGAATCACAAGAAGGAAAATGAAAAAAAAAAAAAAAGCCACAGTGAGAGGTAGAGTAGGTAGAGGAGGTGAGAGAGAGAGAGAAAGAGCTTTCCAGCAGATGAAATCCATCTCCATAAAAATCCAATCCTCTTACTCTGCAATATGCTCCAAATGGGGGGATTGACATAAGGGGTCGCAACCCTGACCGTCACCCTGGCAACCATTCTACACCCCACTCTTCACTTCATACCTCCTTTGGCTCTCATATCTTGTCCTTCACTTTTCTTACCTGCTGACGTCTCCACCAGTCCTCTCCAGTCTTCAGCATTTATATAAAACACACACACGCTGCATTTCACCCTGACATGTGCTGATTGTATTGCGGATAATAAAAGATGGCACAGGCCGTCACCTTTGGTCCTTGTTAAAGGATAAGGGTTGGCCTCATGCGAAGGAAGCATGATGAATAAGTCAGGGCACGAGGTACACAACACGAGGGGCGTCATGCACGAAGGTTTTTGTATTTTCATTCTCAATGCCACATACGTTTTTATAAAGGACCTTGTTACACAAGAAGTGTACATTGTGAACTTCACAAGGCTTATGTATAAAAAGATAACACTTGAAGTCTTCTGCATCTGTCTGGCCATCTTTTCACCTGAGCCGGTTCAGAAGAAGCACAAGCTCTCCTGCAACCTTCAGTGTGCACTGAGCAGTGTGTACTGCTAGCTTACGAACACAAGCTAACACATGGCACAGCAGCCATTAGGTGTCATGATTCCTTTGAATGGCCAGATAATGGTCACCCTAAGGTGCAAACACCTTTCCATCATGACAGCGTCTCCACTGCTGCAAGCCCGAGTGATTATTCAGGGTCAAGTCAGACTCCTCTCATGACTGTGAAGAGGAGATGTAACCATGAATAGACAGTTTCAGGAAGATTGTGCTGATGCTATGATCTGCAAGGCGTGACCTACAGAGTAGGTGGATTATGTGTGTATTCACTGCACCACAATGCAGTGAATACACACATAATCCATGCATTTTGCCTTTTTAGGGGTATTTTGTATTCTTTAATTGGACACATTGAGATGTATCACTAGATGATTGTCTTGCTATGTATCGATTAGCTCAGAATCACTGTATTGTGACACTACTATTACTGTGGGCGACGTATCGTGAAATGTATCATATCGTGAGGTACTCTGTGATTCCCACACCTTCTACAGAGACTGCTAAGGTCTCCCTGGACTAGTTTTTGGCCGACATGCTAGCTGTCAGTCCAAATGAAGAAGTTACAATTGTGAAGAACATAAATGTCCTTGAAAGGAATAAAGAGAGAGACAAATTTAACTTGACTTCTAGCAAAGCAACCCTTCTCCAAAACATGGTGTTATATTGTGTATTTCTTTTTTATGATTTATGGCATTATAGCTGTGTTATATCGCTCAAGTTCCTACTTTTCGACATGATAATACTGTTTTAATAGAGGTGCAGGTTTTATTATATATTATGAATAATATATTGCTGTGAAACATGAATACACAGAGAGTAAAAAATGCGTCAGGAGCAAAAGAAATTGCCCTGAAACGTATTGGCACAACTTTTTTTGTGCACATCGTGCTAAAATGACAGCTGTGAAGATTTGCAGCATCAAAAGTGCTTCAGGAACATTACAGCAACTGTTATTAACCACATACAATGCAGACCGAGGTGACTGTACTAAAAAAGCTGAAGGCTTCATCAATGTAAGAATTGCAAGCCACTGGTTTAGTCTGCAGCTCTGGCACACAGAACATACTGTGCTGTACAACCATAACTCTCTCAGACATGTACTGATTGGATGAAGGCCGTCACCTCTGACCCTTGTTATGGGGGTTGAGCAACAGGAGGGACGCAGGGGTGCAGAGAGTATCTGGGTACATACAGGTTGTCATTTCTTTAAAGGTTATATTCAGCCAGTGTTGACCTCCACTCGGTAGTCCATCCAGTGTTGGACAGAAAAACCAAGAGAGCAACACTCCTCCTCTCCTCCTTCTCTCTCCTTGTATTGCTCAGACTACATTCAATGTTGGCATACTGTCTAACTTCACTGGATTTAAATCTTGCATTGGGATCTTCAGTAAAACTACAAAGTAAAACTCTACACGAGAACTTTTTCAGTTGAGAGTGAAATGTACTTTTTTTTAGATAACTAAAAGAACGATTGTACCTTTATGCGATATGGTGATATAGGACTGAGAGGTCTTTGAAACAGCGGGTATGAAAATCAATTATCTCACTCTCTCACTCCCACTGTGTACCAGCACTGCAAATCCTGAAAATCCCATAATAATGTTCTGCAAAGCTAAGATGAGTTTTAAAAGTTAAATTATTTATTTCTTCCCATGTGTGTGTCTTATGCAAAGACTTCAAGTATACAACAGTTGTGTTATGTTATGAGATGTTTCTATCACTGGCACAATGTAATGTAGTGCACATAAAGACATGAACGTGCCAACTCTACCTTAAGGAGTTTTATCTCACCGTCTGTGGATTTTACATTTAGTACCCAGACGTGTGACTCAAGTCGTTTGGTGCAAGTCAAGTCGTAGTTTGTGTCAAGTGGAGTCAAGTAGAGTTAAAACAAGTCAAGTTGATTTTTCCTGCAAAATACTGCAGTCTTACCTGCAGTATCAAGTCTTTATCAAGTAAGAACAAGGTATTAGTACTTGGCTAATGATTATATTATTGGCCTTTTTACTAATTTGCTAAAACAGCATGAGAATGGACGAATGTGTCATAATTATTGATATTCAGTAAAATAAAAGTAATCAAACAAAAACAAATAACTATATAAAAGCTTGTTTATTTCTAAGTTTCTTCTCTACGCTATTTTCTGACAGTGAGTGAATATTTCATTCAAGATGTATTTTAATAAACGAGAGATAATTAAAGCCTCTTCCTGTTATTTTTCTGCTGAGCTGCCTGCACAGCTGCATGACTCAATTCTTTTTTCTGTCTTTTCTGGGATTCATGGAAAGACTGGGGACTGACACCGTTGATTCAGTGGACTCCTTGCATGCAGAGTGGAAGGCACTGCCTCCTCTGTGCATTGAGTGGTAGAAAGATTTGAGAGACTCTCAAATCTCTAACTACAACCACTTCAAAGATAAAAGTCCCTCCCATTATTTTTATTTTTTTTGTTTTTTTTTCCTTGTGGGTTGCAAAAAATATTAGTCAAGTCAGTCAGGCACACAGAGTAGCAGCTATTCCCTTGTTGCACTGCAGAGTGTGTGGCGGGAATACAGAATTTTTAGTCTTTTTTTGTTTTTTTCCCTGACATGCTTTGTACTGTTCTATTTTAGACTCTTCAAACACTAGGAGACATCTCTCCATAGAAATGAACCAACCAGGCGAGTCTCCCTTGGCACTGAGAATTATGCAGCAAGTTACTGGAGCGATGTTTCTACTATTCTCTGCAGTACGTATTACACAGACACTCACACACACTGGGACACTCATATGCTAAGGAAAAATAATCCACACACACACACACACACACACACACACACGCTCAATGAGATGCACACACAAGCAGAAATGGAAGCATGGCTCATTTGAAGCAGGCAGGAAGTGTGGCTGTTTGTTGTCAGCGGGGGGAAAACAGACTGAATGAAGCGTTGAATGGACAGAATTATGGACATGGACAGCAACGCAGACACACACTGCACCGGGGTTGGTAAACATTACCCTGCTGTGCAATTAAAGTCCTTGTCTACTTCTACCTCTTGCTGCTATTCAAAGCCTCCACGTTAAGCGCGGTTTTAATATGGAATCCTCCTCCTCCTCCTCCTCCTCTCTCGTCTGGCACTTCATTTGCAATCCAGCAGATGTGGGAGTAGATGGAAGTAGAAGTGAAAATGAAAGAGGGAAGGTCCAGAGTGTCATCTGGAAGTTTACTGGTGCAGCCGACAAGTGGATGTTGGAGAGATAATGGATGATGACTTTGTAGCATCGCTCGGGGGGCCGGTGCAGCTGTGTGATCAGTCAGAAATCAGGGTTTAAAAAATGTGCAGTAACAGTGATGAAGTTGAGCGTGTTGACCTTGATCTACGACTATTTTTGTTGAACTTCTCCCAAGGTCAACAATGTACTTTCTGGCTGATGAAAGATTTAACTTAAGGATGTCAAGTTGTGCTTACACAGTGGAGAACTAAACTGTTAAGCTGTCGCCTGTGCATTGGGTGAATCCGCTTCATGTCCTTGTTTAAATGTGTCCACAGCACTGAGTACTAAAAACTACAATATAAATACTGACAGCTGGGCATTGAATGCTTTGTCGTATTTGTACTCTGCCTAACTTATTCTTTGAATAATTTTGGACATAAGGGCCATGAAAGTATAAGTGATGGACATCACATTTCACATTTTTATTTTTTTTATTTTCTAAGGGCTGTTTAAAAAGGGCAGGACTCAAATGGAAAAAGTTGATGTCACAAACAAATATGATGAAGCCACACAGTCCTAATGAAGCAGATTACCTTAGTATCGAGTTGTTAAACTCTTAATAAATCATACCTCAACATGTTTCTATTATTTTAATTTGATTGTTTACATTTTTTTTTTAGTTATTGAGAAATACATAGAAGTTGAAGATTGTTTCCAGGGTCATAATGTTGCCAGTTTTAGACTGCATCTTACTAAAAATGAACCATTGAAGAGGTTTGGCCTCTATTGATACAGTAAAAAAATCTATTAAATAAAAAAAAATGTAAAAGAATTAGGTTTGTGAAAACACATAGAAAAGTAAAAAATCTGGTATAAGAAGATAAGATATTATCTCAATCGTATTGGCACCAGCAACAGCATCTAGTCTCGTGTTTCTACACACATGTTCTTGGCAGTTTGCATTAGTCTTGAGGAATCTCTTCAAGACTGATTTCCACAGCTTTTCTTCCATTGGTATGTTTCCAGCTCCAGGTAGAACTGCCAGACTTTCCAAAAACTCAAATTCTGTCACCTGTAGCTTCCTTTGCGATTCATTCTGCTGTCAGTTTATCTGAATGATTACGGAGCATATCAGGGTTCATGGGAGAAGAGAGGAAATGACTACCATACACCCACCCCCAACTGTGAAACACTGTAATTGCATTTCAGCTTTGCATCAAGGAGTCAATGAAGGCAGGATAAGGCAGGACAGTACGACAAACTGGCGTCCGCAGGTTGAAAAATGACCACAGGGTCTTGTCTTAAAGACTACAGTGGGCCACAATAACTCACTGGAATAGGTTCAAGTGCACATCAATCACTCCCCCATCCAATCAAAGAAGCACAGATGGCGGGGCTCGCCATCAGCAAAGCTGTGATTGGGTTAGAAGGGGCACAGCACGGAGTCTGTTGGTGCATTATCGGCTTCAATCACAGTAATGCACCATGCTCCCACAACGACCTCTGGGGTGTGTGTGTCGCCCATATATCATCACTATCCATTCTGCTGGACCCGCTGACCAACACACTCGCACGCTCACTATCTCACCTCATATCCTGGCACTGAGGGCGCAGACAAGCAGGCAGACAACATGGCGCAACATGCATGAAATAGCTCATACAGACTATTTCAGAGCATGAACGTGCACCAAAGTAGTCGATCATAGAGCGTGTGAAAGAGGAAACAGGATTAGAGCAGTGGTTGGCTGGGGCAGAGACCTGCGGCGCAGACGCAACGCTCCATCACAGTCTACAAGCACTTATAGAGACAGAGAGACAGCGAGAGGCTGAGATGAAAAAGAGGATTCTCTCCTCTTTTATTTCAGTCCCTCCCACTGCTCTTTATCTAACCCTTGACTTAGATGAATCCTGTTATGGTGTGACGTGAACCTGGGGCTGCAGAGAGACAGAGACAGACAGAGGGAGAGAGAGGGCGATAACGGGGTGAAGCTGCATACAGCAGAGGCACAATGTGGACAAAGCAGCTACCGACAGACTGATCAACAGAGGGGTCAACGCTTTAATGGTCCGACTGGTCAGCAGGCAGACGGGCTGGCCGGTGAGCTGACCACATGGAAGTGACTGTGCTGTCAAATTTATCTGACTAATGGTGGCTTAATTAAGCCTGTCAGGGGACTCAAGGGAAGAAATGTGTTGTGCCAAGGCACCACCTTTTGCTTTTTGGGGCCCTTACATGAAATTAATCAGCATTGCATTTTTATTTTCATTTTTACTCAAATAACACAAATTGCAATGCTAATATGGAATTACATTTTTAAGTTTACATTATGAATTCAAGAAATGCCCCTATGGACTTCCATCATTAGACAAGAACACTGATATTAAATCATTTCAACTGTACCCGACTATCGTCAATGACAACTATTACAAAATGTTCACACACTATAATAGCAACATATGGAAACAACATTACAGTGAAGATTGATGATGGATATTCAAAATAGTGGAAAAGATGCCAGCTCCAGTTTTCTATATGGCGGTTAGGTTTGCCAAATCCAAACCACCACTCGGACCTCTCTTCCCTTCCTTTCTGCCTCGCTACATAAAGAAAACTAGTTCCTGTTGGTGGACTTGAAGATGTAGAAATGTGGAATCAATCAATGTGAATGTGATTCATTGGGACATTAGGCTATGTTGATATATTAGTGTTTTTAAAATGTTTTTTTATTAATACACCCTGCTGCTGTCTGGCAAAGGATACAGAAGTATCCGCCATCGTACCACCAGACCACAGAGCAGCTTCTATTCCTAAGGTTATGAGACTTTATTTTTGTGGCTCTGCTATTATTTATTTATTATCTCTCATCACAGAAGTGAGAAAAACTATGGAGACATGGAAGCACAGTGACAACATATCAGTACTTATGGAGCATTATAAATAAACTGATTTCAAACATTTCCAACACATCACAGCTGTGATTGACTGATTCAACAATTGATACGGTACCACAAATGTCTCCCTATGCTTGGTGTAGGTTTTATCACTGCAACAGAGCACTTATGTGTAATTATATGATTGTATAATGTAAAACTATTAAGATGGAGTATTCCCATTGTGTGACACATTTGGATGAAAAAAAAGTACTTTTTTACTTTGTATCTATCTGAGTTAATAGTTGAAGGAGTAAAGTTTTATATTCTAAACACAGGCTCCACTCAGCTCATCAAATATGCACCGTCAGAGTTTAAAGTCTGTGGCATGAGAGAAAGTAATGCGTCTGCTTCAAAGGAACTTTCATTTGCATCAAATATTTTCAAACAGCAGAATTAAATTAACATGCAGTCGGACTTCATAGGGCAAACACGGGCTAATCTCCCTCCCTTCATTATTGGGTGAAATGTGTATGTCCTTTCTTATTATTCTCTCCTCAAAAAAAGGTCCAACATCAGCTTTATATTAGGGAGTCAGGCCACCTACAGGATTCAAGTTGTATTAAGAGGTTTATTTCTGCCACTTTAAAATGTATATTTAGGTACGTTATTGAATGTTGGACATTTAATTAAATATCATTCCATCACTGTGTTGATATGTTAATATGTGTGTTTTCCACTACAGCCACACAACTGTTTTTGGTCATGCAAAAAAAAAGTTAAAAATATTTTTCATTTTCATTTTAAAAGATTCAATATTTTGGTTTACCTCATAGAAATCATATTTTCTAGAGTACATGCTACATTTTGGAGGCAGATTATGTATCACTACACATACAGTATTATACATTCTGAAAAAATACTGATTTCCAATGATCCTATTGGCTGCAGGTCATAATCTGTTAATGACATGTAGGCTGAATAAAACTAAACTTGGGTATATTCGGTTGCCACTCGTTTAAGATGGCACAGACTTGCAGGTTATAGATCCCTGTAGCTCTTCTACACTATCTCACACACTATAAGGAGCCTGGACTTCATCAGATATACGCCACAGTAAGGCACTAAAGCAGCTCTGTTTCATAACAGTACAGCAAAAACTTGGCAAAACAGACACATTACTGATAAGCAGCAACACGCTGTGAAATCATAATGGCAAAATAATTACCACGCGCAATTACACAGTGTAATAGGAGGCTCTATGAGTGCTTAGCTAGACCTGGGAGATGGCGGGAGGGTGAGACAGCGAAAGAGTGAGAGAGCATTTCAGTCAGTACGATATGGACATATTCACCACGCAGACACCACCATTATGTGTCTGCAAAGAAAGGAAGTGAGTCATGGGAGGTTTATCTCTTAGTTAATGTAAGGGTTATCGCAACGATGTGAAGAGAGGCTTAAATTGGTGATTGGATGGCAAAGAATGGAGCATCAAATGATTTATGATTGACTACATTGTAGGAAAAAATTACAAGGATATACGATTGGGTTTACTGTGTGATGACCCTCTCTGAGCCTGGTGGGTGGAATCATTTATAACAGAGATTCAGCCCAGCTTCAAACTTAAAGTATATTACATCTGTTTAATGTGATTTTTATCCTTTATTTTTCTAATTCTATTTCTTCATCCACTTTATGATTATTCTTGTTTTTATTGCAGCAGCCTTGTTAGCTAACCCTCCACCCTACATTTCACTGCACATATTGTTTGTGTAAGTAAGAAAAAAAAAAAGAAGAAATTCTCAGTATTTGTATCCAAAGCCAAGTAACATATCAGAGGGAATAGATGGTGTTTTATTGCTGTGACCTGTAAGCTTTTTTGAATTTCACACAGCTCACTGCTTTAACTTTGCTGCCAATTTTCACACAAATACCCTCATTTATGCCTCAGATTTACTGAGTGTGCGATGTGTATCTGGAGGATCTCTTCCAGTGCAAAGGAACAATTAGCGGAGCCCATAAAGCAGCTTTGTTTCTCTCGACCTTGGACTTCCCATGTTTGTTGGCGAGTGCTGTTTACCTCAGGCAGAATCGAGATAACAAGAATACCAGGTGTAAATGCAAAGGCCCATGGTCAGATGTCAAGATGTTAGTAAAAACAAAATCCCACATGCTGCTTGCAACTTCATTCTGAGCCAGTGTTCAAAAACTGCCTAGACATATCTGGCTCATAGCCATCGCCTGAGATGTGATTACTTATTTCATACATTTAACAGTTAATTAACATATTTATTTGCATGGTGGTGCGTGGTTGGGTTTTAACATGTCTATCAAATCTTCTTTTTACTAAGGGAAACGGCATCTGCCTCGGGTATTCCAGGACAGCTAAGACAGAAATCGTCTCAGGCCACAGCAGGAAATAAATTACATACAGTCATAGAGTGCCTGATCACAGGGCTCCCATGAGTCACAGCATCTCTGGAATATAACGGCATTTGATTTTGTGAGAAGTCTTTCTAACAAGGAGAAAGTGTGTTGAAGTCAATTTCACCCCAATTCTTTCTTTCCCAGCGCGCAACACCAGCCAGCAAATATGTGTGATATGTGATTAATCAAAGTCATTCATTGAAAATGAGTAAAAATGTACCTCACTGTAGTATTTTGTGAATGTGCATATTTAGTTTTGTTCGTTTGGCGCCGAGAAAACTGGAGATATCCTGAACTAGATTTAAAGAGTGACTGAACATTAACATTTTAAGTTAATAAATTATGTGTACAGTCAGTTTATAATGCTGAGAAAAATGCAAAAAATAAGTTATTTTAGTTTTTATTTTATACACACAGTAAGAAGAGTTAGGTCTCACATGATGGTTAACATCAGTTTGGTCCAAATGATAAAATGGTAGTTCGTGTTAAAAACTGCTTAGACATATCTGCCTCATGGCCATTGCCTGAGATGTGATTACTTGTTTCATACATTGAAATTAACAGGTATTTAATGCAATTATTTGTGTGGTGGTGTGTAGCTGGGTTTTAACACGTCTATCAAATCTTCTTTTTACTCCTCAAAAGAGACGTATTCACGCATTTTGAAGTGGCAGTAATTTGTTCGAGCACGTATAGAAAGACATTTTGTGTGTGCGTACGTTTGTGCTTCTGTACGTGTCTTCTCCTGCAAAGTCTATTTAACAGTCACTTGAGCGTCAGGGAAGCAATTGAGGAAAAATCAGAAGTAGGAAGGAAACAGAGTCGGTCAAGTAGAGTAGCATCATCCAGGCCTGTTCCATTTAGACTGATTTACCCCGAGCAAGGGGTCTGCAATTATTGCCTGAGCAAGGCTCTTCAAGTCAAGAGCGCCAAATTAGAGTGGAGTCACACTCCTTCTCCTCAATGCCTCAGTCTTGTCATGCTTAATCCTGGTTCAACCATGTGAAGCACGTAGTAACGTTCTGAAAAGTTCTGTATAAATAAAAGTTAACTATTTGTATTATTATTTTTATTATTCATTCTCCTCCAGTTATAGATCTGCTCAACAGTGAGGTGGATATGGAAACTCAAAATGCAGAAGGGAAGGGAAACAGCATCTACCTCGGGTATTCTAGGACAGCTAAGACAGAAATTTTCTAGGGCCACAGCAGGAAATAAATTACATACAGTCTCAGAGTGCCTGCATATTTAGTTTGCTTGTTTGGCACTGAGAAATATGAAGATATCCTGAACTAGATTTAAACAGTGACTTAACATCAAATCAAGTTTTTGAGTTAATAAATTATGTTTACAGTCACTTTAGCAGTTTTTATTTTATACACAAAGGAAGAACAGTTGGACTTAACACAGTTCATTGCCTCAGTTTGATCAGTCTAATGAGTGATATTCTGTCAATCTACTCTAATTGGTCTAATGGTCCAAATGATGTACTGGTAGGCTGGTGTTGTCCTAACACAGATATGTGGGTATATGTATATGTTGGTCGATACGCGCCGACATGAAAAATCTTTTTTCAAGGATTCTGAAAGATGATTGGGATAATTTATAATTATTATTTGTTAGTAAATTGTAAAATGTCCTTTATGACCACGATATAAAACATGATCTGTGTATATATACAGTTACATAGTGTGATTTCTCTAAACCTAACCAAAGGTAATAAAGATAATAAAGCCAAGAGTGCACATTTTGAAGTGTGTGTGTGTGTGTGTGTGTGTGTGTGTGCGTGTGTTTCTGCTAATGTGCATTCATTTGCATGAATTTACACAGTTGTGTATCTGTATGTACAGTATGCTAGAGCTGATGCAAGTGTAAATATACTTTATGTTTATGCTTGTGTACTTGTGTGGTTTGTGGTTGTCTGCGTGAGTGTGCATTTGTGTTGCCTATGTGCATGTGTGCTCTGTGTGCGAGTGCGCATGTGTTCTCTCTCTGTGTGTGTGTGTGTGTGTGTGTGTGTGTGTGTGTGCATATGAGCCATCAATCCTATAAGCCTAACTAGATGTAAGCAGAGGAGCCAGTATAATCCAATGGATGCCCCTGTAAATAGGATAGACAACTATATAGATCAGCTAGAAGGAGTTATAACTCTAGTTCTAATCAGATAAAAAGAGATGCGGAATGGAGGGCAGGAGGGAGAGAGGAGGAACTGAGGTATGAGCGAGGGAGGACGCGATATAAAAAAAAAAAGGAAACAGGAAGGAAATTGGAGAATATAAGAAAGAGTGATAAGTCAAAGCTCCTGGAAGTTAACAAAGCTAATGGTCAATTTCGGAGAGACGGTCAGATAGAGAGGATCAATGTGGATGAATGATAGAGAAAGACGCAGAGTGAGACACACACACACACACACACACACACACACACAGTCACACACAAATATAATCAGAGAGAAGGAAGAGCAGTTTGCATTAAGTGTCTCCACTCTGTCCCCCCACCAGCTCGGCCTCAGCTGAAAACTATATTAAAAGCCTTGCTCTACGTCTGTGTGTGTGTTTGTGTGTGTTTGAGGGGCTGTCTGGGGGTGAGTTAAAAACAGGAAACACACAAAAAAAAAGCAGAGACGAGGAGAAAATCAGCATCATCTCCACCCCAGCAGTTCTCTTTCTAATGTAACCTGATGTGTATTCAAGCTTTAAACACAGAAAATCCCTTCAGAATTAAGATCACTCCTTCACCTGTCACTCCCCACTCCTTCCCCTCACTTCCCTCCTCCCTCCCCCCTCTCTCTGTCACTGGTGATGGATGTTGCCTGTGCTTCAGACTGAAAAGGGAATAGACTGTTCTCTCTGTGCGTTTCACAGCAATCTGGAGCTGTCAATAGACACACATACACACAACTGTGTGAAGCTGTCATGTCTCTATCAAACAACCTGCCTCATGCATCAGAGAGAGAGAGAGAGAGAGAGAGAGAGAGAGAGAGACCCGGAGAACACACAAACAGCAACGAGAACGAAAAGTTTGTCCAAACTGTACCAAGTTGCATTTTGGTGCATTAGGTTTTTAATTGTCTTTTTGGAAACTTTGGAAAAACTAGTTTCTTCTCACTTCAGATTTCCTACTTTGACAACTTGCAATATTTCTGGACGTACATGACAAAATACAGTCAGGGCAGACAAGTCATTGCTGCAGCTTCTTACGCACTGGACAGATGAGGTTCTGAATGGAGACGGGTTAGGTTCCTGTCTTTAAAATGTATGTATGAGAAGGTCTAGTCGTTGCTATTCTTTCAGGAAATGTGGGAGTTTTGATGACATGTGGAGACTCTTGAATGCGTCTTACATCCTTTAGAGTTCACGTCTTGAAGACAAAGACATATCTGGTAATCTGTACACGGTTAGTAAGAATTGAGAATAACTACACAGTGAATCAAGACATGTGTAGTACACACACGTATGTAAGAGGATCGATAGGCCAAGAATTACTCATTCTACTGATTCCCAAGTATACGTTCATCCTTTCCAAGTGTTGCTATAACTGCTGCGTATCTCGACCTTCCTGTCTCATACATGACTCATACAATCCCGCTGGCATCTGTCACTCTGTGTTTGTGCGCAGAAAAAAAAACATATGTATGGATGTGTTTGATGTTTAACTTTTACACTATGACTCTGTCTTTTCCCCTTCTGCATGATGCATGATGCATGCACGCACACCACACACACACACACCACACACACACACAGGCAGCCAGCTGCTGTGATTAATGAAACTACAGATTGTTTATGTCCTTTCAAGGGATTCTGAATTATTTCTACAATCTTGTGTGCCAACTCTTGTTCTATCACCATTCTGTTTCTATCATACACGAGGAGCTACATTAGTGGAGATGTTTCCGTGAAAAAACATTTTGATGCTTTGAACATTCATTACACCAGCCCGGATAACAAGGTGTCAGCATTAGTACATGATTCATCATTTTTTTAAATCAGATTCAGGTATTATTAGGTATACCATCACCTCAAGGGAGATCCCCTTTATCAAGGAAGGGAGAGACTAAATATAATTAGTACAGGTGTATCCTACATTTCTGCAAGTGAGCTCACCATCATACAAAACTAAATGTGCCACTTTCGGCCCCAGCAAACACCCAAAATGAGACATTTTAGGTGCATTGATGTGTTAGCAGAATAGAGGAAATGGTAACACCTCCCTTTATTCAGAATTGGGACCATTCAGGGATCAATCTAAGATAACTACCGGTACTGGCAGCCTTTTAGTCAAACCAGATCACTAAAAAACCAGGTCACAAGTTTGCTTCCCATGAAATAGGTGTTGCTGGAGGCTTGGTGATGTAGTGATTACTTGTGCTCTAGGTGTTAACTGTGCAGTACAATAACAGTTCAGTTCAATTCAATTCAAGGGTATTTTTGCCATCCACTCCTTTCTTAGACTTTACCCTCCAGTCTTCATGCGAGCAGAACAGGGTTATATAAATGTGAACGTTGTGGCACAGCTAATCCGACAGCTTCCTCCATTTTGGACACCCTGGACCTTAAAAAAGTCTGCACTATCAAGACAGGTTGTAGTTGGTCAGTGGTGCGATTTTGAACGTCAAAGTTCACCAAAAAGTTGAAATCTATGCAAAACTGTGTGTGGATTTACTCTGCCTCTGCAAGTGAATCTACTGATCAAAATGGATCCCATTGAAAATAATTAATTTTAGTTATTTCACTATTATAAACTCTGTTGTGGCTAGTCCCTTAACAGGTGGCTAAAAGTAATGTTGCCCTGCCAGTAGGGGCTGTCCATGATCTCAAATGTAAACTGGAGTCTATAAACGAACATTTATATAAAATGTCAAGCGGTAGAAAGTGCAGTGACTCTATGAAAAGTGTCATATATCTCTCCACTTTGCTATAACAAGAAATATGGAATAACATCAGAAACGTTTATTGATAATCCAAAGCAATCAGACGCATATTTTCCGAAAATCAGCTGGTGCAAGTAAAATTCAGGAAGCGTTCAGTGCTATCATCACTGACAAATGAAGTAATATCCTGCTTAGTTCTTGAAGTTCAATAACACCCACATTACTTACTAACTAGACCGTCTGGGTAAAAAAAACAACATAGATCAGATTGAATTTGTCCAACTCTCTGATCTGTCTTGGCTCCAATAAGAATAAACAAACACTGTGATCGTCTCTACAAGAATGCTCAGACTGCTGCTTAACCGGCTTGGCAGGGATATAAAGATAGATCAAATTTGATTTTCTGCACTCCAAAGAATACTTGTGGATTGCTTAATTTGCCTTGACAAGGACAATGTATCTGGTGGAGCATTTCCAAATATGGCTAAATGAAGCGCTGCACCAATATTATTGTGGCCTGGACCACCTCTCAATGATCCACTGAGTCAGTGTGGTACATAAATAGAGCTTTAAGAGCTCAGGCAACATATGATTATAGAGAGGGAAGACTGGAGAAAATGGTTACATGTATTTTGTTTCATTTACATATATATATATATATATATATATATATATATATATATATATATATATATATATATATATATATATATATATATATATATATACATACATATATATATACAGCCCTGTATATATGTATATAACAAATAGTGTTACAAAGATAAAGTGGTATTAAACCCACAAAACCAAAAAAACCTAACCAAAGTGTAATCCACCTCTGCTGTTCTCCAGTGGGCAGCTAATTTCCCCCACACTCCTAATACGACTGCGGAGCCACACTCGTCTCTCTCAAATGCAAATGTTTCAATTTCATCTCAGACTAAAATTAAATTGCGTTAACCGTTAGTGAATCCATCCTTTGCCGCTCATCGCGCCTTTCCTTTCCCCTTCTCCCCCTTGTTCTCTGTCTCTCCTCCTCCTCCTGGTGGCTGGGCTGTTATGAACCTAGCGTAGCCGTGACGCTCGAGATGTGAAATTGAAAAGCCAGTCGGCTGTTTAAATATCCCATTTATTGTCAGACGCTAATGAAAACAATCTTTCACTGTTAAATTTGAATAGGCGAAATTGCATTTAAAAATACATAAACCAAGAGAGCCTGACAAATGAGAGATGATAGGGGGGGAGACAGTTGGAGGTAGGCGGGGGGGAGACAAAGTGTGGACAAGTAGAAGAGAGAACTGGCGAGCTGCTCATTATGGAAGCTGGAGGATCATCCCTGCTTAAAATGCATAAGAAACAGTTCACCCTGTACCTGTAAATGGAACTTAGTTCCTTGTTTCCTTTCTGTCCTTCCTTCACCCATGTCCCTATATAGCCACAGGAGTGTCCAGTCCCAGGAAGCTTAATTGATATATACCAGTCATTATCACCACCCAATGGCTCTGTATAGCCTCTTGCATTTTTAGCAACACATGGGAATGCCCTATGGTCCTGATTAACAGCATTTTTTTTTTCATAGCAAAACTATTACCTGTTCTACCTCTGGCTAGAAACAATATAAAAATATAGTTGCCATGTCCCATAAACATCCTAAATTGAATAGCACCTAAACACAGAAGCATAGGCCTCCCACTGTAGGAAAGGAGACTCACACAAATAACATCAAACACACATTCTCATAAAACACTCAGAAATTGCTCATAATGAATCATAAAATAATTTTGGACACTGCAATTTTCTTGTTGCATAAGCACATAAAAGGCCTGTGTCATCATCAGTGGACCATATGATGGATATAAATTCGAGTTAAGCCCCGACCTTCAAAATACATTCATGTTAACATTAACACCCAGCTCACTTGTGAAGTCATCTGTCAGCAGGAAAGGCCGTCTTGCTCCTCTCGGACACGGCAGAACTGAGCCTGAAGTCATGTCAAAGCTGTTGACCTAGCCGTTATTGACCTTGTGTGTACTTAGACTGAATACTCTCAATGACGACACTGCCCTCGTTAGAATAATGACAGTATTGGTTCTATGTTCAAAGAGTAAAAACAGCACATTTTAAATGGATAGCTCTATGAACTTTACACAGTAAAGTGTGTTTACTGGTCTTTGGGAAGTCCTACTGCATACGCGGAAATAAAAGCAGCGTAAAGCCTGTTGTTGCTCCAGAGGAAGCTGCGTGTTATCTGATAAACTGCCTCCAGTGATGCCACTATAACAGCGTTATAGGAGCGCAATGCTAGACCAGTGGACTGCTTTTCAAAACCTGGCGCCTACATTACCCAAAGTGAACCGAAGCATATGAGTGATATCACTTGAGACAATTTATCAGATTACACGCAGCGCCCTCTGGAGCCTACAAAAGTCTTTATACTACTTTTTTTCACATCTGCAGTTGTACTGTACCCAAGACCTGTAAACACACTTTAATGTCTAAAATTGGTGGAGTTAGCCTTTAATTGTTCTTGACAAGAAGTAATGCCTGCTGTAAAGACAGAAGTCAGAAATGTGACTTCAACGTGTGAGAAACCTGCTTGCATCCATTATTGTCCCCTAATCCTAATCCTAACCCCTGTACCCTAACCCTACAGCTTTTCTGACCATAAACAACAAATGTGTATATACAATATGATAAACAGAATAAAGATAAAGTGGTGCTGCCAACACGCTTTTGAAACTTTTCCTTACTGCCTTATATAATTCCTTCACTCATACTCTAATAGTGGATGTGCAACACTTGGTGCAGTTTTATGATCCAAGCATCATTCGAGCATCAGCCACGACAAAACTATAGTATTATGCCGCAGATGACAAGGCCTTAGTAGACAAAGCACTGCGCTAACAGTTGTGCAGTGGTTCTGGCAAGATTGACTAAAACACAGAGGGATCATGCTACAGCACAGATTGTACTACGATACTGCTGCTCACACTGTATCAGCCCCACAAAGGCTGAAGCTATAGGGTCAGATGCACACCCCTTCGTCATAGATCAATAGTTGTGGTCAGATAAGGTTGCAGAGGTCTACAACCTGGGGAAATGACCCTGTGTTTAAAACAAGAGACTTAGACCGAAACAAGATGAAAAAAATTCATAATGAAAACAGAGGGAAGAGGGTTTTTTTGCCCTGTTGGGAATTGACCCTATGGCAAGGCAGTTAAACAGCAAACCACAATTTTCCCTCAAGATTATTATTGGTTGGCCTGAAATAAAAAAGAGAACAATAATGGGTAGATGTATACTAATGTTTTCATTTTTTGTTGGGCTATGCTGTTGCTGTTTAATTCATTTTGTTCAGCGTTTTTGCTTTACATGAGCCATCTGGTACAGGGAGCGATTTATACACTATACCAACAACGTGATGAATAAAGTTCAGGTAGGCTCTGAGGGTCAGGCTACATCAGGAACTAATTAAAATGCAGTGCTGGTTAGGACAACTAAGAGAGGCAATGTCCATGTCCATGTTGTCCCAAGTCTAAAAAGTAGAGTTTATGTTGATAAGATTTATAGACATTAAAGTGCTACTGCATACTATACATCAGTGTAATATCTTGACCTTCATAGATCCTGTTTGTGAATTATAATCTTACTATGAAAACTTTTGAAGCTGTGTCCTACTTTACAAGGATCACTGAACGCCACATGAAAGATGCTATGAAGTGCCAATGACATGTCATTAACATTAGTCCAGAGAGTAACATGTCCAGTAAACCATTACTATTTCTCTTCCTCTTGCCAACTCTGTTGTTCCTTCACTGTCTTGCTCTCCAAACCAATGATATCAGAGAATCACTCCATATCAGAGCTCAAGCAGCTAAATCAATTTCCTTTAACCCAGGCCAATCACAATCACTTGAATGCAATTGCAGCTCTCACAGCAAGACTGCACAGAGCCAAATTGTCTTCCACCGCTCGCCTACTGTCACTGCTGACTATGGTGCCCCGTAATATTGAAGTTTAAAAAAAATACCAGGGTTGTTGCTGGGTTGCCCTGGACTTTTACAGCACTTTCAAATTCAAATGCATAATTCATGACACCTAATAAGAGATCAGCACTTCTGGCTTTATTTTACCTTGTCAGACTACTTTGGACAATGTCAAGTAATATCACAGTTTAAGCAAATTTTTCCCCAGTGTCAAAGTCATTATTCCATAATACAGATTACACCTGGCCCACTGCACTCTTGTAGTGATGACATACAAGATCTAATTCAACTATTAGTGTACTGAGAATCGATTTCACCTTGTTCTTGATTAACTGCATTCATCTCTAACGTATAGTGTCCTGACTCATTTATTGCAGCAGCCTGAGTTTGACCAAACCTTCGACAGTGCTGACCCTGGCTAGAGTCATGTTGTTTTTCAGGAATTTAGATCTGCCTGAAGACGTCTAAAACATAGTGGCCTTAACAATGGAAAGCCCCTGAAGCAGAAGGAAAGCCCAGTATCCTTAAGAATTTGGAAGATTCATGTGCCAATGTTCAGTGCCAATGCACACAGTCGTTTGCCCTTAATGTAGCAAGGGAGAAAGTAAGGTTTAGAGATTAGGGTGTTAGTTGGGTGTGTAGCATGTCTTTCTGTGCTACAGCACAATTACAATGCTTGAGACCAGAGTTCATGCTCGGCCACCAGCCCAGTCGGCAAGACAAAATGTTGGCAGCTAACATTTTTGCAAACCACTGATACATTCACTGTGGTACATGCCATTTCTACCACATTTGTCATATCACTTTCACAGTACACGTTTATGACCTAACTGTCATTCCTGGAGTTGGAGGGGATGTTGTTTGAGTTACAGGTGAAGACAACTTCAATGAAAATTGAAGTTTCAATAAAAAGAAAAGTTGAATTTTGACATATCTGTGGTTTGCAGAAAAAAATATTCTAGCAACTGGGTTGCTGTCACAGATTAACAATACACTGTGTGTTTATGCCACTAAAATAATGAGCATAAAGGTGTATCCCTAAAGCTTTGAACCGCAACTGAATTCTGTTCAATGATAAATACCAAGAAAAAAACCTTAATAATGATCTTTCAATCTTAGGCAAGTGTTTCAGTTGCCAAACTATCACCTTAAACTATACTCTGACCATACCGTACTGTAGTATCCATGCAAGGATATTTTAGAAATTTCAAAAATATAACATGAAACCTTCAAAAACATCATCATTGAATGTAATCTAGGGTTTTTTAGAGCTGTTCAGTATTTGCATCATGTCATGTGTCATGATCAGGATTGTACATATAGCAAATTCAGACATAATTATAGTCATATATTTCTGGCTACCCAGCACACTGCCAATTGTTATTTACTCAATAACAGCCTGGGGGAGAATCTACCAGCCTTACCTCACACTTCATTTAACACATTTTATTCATTTTCAATGCAACATACAGAAACGCTATTTAGAGGAATACCTGTATATTTTTCGCTTGACTAAGATGTGAGCTTGACAAGAAGGCGTGTGTGGTTAAGAGAGACAGTTAGCGAGTCGGTTATCTTCCAGCAACACCCTGTCTATGTGAGAGCCTCTCTATGTGGATCGCTCATTAAAGCACAGCAGTGGGTACTGATAAAGAGAATTGGATTA